>NC_135634.1:38409329-38709329 GCF_053574225.1 Canis aureus | reverse complement strand
CCCAGGCACTCATCTTTTTCTTTAAACATGACCTTCTAGGGGATGCCTGGGTGGCTCAAAGGCTGACTGTCTGCCTTTAGCTCAAGGCATGATCCCAGAGTCCTGGGGTCAAGTCCCACATCAAGCTCCCTGCAGGGAGCCTGCTTCTCCCTCTGCCTGTGTCTCTGCCTCTCTCTGTGTGTCTCTCATGAATAAATAAATAAAATCTTAAAAAAAAATAAACGTGACCTCCTAGAGTGGACCCTAAGCACTGTGAAACACCCCTGTAATACCTTTATCCAAAGTATCTATCTAGAATGGAAATTTTAAGATGACAGTGATTAAGAAATCACTATTTCCTTTTGAAACAATAATTTTTAAAATAAATGTTTAAAGAGCAAAATGTTTAGCATGCATTACTTTGTCCTGCACTATTTGTCATGCTGCTATGTCTATGATTATCATGTAATATGATAGTATTACATATTATCATATTATAATATTATAATACATATTGCTGTATTGACACTTGCATAACATTTGTGAATCATATCAGCCTCTGTCTCTCAGTGGTATATTTTTTATTTTTATTTTTCTGGTTTTAACATTGGCATTTGGGGGGAAAGTATAGAAGATATAAAAAAAAAAAGAAAGAAATGTTACTCATAATCTGACCTCTTAGAGGTACTTGTTGCTAAACTCTTGCCTTATATTTGTTTATTCTTTTCTTATGGCTAAATATGTAGAACTTTTTTTCAAAACAAATTAACTGTATTTAAGGTTTTATATCCTATTTGTTTTTCTCTACTAACGTTGTTGAAGCTGGGAAATCTAGTTTTAATTCTATGAACCTAGCTAATTTTTTTTTCTAAGAGAAGAAAAGGAGACTGGATACTTGGGGCCAGCTAGCATTCTTTGTCACAGGCTTCTAGCAGTGAAATATAGAGACAAAAGTTCCTTTGCCTTCTAGAAGGCCCTGATATAGGTGGTCAGTGTGCTCCTCAGAAATGTTCTCTTACTTCATTCTCTCCAGTAGTGCACAAGACTGTCTGGCTCATCTAGCTTTTGCCAACATTTAGTACCATCATTGAAACAAATTGTTTGACAGTTTGATAGGAGAAAAAAAACAAGTCATCACTCTATTTGCATTTTCATCCTTATTAGTAGGACTAAGTTTTTTTTCATGTATTCATTGGGCATGTGCATTCCTTCTTTGTGAAGTGCCATTTTATATGTCTTTAGCCCATTTATGATGTCTGCATTCAGTCATTTGGGATATTATGCTGCTTGAAATTAGTATCTCTAGCAAGGAGAGAGAGGGCATTTTGTGTATGTGTGCGTTAAGGATTAAAAACGACTTTAACACAAACAGCATCCTTCCTTAGGGTTGAAGAAAACCTTACTGAGAAACAACAAAATGGTAAAGTGTTATTTGGCTCCCTTATAACTTAGGAAATTCAAGTCTATATTGGCTTTATCAAGATGCAGCAGGCAAACCAAAAAGACTGGAAAACACCCTCCACATTATTAACCATGGATCTTCTAAATTCTCAGAAAAGTAGTGAAACAATGCCAACTTATCTCATTCCAATAAGAGCTACCCTTAGAGTCAGGCCAATAGCGAATTGTCCAGTGTGGTCCGTGGGCCCAGTGCCCAAGGGAAGGCTGTTTTGTGATGGGTGGAGCTTCCATTAAGGGCCTAGGATGGGAAGGACATACACAAATGAGACTTGAGAAATGAAAGCTCCGCCTCCTTCTGGTGCTTGCATTTATGTGTCACTGTTAACCAGAAGATCCTTGTGCCGACTTTCATTCAAATGTTCCAAGGGGATATAAATCTCAGTGTGCTTTCAACATTTGCTCTTTGGCCAAAAGGTCAAGCATGTATTAAGTGACATGTCATTGTGTTCAAATGGTTGTCATAAGAAAGTGTGGTTGTGTTTTAATTGCAGAGACCTAAAAAAAAAAATTAATTGTAGAGACCTAAGTACCTGCAGCCCCTGCTACCTCAGGAGCAGGCAAGCCTTGCCAACTTCCCAACCATTGTGGTGGTGAAAATGGGGTTCATCAAAAATAAGTGGGTCTCATTTTGTTGTTCCTAAGCAGGATCCGTCATAGTATGGTTGAGAATAAAATACACTGATCTGTTTGCTGTTGTGGGCAATAGTGCACCAATCCAAGCAAAAGTTGACTTTTCTGGGAAAGATACATTTAATATAGAAAAATATTTCTGTAAGTGGGTTGATCATTCACAGGATATCCAATTTAAGCTGTGTCTACCCCAACGCACCATGTGATTCAACTCCATGAGAGATACCTAGGCTACACACAGTCGATAGTTGTTTATCCATTTCTAAAGGCAACTGGCTGAATTGGTTTTAAAATGGGTGATCTCAATTGTGACTTAGAATTTCCAAAGAAATGAAAGAAAAGCTTTTGGTTTTGATGGGCATAACTTTCTAATTTCAGAGTTGCTTTTGATTCTTCTCTCTTCAATAGCTTACAAGAATTAACTATTGATGGTAAATTATATAGAATTACTCTCTTGGGATTTGGGGCTGCATGTGACTAAACACCCATCATTCCCATTAAACTGAGAACGACATTACACTTCTTCTAATCAAATGAATACTTCTGAAGCAAATAATCTCAGATTACATTTTAGGCAGGATTTGCTATAGTATTAAAATGTTTCAATAGTGAACAAGTTTTGAATAGCAGAGTATTTTCAATTGCTGCAGTCTTACTACATGCTATTGACTTCTAAGCCTATAATGCCACCAAGCTGAATCTTTATTCTCCTGCCTCTTTTAGACAGCAGATCTGTGTCCTAGTTGATTAATAGATCAAGACTTGCAGAATAAGGATGCCTGGGTGACTCAGCGGTTGAGGTCGAGCATATGCCTTCGGCTCAGGGCATGATCCTGGAGTCCCAGAATCAAGTCCCACGTCGGGCTTTCTGGATGGAGACTACTTCTCCCTCTGTCTTTGTCTCTGCTTTTCTCTTTCTGTGTCTCTCATGAATAAATAAATAAAATATTCAAAAAAAAAAGACTTACAGAATATGGCTGCACTTCTCTACTCTATTATTGACTTTTTGTTCCATCCCGACCAAAGTCATTTAATTTTTCAGTTTCTACATCTCTATATAAAAAGGAGGTCCCAGGGCCCTTAGAAGAATTGCATTGTTCTGGTGTTCTGGTGCTTGAATTATCAAAACTAAATCATATTAAATGACTTTGTGTAGTTTCTTTTTTAAATCCTAGAATATCTTGAAGCCATTCAAAATTCTCTGCCTGCATGTAATAGGGAGCACCAAGAAATGGTGAGACTGGCTTCCAAGGTCATGGTGGAGAAATGGTGAGACAGGCTTCAAGGTCATGGTGGAAATGCTGGAAAGCCCAGAATCTGATTAAACTGATTAAAGTTTTCAAGTAAGTTTTCAAGTGTGCCATAATACAGAGTCTCAGTCCTGAAAACTTGACATGGACTTGAATTTTCCACCATTACCAACATTTCCCTTAGCTAAGACTTATTGCTTTAAGGAAACTTGCCTAGGTGTAGCACTACCAAATAATTTTGATAGTTTATCACCATCATGTAAGGTCCCAGCCTTAATAGATACTTTTCAGGTTGGGGGGAGAGTAAAAGACCAGAGAAAGAGATGTTGGATTCCACAGTAGAAAGCTCAAAGAGGACAGGTGAGAGTAGGTGCAGAAGGGTACCTGAAAGTCCCCTAGAGAAGGAGCAGACACCAAGAGGGAAGGGAATAACACTGGTCACCAGCCCACACAGTATTTCTCTTACATTAACTGTGAGGACTTTGGGCTGTTGGAACTATGATGTGGTTCTAGGGGTCTCTCCAGGGCTGAGCACAAGTATCTTTTCCACTGGAGGTGGTTTTTCCTCTTACACATGAAAGTCTTGTGGTTGGTGGATTGCTTTGAGTATGGCTTTATTTTTAAAATTTATTTTTAAAAGATTTTACTTATTTATTTGAAAGAGAGAGAGAGAGTACAGAGGGAGAGGGAGAACCAGACTCCCCGCTGAGCAGAGAGCCTGGCATGGGGCTCAATCCTAGGACTCGAGATTATGATCTGAAGCGAAGGCAGAAGGTGCCACTGAGCCACCTAGGCACCCCTGGAGTGAGGTTTTAAATGAGAGTAAAAAAGCTTTTCCTCAGAAAATAAGAGAATTCTATTGAAGAGAAGAATGTAGAAGAAGAAAATAAGATATAATCACAGGATAGAAAGTAATGATTCTCAATGTTTCTTTGAAGAGTGATCACATGTCTGTCTTGAGAGCCAGCCCCTCAAAGGTTACATGTGGTTGTATACTTTAACAGGTTGTAGGGTTAAGAAAAAAGAGGAGGGCCTAAGAAGCAGTTTGTTATTTCAAATGCTAAAGAAAGTCAGGGGCACTTCCAAAACTGTCTGAAGATCTACTTTGGAAAATGAGGATTTTCCTAGCAAGGGAGTGGCCTGAGACATAGAAACCTTGTGTTCAGACTTTGTCAACTGTTACACACAGTTTTGTCCCTCCCTTAGCTTCCCAAGGATTAATTTTCATAATCAAATTCACTGGTGTGGAGGGGAAGGAAGTAGAGTCAAGAGAGGTCATCCCCTTAAATATTGCTTTCTAGGTGGCAAAGGTCACCTGACAGTTAACCAAGGGCCAATTCAAAGGTTCTAGATCTTGACAGAAAAGTGGGAAGTGAATTACTGGGCTTTTTGAGGCTCATGAAGTAACCTGGCGGTTGTGACCAACTGTATCATACAAGTTAAGGGTAACTCAAAAACTCACAAAGTTTGGGTAAGAAAGTCTATGGGGGCAGGGGGCAGGAAACCCCAGTTTAGAAGATCATTTCAAGGCACCTCAACAGCTGTTCTAATCAATCACTCTGGCACCTAACACAACAGAATCATGATGGACAGCCTTTTCTTTTAATCAGATGAAGTTCCTTGTTATTTGGTTTAAAATTTTTATGAACTTTAAAAGAATTTCATGACCAATTAAAATTCCCTAGGTGGAAGCAATTTATAACTTAAGTTGGTATTTAAACCACAGTTTCTAGTTACTTTTTTTGGAATTCTTTAACACTTGACTTGATGTATTGGAAACCAGGGTCCTATGGAGCCTATTAGAGGCTCATTCCACTGTGATTCAGAGCATGAGAGATGCTCTGGTTTGTGCCACAAAAGAGCTCCTAGCTCCATTAACTGTAAATTCACTGGTGAAAATCTAGCACCTCTAATGAGAAGTTACCTTAAAATACACAGCCTGTCAATGGTGAATCAGTCAGCAGCAGCGGAGAAACATACCGGGAGAACACGGCACATAGGGATTAAGACTTTTGGTAGAAGCTACAAGTCTTTCAGGCACAGGGGCACCAACCTGAGTCCTGAGGGTTGTTCTCTGATGGTCATAACCACCCCTCAGCCCCCTGGTCTCTTCTGTCCCACCCCATGGCTAATGACCCATGGAATCCTAGAAGTCAGACCTGGCCAGGATCTGAATGACCTAGTTCAGAACTAAGGAAACTGAGGCCCAGAGATGTTCGACTATAAGATTTCAATATGGCCAATTGGAAGTAAGAATGTAATCGAAGGCCAACGGGCTGTTTGTTCCACTGTGTGAAAGACATGACACTAAGGTCACAGCTAGGTCATGTTCACAACCAAAACTGCATTTGGTATGGCAAATCCACAATGAATGGACTCACCCATAGTAGTCAACACAGCTTCTAAAAGGTACTCTATCCACTTTCTAGGAATAAATGATCTGGGGAAGTCTGGAATCTCCTAGTGTGAAGGATATATGGACCTTGGGTCAGATTCCAGCTCAGGTCACGGAATGATCATGTGGCTCAAACTTGGAAACTTGAAAGCCCAGATGGTCCTGGTCCATTCCATTATTCTGCCCTTGGAGCTAGGGTCTCAACCTGACCACCTGGGTCAGGAGGATTCGGGAGTCTGCAGGATTGTGAGGTGGTGCCTGGGCAGGGAGGCAAATGGGGCCATGGCAGCTGTGTCCCTAATGTGAGCAGTCACATGGAGGGAGGCTCAAGACTGCAGCAGGTGGGGCTTGCCTTGTAGGTAGCTCACACCAGCACAGCTGCCTGGACTAGCCTGGAGCTACCTGGCCAGGTCTCCCAGGTAATCCCTACTGTGGACTGATGCACTAGAAGAGAATAAACAGGAATATGAAGCAGATGAAAGTAAGCTTTGTGAAATGTACCTATTAATATGTGAACATCAGAATTCTTGATACTTGACATGCCATGAATTAATTTCCTTGACTGAGGGCGGTCATTATTAATAAATTAGAATCTCAGGTTTTTGCCTCCTAGAGCCAGTGTTTCACTTGTGTTGGGATAAATGGAATGGCAAGCCACATAGGAGAAGGAAGCCTCTGTGGATGCATTCATAAAGAAAGCCAGTTTGGAAAAGAAATCCAAAACAGGGTTGTTTTAAGTCTAATACCACCATGGTGTATCCTGAGGAAAACCACTTCTGGGCAACAGGCCTGTATGAGCAAAGCTGTTCAAGAGAAATGACATAGACTTGAGAAGATTGGTTTTAAAGATTCTTAGTCCTTCATTCTAACATTTTTTGGGGTTTCATTTTGGTAAAAGCTGTTTTTCCACAGCATTCAGAGGTTTGCTAAAAAATGTCATTTTATTTTTTATTCAAAGGGTTAGGCCTCTCGAACTCTAATGTCTGGTATCCACAGCTTGAAGGTATCCTGACATAGAACGATTTAGCTTTATAGTCCAAAGAAACATTTGGAAATGAACTATGCCTCACCAGGAGCTGAAGCAATGTTCTATTATTTAAAAAATAGATTTTTCTACCAAACTGTTATAGAAAGAAATTGTAACTACAGTGATTATCTGATTATCAGACCCCAAGTTTTGGACAAAAGACTTTGTTACTTTGGAAAATGTTTTATATCCCCAAAGTATCTGCCATATTAATTAGAAGGTTTTACATTTGGGACAGAAGTGCGCTTCTTTCCTTCTATAAACATTTACTGCACAATACAAAGGGATTAATAGAGAGTCAATCCTTGAAATTAAAAACAAAATCTGAAAAAAAAATTCGAATTCTGTCTTTGGTTTCACATCTGTGTATTACTCCCACTACCATTACCATGGATATTTATCTAGTACCTTTGACATAGATGACCTTGCTCAATCTTCTTTACTCTGTACATCGGGTATTGTATTAGTTTACTGGAGCTGCCATAACGAAATAGCTCAGGATGGGTGCTTTAAGTGACAGAAATGGATTTTCTCACCATTCTGGAAGCTGGAAGTCTGGAAGCTGGAAGTCCTAGTCAAGGTGCAGCAGGGTTGGCTCCCTCTGAGGGCCTCTCTCCTTGGCTGCACTCTTGTGGCTTTGTCTTCACATGCTGCTCCTTCTTGCAGGAGCACCCTGATATCTCTTCTAATAAGGGCACCAGTCAGAGTGGATTGGGGTTCCATTCTAACAGCCTTATTTTAATTTAATCACCCCTTCAGATGTCCTCTCTAGATACAGTAACATGTCGAGGTACTAGGAGTCGAGATTTCAATATCGGAATTTTGGGGGTGCGAACAATTCAGCCCTAACAGATATCATCTCCACTTTACAGATGAGGGAACTGAGGCCCAGAGAAACTAGTCACCAGATTCTTACCACACCGATCCTACCTAAATATCTAAGAAGTGTAGAAATTTGCGACCGTGAAAAATGATGTTAGACTCAGTCTCCTATGTCAAATCACATAGAATCTATTTTAAACCAATACTAGAATTTAGCTACAACCCTACCGACCCTATTTATTGAGTTTATAGATTTTTTTAATTATTTAGGATAAAAGAATATGAGACTTTAACTCACCAAAGATAACTTATTTTCAAACTATAGAATTCCTTGGAGACATAAAATAAAGCATTTAAGTTATTAGAATTTCAGATATCATACATTCTAAGATTCTAAGATTCAGTTGGCTTTTATATATATATATATATATATATATATATATATTTCTTGTTTCTTTTTTCCATGCTTATGAAGCCATCGTGATTCTTGTTCTGCCACTTACTAGTCATGTAATCTGGGGAAAGTTCTTTAATAGTGTGGTGTGTCAGCTTCTTCATTCATAGAACAGTGATTTCTTCAGTTGAAGGTTATTATGAAAAGCAAATGAGTTAATATATGCATAATGCTTAGAGTTGCTCCTGGTGTGCAGAGTAAATACATAATAAGTGTGAACAAATATTATTATAATATCTATGCACATATATCACATATCCAGTTTTGTTTACGAAAGCAGGATCAGTACGCTCTACCAGTATCAATCAGTGCCTTGTTTTCCAGTCTTCTTTGTCCTGCTCGGTGATACTGTAGCTCCCCTCTAACAATATCTCCTTTGCTAGGTGGCATGTAGAGGAAGGGATTTCTCTTTCACTGAAAAGCATAGCAAAAACAAAATAATCCAGTTAAAAAATGGGCAGCAGAAGACATGAACAGACATTTCTCCAAAAAAGACATACAGATGGCCAACAGACACATGAAAAGATGCTCACCACCACTCAGCATCAGGGACGTGCAAATCAAAACCACAGTGAGATATCACCTCACACCTGTCAGAATGACTAAAATTAACAAGACAGGAAACAATAGGTGTTGGTGAAGAACCCTCTTGCACTGTTGGTGGGAATGCAAACTGGTGCAGCCACTCTGGAGAGCAATATGGAGGTTCCTCAGAAACTTAAAAATAGAACCACTCTATGATTTAGCAATTACACTACTAGGTATTTACCCAAACAATACAAAAATACTATTTTGAAGGGACACACGCACCCCGGTGTTTGTAGCAGCATCGTCAACAATAGTCAAATTATGGAAATAGCCCAAATATCCATTGACTGATGAACGGATAAAGAAGAGGTAGAGTATTACTCAGTGAAAAAGGGAATAAAATCTGGCCATTTGCAACAATGTGGATGGAGCCAGAGTGTATTAAGCTACACGAAATAAATCAGTCAGAGAAAGACAAATACCATATGATGTCATTCATATATAGTATTTAAGAAACAAAACAAATGAACATAGTGGGAGAAAAAAGAGAGGCAAGCCAAGACACAAACTCTTAACTCTAGAGAACAAACCGATGGTTACTAAAGGGGAGATGGTTGGGGACGTGGGCTGAACAGATGATGGGCTCACTTAATTCTATACCTGAAACTAATATTACGCTCTATGTTAACTAACTGGAATTTATTATTTTTTATTTTTTTATTTTTTAACTAACCGGAATTTAAATAAAAACTTGGGGGTAAAGAAAAGCACAGCTGCCAGGGGCTTGCAGAAGACCCACTGGTGCTTCCTCTCCAGAGAATTTAGAGGGTACAGCAGTGGACAAGCCCACACTGGTCAGCCTCCACTTGCTGACTGCAGACGAGCTCTGGCCTATGACTCCCCAGTGAACTTCTCTGCCACCAGCGGGAAGAGCCACCTCTTCTTCAGCCAGCTCTGACTCCCCATTGTGGCGTGGTGGTGAGGAGAGGAGTCTCACATTTGTTCCCTCCTTGGCACTAATAAATGCATTTTTTATGAACTTATCATAGTTTCTTATTGCTGCTGTAACAAATTAGCACAAACTTAGTGACTGGCTACAACGCCAATTTAATTTCTTACAGCTGTGGAGATGAGATGACCAAAATTAGCATCCGTGGGCTGAAACCACCATGTCAATGGGGCTGCCCCTTTGTGCTTGCTTTGTCCAGTGTCCTCTGGTCATCCCGTTCCTTAGGGCCCTTCTGCTCTTCCAATCCAGCAATGCCAGGTGACCTCCCTCTCACGCTGCCATCTCTTGGCTTCTGTCTGGCCGGCCTCTTTGTTTCACTTGGAAGGACTGCTGTGATTACCTTGGGCCCACCTGGATAATCCAGGATCCTCTCCTCATGTCAGCTCAACTGATGAGCTACTTCCCTCTCCTTTGCCGGCGACCTGAACACGCTGTGTTTTCTGGGGGGTTGGTTAGAACATGGGCGTCTTTGGAAGCCCATTACCCTGCTACCACAGCTTTTCAGTTTACTTCATCTGTCTTATTCCCTTTGTGGCTGCCATTTCCCCTTCGCAGTCTCCTTGGAGCTGTAGTCCTCAGCTGGTTTCCAATCCTGGCTAAGTCTACACGTCTAGGCGGACACTGCTTTTATGGAGATTGATATTTCATTATTTAAGTGGACTGTGCTGCCAGTTTTCTAGAAATTAAGCATATATTAGACAGACATGCCAACTAAAGATGTTTTTTTTTTTTTTTTTTTGGACACAAGAAGAGCCCATGATATGTTTTTAAATGGGAAACACAGATTTCAGGGCAGTTAAAAACATAACCGAAAAAAGTGAAATTATGTATTACTTCAAGTTTAGAAACAGGGACCTTGAGACTCCTGGGTGGCTCAGTGGTTGAGCGTCTGCCTTCAACTCAGGGCATGATCCTGTGGGTCCTGGGATCGAGTCCCACATGGAGCTCCCCGCTTCTCCCTCTGCCTATGTCTCTTGCCTCTTTCTCTCTCTCTGTCTCTCATGAATAAATTTTTTAAAATCTTTTAAAAATGGAAGAAAGAGACAGGGACTTTGCCTCACACCTCTGTACTATTTGTTAAATGTCTACCTCCAGCTGAACCAGAATATTGACTTTTTTTTTTTTTTTACTGTTATAGCACAAATATATTCCATTATAGTTCTACAGGAACAGCTGCCTGAGCAAGCTGAAATAGCTCAGTTGGGAGAGCGTTAGACTGAAGATCTAAAGGTCCCTGGTTCAATCCCGGGTTTCAGCAGTGTTTTTGATGTTTATGCTAAATGTACCTTTTGGCAGACTTAACCAACATTTAAGCTGTTAGGGGAATATTAGGTTCTCATGCAGATCTCTGGGGCGCATCACTGGCTTTTCAGGGAGGGGTGGTGTCAGTTGTCTTGGGAGGGAGGCCTTTTTATATAAACCCACTAGCTCCGTTGTACTTCCTGACTGTAATAATAATAGCAGACTTATCTAGAATACTTGCTAAGTGTCAAGCTTTCTTCTAAGCTCTATGTATTAACTTACTTAAAATGGCCACTAAGGGGCATCTGGGTGGCTCAGTCGGTTGAGCCTCTGATCCTTGGTTTTGGCTCAGGTCATGGTCTCAGGGTTATGAGGTCGAGCCCCATGTCAGGCTCTGTGCTGGAGTGTGGAGCCTGCTTAAGATTCACTCTCTTCCTCTGCCTCAGTCCCGACTCTCTCTTAAAAACAAATGGCCACTAAAATTCTCAGTAGTTACTTATTAAATAAACAAAGCTTGTGCCTGAGTTCTGGAATGGGGTAGGTATACAGTCAATGGTTTTTACTTTGACCATCATTATTATTTCTATTGGCTAGGAACTTCCAAAACTATAGCTATGAGATATAAGTTATTTCTTCTTCTTTTTTGGAGGGGAGGGGTGAGGCTTACACATCATTTCCAATTGACGTGAGTTGTTTCTTAGGACCTTCACCTGGCCATCTGTCGTCTGATAAAGCAGTGTTCAAGGTCATCATTTCCCTCCTGATTATTTTTAGTTCTATATTAACAATTCCTTGCTTTTATATGGTCAATGCAAAAGGATATTTTCCTACCGGGCTTTAGCTTTTTCAGAATAGGATTTAGAGTCTTTTTTTTTTTTTAATTATTTTCCTTCAAAGATTTTATTTATTTATTTATTTATTTATTTATTTATTTATTTATTTCTGAGAGATACAGAGAGAGAGAAACATAGGCAGAGGGAGAAGCAGCCTCCCTGTGGAGAGCCAGATGTGGGACTCAATCAACCCAACCAAAGGTCTTCCCTGAGTTTAAAAGCAGCAGCGGTTGGGGGGTGTCTTTGAAGTCTCTGAGACAGAATGCAAACTTGCATGTTCTTGTACACATTCCCCTGGGAAGAACGTCAACAGGTATCAGATTCTACGTTTGTGACCTAGAAAAGGTTCAGAAAAGTGAAGCAAAAGATTTACTCATCACAAATACTTGCTGATAATTTCTGACCTGACCTTTGAATTTTGCCAGGGTGCTGAGTGATAGAAATTTCTTGATTGTGTTTGCCCCTTGCTCAACCCTGTATCAACGGTGAGGTGGATTTCAGGAGGGAGCTCAGATTGTCAACCAACTTCCCTTCTGTCTGGGTGGTGGTCTTAGAGAAAATTTCCCATAGTGAAGCAGACTGGATTTTTTCTGAAGGCTCCCGTCCTACCATAGGGAATCTTCCATGACCCACCTCCATCACTGGGTTTAATCTGCTGAGGTGGATCCCACTCCTCCTAATTGTTTCTTTTCTGAGGGACATTAAGGATGAAATACCCATGTTATTTTCATTATTCTACTTTTTAAAAAGTCTTGCATTCTTGTTGATGGCATTTGTAGATAGTCTGGATGTCCCAGAGCAACAATGACACCTCTTCTTCCATCTTTGTATTATTTAATGTCTATCACCTAAACGACATCACCATGACTTGGCTGTGCTTTGGTCAAGGGGTAGTGTTTCCAGTTAAAGCCAGGCATTCTCCAGGCTTTGGGCATTTACATAAAGTACAAATGCTGCAGGTTATTCTGTTTTGATTCCTCTTTTTTCCCAATAATTTAACCATACTTCCAGATAATCTGCCCCCTTAAAAATGAATTGGCTCAGGAATTCAGTTCCCATGATGAGGCTGGAGCAAGGGAGTGGGTTCCCACAGAAGTCTGACAGCTGAAGGAGTGAAGCAAGTACATGGAAAAACTTCTAGGGTCCAACATCATGGTCCACTTCCAAACATAAAGTCCATTGAGATAGAGGCAGGATCTTGGCCAAAATGATGAGACCAAGTATTTTAGGCCAAACCAGGTGAGAGTCTCAGGGAAGTGGATGGGGAGCAAGCCTTAATGGATGACAGGGCTAGGGTAGTATAAAGGGCTATGAACAAGGTGGAAAACACTTTTAATTCTTCTCAATAATGTCTTCATCATTATAACATGAGATTTGGGCTCTGTACTATTTGTATGTGTATATACACACATACACACACACACACACAAGCACACACACAGTAGTGTTACTGTCTAAAGGGAATGTGGATGGTACTGACCAATATAGTTGGAAAGAGAATCAAGTATTTTTAAAATTTTTATTGTTTTTATGATTTTTTAAAATTTTTATTTATTTATTCATAGAGACACAGAGAGAGAGAGAGAGGCAGAGACACAGGCAGAGGGAGAAGCAGGCTCCATGCAGGGAGCCCGATGCGGGACTCGATCCTGGGTCTCCAGGATCACACCCCGGGCTGCAGGCGGCACTAAACTGCTGCGCCACCGGGGCTGCCCTGTTTTTATGATTATCCAAAAGTACAAACTACTGAAACTTTAAACTCTTTATGGAACTATGTTGCTTAAAAAGTAAAGATAGGTCCACTCTAATCTCAACCTTGGAGATAACTACCATTAACAATCTAGTATCTATTCCTTCTCTGGAGTTTTTTCTATGCACTGCTAACATAAAATGAATGTATATAAATGCATGTGCATTTTATACAGAATTAGACCATTAGGTCATAATATTTTTCCGTAGTTTCCAAGCAGTGGGACTGAATGCCTAAAATAATAATGAAAGTTTATTTTCTTTGGTATGTTTTCAAGTTTCTTTTAATGGAAATAAAGTAAAATATTAAAGGAAGCAAACACAAGAAAACTCAAGCTCTAACTACAACGTAATCCGAATTTTAAAAAATCACACCTCTACAAAATTTTTTAAAGATTGTACTTATTTATTCATGAGAGACACAGAGAGAGGGGCAGAGATATAGGCAGAGGGAAAAGCAGGCTTCCAACAGGGAGCCTGATGCAGAACTCGATCCCAGGACCCTGGGATCATGACCTGAGCCAACGGCAGATGCTCTACCACTGAGCCACCCAGGTGCCCCCACTTCTACAAAATCTTAAAATGAGGGGGCAAATGAGTCCAGTTAGTAGCAATGAAGATAATAGTAAGTGAAAAATTTATTGAATTTTTGTTCTGTGTCAGGCTCCATTTTGAGCAATTTCCAGGAATTAGTTCATTTAATCAGTGATGAAGAAATCTAAAAAGCAAGTGGTGAATAGGAATTTATAGCAATCTGAGAGATTGTAGAGAGAGCAGTCTACATTCTATGGTGTTCCATAAAGGAATAAGAAGTTACCAATGTCACAGAGTCCAAGAAAGAACTGGTGGGGACTGGCAGTGTGCAGAGCATTTAAAGAAAATGCTGCCATTATCTTTTTAAGGCCAGAGATCATAAATTGTATGAGTACAGTCTGTTCAGTAATATATGTAGAAAGCTAAATAAGGTGATAGCTTATATATTTATCATTTAACTCATACTGATCATAAAAATACCAAACTTATTCTTTTAATTTCTCATTCTTAGTATGGTATTTAATTCACAATGATACAAAACACTTTTATAATCTTTATTATTATTAATTATTATAATTTGCATGAAATCGTTTTAAAAACCCCAGTGGCACAGAGAGTAAGCTGGAATTATATTTATAAATCATTCTCTTCAAAAATGTAAAACGTTGGCTAGAACTGATAACTTGGCCAATCTAAACCTGTTAGAAACAGCATCAACTGTTTAAAGCATAGTATTTCTTCCAGCACGAGTTCATTTTGTTTCTACATTTGGGATTTGTATCAGTGGAATAGAAATTAAAATTGTTTTCATGCTTTTCTTTCCCTCGGGATCTGTGAAACTCTCCAAATTAATTCCAAAATGCATTCAACCTATTTCCTGAAAAGTCTAGCAGATAATTTTATGGAGGTTGTTCAGAGCCATAGAGACAACAGAGCTTTTCAGATAAGCTAATGGAGGAAGAGAAGGACTGTGAGATAGAGAAAGAACAGGAAAGAAAAAATGGGTATTCTCCTTAAAAAAAATAAATAAAAGATTTATTTATTCCAGAGAGAGAGAGAAAGAAGGAGAGATAGCAAGAATCTTCAAGCACACTCTGCACTGAACGGGGAGCCTGAAGGGGGCTCAATCTCATGACTCCGAGATCACAACCTGAGCTCAAACCAAGAGCGGGATGCTTAACCAACTAAGCCACCCAAGCGTCCCATGAACATGTGGATAGCCTCTTACGAAAGGGCTCAGAAATTAGGTGTAGATTAGAAAAAAATTAGGCTGAAGAGTCTACTTTTCCAGGTACACAGGGGGTGGGTTTCTCCTTAGAAAGGAAACTAAGGAACACAGGTCTGCAGTCTTGAGAACCTCTAATGGTTTAGTGTAGAATTGGCACAAGTCCAAGGACAAGCACATCTTTTACTGCATTATTTTAAAATTCTACATTTCAACATTCTAATCATCTTTTATATTAAAAAGCTGTAAAAGCTAAGGGGCACATGGCTGGTTCAGTCGGTAGAGCATGCATCTGTTGATTTTAAGGTTGTGAGTTCGAGCCCCATGTTGGATATAGAGATCACTTTTAAAAATATTTTTTAAAAATGTTAAAAACTGTGAAAGCCATTTCAAAACATACAACAGTGATTACTTTATGCCAAAATGCAGTCACTTCTTGGTTTAAAAAATTTTTTAAAGTAGTCCCGACTGAATGTGAAGCCACAAACTTTCTCTCTCTCTCTTTTTTTCTTTCCGTGAGTGGTCCCTTATTCTGTCCTAAATAATTTCCATGTTTATGGTTCCTTTCAGAAGAAAGTCCACAGGAGTAATCAGATATATCCAATGGGAAAGAATGGTTGCATAGAGACTAGTGCCATGTACCCAACCCTCTCAAGAATCTCACTCCAAAAATACAGTGTCAAAAGCTCTAAAATGTGTGAAACCATCTATATTTATGTTCATTCTGAATGAAATACACCTGGATAATTTTGTGTAACTAATGAAGATTACAATTATCCTCTTTTTTCTTTTAGAAGCAGCCTTTCCCCGAGGATAAGGAAGGTTAGACTTGACAAATGCTACATAATTTGCATATTTTCACTTCATTTGTATGCTTGGCCTGAGTTTTTCTATCAATTTCAAGAACTGAGTTCACTGAATACGCCTTTTTAGACTTTATGGAGATTTAAGATCCGTATCTACCATCAGCACCTTTCCCCGTCAGTTACCCAGGGGGGTTCTTAGCTTCTTTTGCCCACATATCATTAATTTTATGCCTATCAATCTTGCCTTCTGATGAAAAGGAAGGAGGGATTGCTTACTTTATTTCTGGGACATCACATCTCCCGTTTACTTGGCAGGAATTCTCTGCAAAGATGACAATCCAGGACTTGGATTGCCTACAGTGATCTGGAAAAGCTTTCAGAGGTTATTTTATAGAGCTGATAAAATTTTCTACCAGAAGATCAAAAATACACACTTTGATCTTTTGCCAATTTATCAGCCTTGTAAAAAAAAAAAAAAAGTAAATTTGCCCAGAAATGAACATTCCCTGAATATTTCTATATAGTTAACAAATAATGCCTTCCATAAACCAGGGCTTCACTGGTCTCAGCCCTATTCTAAGTAGTTCTGTTCTTTCTCCTATGTAATTTAATAATCCTGTGTTAGACTCATTTTACAGAGGAGGAACCCACATGTAAGGAGTTTCAGTGGCTTGCCCAACATCTCATTGCCAGTGAGTGGATCAGGTCAGCATTTAAACTTGTCTGACCTCCCAAACCCTGGCTTACTTTCTCTGCAACATCCCTTCCTAGATGAGTGTTCTGGTGATCAATTTCATCTGTCATTGGATTAGATTAAAGGGTCAGTATTAATTGCATAATTTCTTCCATACCTTTTTTTCCTAAATTAAATGTTCACACTGTCATGGAGACAGCATTGATTTACTGCTACTGACTATGTGCTAGGCACTCAGCTGGACAGTTCCACATAATTTCATTTACTTGTAATGACAGCTCTGGGGGCGAGCATTATTATTTTCAACTTTAAGGTAAGGACATTGATGTGCAGAGAGGTAATCCATCCGTGGTCACACAGTGAACTAGGAACAGGGACAGGATTCAGTCTATCCCTGCTGATGCCAGAATAAATCTTCCTAGAGCTGATAGTGTCATTTGATGAAAACCAATGCTCTCATTCACACTGACACTTTGCCCTTGACCAACCAACCAGCACATGTTAGCTTGGTTCTTTTAACCAATCACACCTGAAGATTCTGGGTGGCATCTTATGGAAAGTAACTTAAAGTAACATTGTGAAGGACTAGACTTTTCTCTTTGATCTTTATTATTTTTTCTAATTTGCCAAGTCTTCTTCTTCCTCCTCCTTTTCTTCTTCCTCTTCCTCTTCCTCCTCCTCCTCCTCCTCTTCTTCTTCTTCTTCTTCTTCTTCTTCTTCTTCTTCTTCTTCTTCAGAACTTTATCTTTTGCTTTAGGACACAGAACTCAGTATCACAGAACTGAGCGTGAAACACAGGATGTAGCAACATGAAGATCACCAGCAGCCTTCACAAGGCATAAACATTAAAAGGAACCTAAAGAGTCATCTACCAACCTGCTACCCAAGACAAGACTGCTTTTGAGATGCTCTTGACAGATCTGCCATCCAAATATACACATCCGAATTTGCATGCAATACCACTATTTAGTTAATTCATTTTATTTATGAACTTTTGGGCTTTATATGGATTTCAAATGATCAGAGGCAGCAACTATTGTATAAAAGGCCATAGAATGATGAGATGTCCTCAATATTGTATATAATAATTTAACTAATATTTATTGAGCATCTATTGCTTTGCAGGTATTGGCCTAGGAACTAGGATATGGTAGTGAAAGAGGAAAGCCAAGAGCTTGCCATCATGAAGTTTCCATTTTGGTGGGAGACACAAGTAATAAAACACTGAACAAATAGATAAACTAGGTATTTTCAGAGTGATATGTACAATGAAGGAAATAGAGTGAGTGCCAGGAATAGTAGGGAGTTACACTGTAATTGTATGTGGTTAGAAAAGTAGAAAAGTCCTCTCCAAAGAAATAGCACTTGAGCTAAGTGGTTAACTTAGCTCATGGAGAGTGGTTAACTAAAATCCACGCAAAAAGCATTCTAGATAGAGCGTGTGACAAATAGAATGAGTTTTGTGGATTCAGGGAGCAAGAAGAGAGCAAGACCTCTCTTGACCTCAAGGCCTCTAATTCTTCAATTCCACAGTGTGGAATCTGGGAAAGAAGTAGAAGATAAGGTAAAAAGATACACAAGGGGAATTATGGTTTCTGTCATGATAGAACGACAGGGGTGAGACTTACACTCCAGCCCTAAGCAATTAGAGAACTCAATAAATTATATATTAAACAGTGGTTTTCAGATTTTGGACAACCTGCAGTTATAACTAGGATCCTTGAGAAAAGGAGAAAAGGAAGCTGATCACTACAATTGGACTAGGTTATGACGGGGAGACCACTTCCAGGCTAGAGTGCAGGAAGGGAAGAACCTGGACCCTGGAAGTCTTTCTACCTTGAAGAGTACAAGATCAGAGTTTAGGGTGGTCAAAGAGTGGATGGAATCTGTGGGTCATAGTTCAGAGAAGAGAGGGCTGCACCTGGAGAGAGCCCAAGACACCTACAGAGGTGTCCTTTCAAGTCTTTGGCTGAGTATTGAGCTCAGCATGCATGAGAGAAAATTACCCAAAGCCAAGGAAGGATCCACCAGAAAGGAGAAGACAGAAGAGTCTTAGAGCTTAAACAGGACTGGGAATCACTTGTGCCCCTATCAGCCGAGAGGAAAACTCTTACAAAACACAAGGCATTGGATAGAATCCTCAGAAGTGTGTCAACTCGGTAGTGAAGCAAAACTAGCAGCAGACTAAAGGCTGCTCTAGACCTACACCAAAAAGGATCAAAGCAAACCTCAAAAGAATCCAACTGAGTCCAAGTACTTTAACTGTAAACCAACAGGTAAAGGAATACAACAAAATCCTGTAATCGATCAATACATAAAGTTCACAATATTCTACCAGTCAATAAAAAAAAAAAAACTACTAGAAGGCCACCTGGCTGGCTAAATGGGTGGACCATGTGACTCTTGATCTCAGGGTTGTAAATCCAAGCCCCACATTGGGTGTAGAGTTTACTTAAAAATAAAATCTTTACAAAAAATTTACTAGACATGCAAATAAATGGAATATGACCCATAATCAGTAGAAAAATAAAAGAAATAGACCCCTAAAGTGGAGATGATGCAACTAGCAGATAAGCACTTTAAAATAGCTCTTATAAATACAGTCCACATATTCAGAAAGGAGAGAAACACAAGATCATAAAGAGGAGAGAAATACATGATGTAAAACAGACTAATGGAATTTTGAGAGATGAAAAATACAGCATTTGAAATGGAAAACATATTGGATGACATTAAAGCAGAAAAGCTCAACTTTGAAGATATTGCAGTAGAAGCTATCCAGGCAGTACAGAGATATCAAAAACAAAACAAGACAAAAAAGAATAGGGCATCAATGACTTTCAGGATAGTATTAAATGATCTAAAATATGTGTAATTGAAGTCCCAGTAGGAGGACCAGGGAGACAGGGACTGAAAACATATCTAAGAAATAATCAAAAACATTTTTTTAAATCTCATGACTACAAATCATTGGTTGAAAAACTATCACTTGTGGGCCAAATTGGCCTGATGCCTATTTTGTAAATAAAATTTTATTGGAGGGGTGCCTGGGTAGGTCAGTCTGTTAAGCATCCAACTGTTATTTTGTCTTAGGTCATGGCTCCCCACTCAGTGGGGACTCTGCTTGAGATTCTCTCTCTTCCTTGCCCTCTGCCCCTCCCTGACATGTGCTTTCTCTCTCTCTCAAATCAATAAATCTTTAAAGAATTTTTATTGGAACACAGCTATGCTCATTTATGTATTGCCATTTACCTATTATGGCTGCCTTTGAGTAGTTATAGAAACTGTATGGGTGCACAACCTAAATTATTTACTATCTAGCCATTTCCAGAAAAAATTTGCCAGGAGATTGAGGGGAGAGATTAACTGTAAGGGACCAGAAGGGAATTTTGGGGGTTGCTGGTATTGTTGTATATCATGAGCCTATTTGTCAAAGCTCATTGAATTGTACCCTTAGGACTGGTAAATTTTATTGTATGTAAACTGTACTTCAGTAAAGCTAATTTCTCAAAATACAATATGTAAATGGCTAGTTCAACATCATGTAGCCTTTGATAAAGTGTTTGGCTTGCATTTTAAATGTAATCAATAGGAAGCCAATGAAGAATTTTAATCAGAGGAGGGACAATTTGAACCTTCAAATGGTCATTTGAACAGTAGTGTGGTGAATGAGGGACAAGGAACTAATTTCAAGGGTTTTGTAGGATTCTCCTGAAAAGATGATGGTGGCTTTCAAACTCACATGCTGAAGTGGATTGGTGATTTGATTTTTGAGGTAGATCCACCCATCTTGCTGATTGAATGTGGAAGCCAAGCCTAGAACCAGACAAAATTATAAGGACTTGGACAAGGAAGTGGGTGGTGGTGTTCTTTACTGGGATGGGAAACATGGTGGGGGTGAGGGTCAGGCAAAGTCCAGAGTGTGAAAGTTAAGTCTTGTCTGACTCGTCTTATGTATGCCAGATAAGTTATAATGTTCAACACACATAATCCTTTTGTTATTGCAGTTGAATTCAGGCATTCCTAACTTGGTAATAAATTCACTTCCACTATGATCTAATGCTTTTATAGAGAAAGCAGCATTTTGACAACTGGCAGTTGTATAAAAAATGAAAGATTCCTGTTTTAGATCTAATATAGATCTACATCATTGTGAACTCTTGCATAATTCCACTTCCCAGAAGATATTTAAAATTATGTTGAAGCAAAATTAAAACAAAATCAGTGAGGAGGCATTTTGAAAAGCAATTCCACTCACTATAAAAGTAATCATTAAGGAGATAAAGTAAGATAATTTTACATGGTTAATCTTCAGCAAAGTCACTCTCCTTTCACACCTTGAGTTCTCATTTTCCAAATATCTTATTCCTCCAAAGATTCTGACATTCAGACTCTCATTTGCATGCTCATTGTCTTTAGTGATGTACTAAACTGTAATTGCAAAAATGATTAACCCATGTGTTTCCTTTTAATTTTTATCATAAAGAGTTTTCTGATGAACTTAGTATAGTGTCTTATTAATTATTTATGTGTTTAACTTTATATTGTGAAAATAAATACCAGAAAATCAAGTTCTTAATATTTAGAGGGATCTCTCCTTTTTATATTTGCTCTTTGAAAATGAATCCTGCTTTTCTCTCCAACCTCCTCCCACCACTCCACTGCAGCAAAACCCTTCACCAATTATGTGTCTCTTCTCAGGGTGTGGCCAACAACATACCTGAAGCAAAGCAGAACCAAGAAAATTAGTTCCAAGTCTGCTGGTATCTGGAAGCACCTTGCCACCTGGAGGTAGGGCCCTAACTGAATGTATGTGTTGGGTTCACCCATCCTGGCTCCAGCTTGGATCCTTCAATTCCTTTTCTGAATCAGAGGTATCCCTTCATCTTATGAGTTCCCTGATTGCTCCTACTACTCATCTGGTTTACCCTTCCCAGTATATTTCCACGCCTAAACTTACCCTTGCTGCTCCTCTCTTTCTCTTACCTGTTGAACTTGAGGTAATATATATATTTCTTTTGTCTCCAACTAGAAGAAATTGGTGCTTCTTAAGGGAGTGAGCTCCCTTCAAAAGCATCTTCTGCAGGCTGGGATTCTCCTATTCAGAAATGAAATTGAGACTTTACTGTGATACAAAGGGGAAAAACTGCCAAATTTAATCTAGTCTCCAGCTCATGGGACTTGACATCCCAGTCACACTTAATTCTTCCACTAATTGGCATTTTCCTTTAAAAATTGTGATCTACAAAAAGTCACAATTTGCATTTTTTCTTCATCTGAGCTCTCTGTTCTGTTCCATTGATCTATTTGTCCATTCTTTCACCAATAGCAGGCTGTCTTGGTTATTAGAGCGTTCTAGTAAGTCTCAAAGGAAGATAGTGTCAGGTCTTTAGCTAGAACATACAATTTTTTATACAGCCCACACATGCTTCCGTGAAATATGACCATTTAGATGAGTTCTTTCCTTGCAATTTTAAATCTTTTCTTTGTTCATGAACACCATCCTATTACATTTCACTATAGCTCCAACTTCTAGGAGACTTTACTTTCCAGCCTCTTTCATTTGCAGAACATTTTGCAGGTGTTGGTGGACTTGGAGTAGGAAATTATTTTTGCCTCATAAGGGCAACAAAGATTTCCTCTTTCTAAACTATGAGTGCACAAAATGGATTATATAATAATATGATACTACATACGACACTGGGGTTGATGTGCCTCAGTCCCTCCCAACCCCAGTTGTTAATGATCAGGCCCTTGTGAGCAAGAGTGCAACCTGGACACACATTGTCTCAATCTTCGTCCCTCTCCTATCTCTTTACCCAGGAATCTCAGCTAACGTGGAAAGAGAATATCTCTCACCACTAAAACCAGAGATGGGTGCCATCTACAGCTTTGGTACCACAGATGTCAGCCAGGTTGATACAAGTGAGACAGACACGTTTGCCATCAGGTCTCTTGTTGGGGAAGCTTATGCACCCAGGAAATTCCCATGACGCTGTGGGAAGAGAATAATCCCCACAGGTTTCCAAAGCTCAGGAAGATCACCTTTAGCTTCCAAGAGATAAAATCCCCCCAATGTCCTCCCTGTACCTGAGCTAGGGCCTCCTGCAGTCAGACCCACATGGATATTAACAGAGCCTGTATTTCCAACAGAACAACTAGGCTGCAGCATTATAGGAGAAAATGGAGACGGAGAGCGATAATAGGATCAGCCACTTGAAAATATGATGCCACACTGAATAGTGGATAAACAGCCCTAAGAAGACAAAATTACTGCAGAAAGTGGAAAACATTTTAACAGTATTTAAACGTGTCTTCTTGCTGATGTCAGGGATATTGCAGTAATAAATCAATCTTGTCATAAGAAAGGACTGTTTACAAAAATAAGAAAGACTCTTTAGAAGGAAAAAAAATTATTGTCAACCATTTTTAACTTATTAGAAGCACTGATGGGGAAAACATTCCCCAAAATGGAAATAATGATTTAGAAGGGTAAATAATTTTTCCGTGCAAAGGAAAAACACCAAGGAAGAGAATTTCTCAAAGAAGAGCCCAAAGAGATCCCATGTTCATGAATAGGAGTGCTAGGAAACCAGCAAGCAGATGGATGATAAGCAAAAACAAATCGCAAAAGAAAATTTCCCCAGTTTAGGAATTCTGTGAATTCTGACTTGGAATGCATCACAAATGTTTGGCAGGATTATTGAAAAAATGGAAACAAATTGAAAAACATATATTTGATTTCTAAGGATAAAATAAGCATTTTCCAAAATAGACACAAAATACACTTTGCCTGCAAAGGAAAGAGAATCAGACTCACATCAAAATTCTCACTTGCAATACCAAATGCCAAATGCAGTGTAGAGCAATGTTGGCAAATTTCTGAAGGAGCGTTTTCTGAGAGTTCCATATCTGACAATTGGTGGACCCTTGTCCATTCCAGCTTAGCTCAGCAATCTACCCCACAGCCTACCTCTTGCCTGCTGCTTCTCAGCTCTGTATCCCCCACACCAACAAGGATGAAGGCCACAGACTTAGATCCTCCTCTTGCGTAATTACATGGCCCTCCTTCCTTAGAGCAGAGCCATCCTGCTCCTCAGGCTCCTTCCATGGCCCCAGGGAGAAGAGAGGCCCCATCACCATCCTAGCATGTTTTCCTCACCAAGCCAAGGCTCCGAGCAAAATGAGGAAATACATTTGACTCTCTTCTCCTATGACACAATCTCACCTGAGGCCGCCCAGGCCTCTTCATCTTACTCTTCCAACTGTCCCTCCATGACCAGAAGGGACAAACTCCTCTTTTACTTCCTCTGCTTAACATCTGCCACCTTGCTGGTTCCACCTTGCTTGGCCTATTTCTCCTGGTGGACAAAACTATTTTCTATGAACTTTGGGAGAATTACTGCTTTGTGGTCAGGGCCTAGCATTTGATATATTAAGTACAAGCAAAGGAGTTTAGACAAGTCTTTGTTTTCAACAGACTTTCAAGCATATTTGCCTATTGTCTTCCTGCAAAATGCCATCTAAATGTCAGAAACTGAAAACTCTTTGTTCATCCTTACACTTCTTCGCCACAAATGAATCTTCATGGTTCTCATTTTCCAACATCTCTTGGTAGCAGATGAACACCTTGGGCTTACATGTGTGGAAATGCAGAAGAGAAAAGCATGTAAATATTTTAAAAAACATTATCTCTATTGTGCTATGCAAACAGTTAAACCCACAGAGTTTTCTTGAGGGAATTATGAAGGTTAAATGCAAAAAATAACTTTTTAAATAGGAGTGGCATAATATAAAAAATAATTTTAGTAAAATGTTATAGTTCTACTTTCTATCACATTCAGTGAAGCAAGGTCAAACAATAAATAAAAAGGTACAAAAATTAATCCCATTTGGAAATGTAAGACTGCTCTTCTAAGAACTCATATCAGCAGAAAATAAAAATTGAAGTTACAAGCTCCTTTAACCAAACAGCAATGGGAATATTAGGTATTAACAGTGACAGAATTTGGCCACAGTGATACACTGAAAGAAGATTCAGGGTTCAATGCTTCTATTATTTAATAAGAGACAAAGCATTTAATTCAAACCCATAATAAAAATAATTACAATACAAAGCAAAAGGAAGAAATAGAAAATAATAAACATAAACTAGAAATAATTGATAAGCAAACTGAGGTAGAAGTAATGGATAAAATGAAGACTTCAACCTTTGGTTGAAGTGAGTGGATTAATGACAGATACATTTTACAAAACAAACAGGTTCTCAAGGTCATCTGAGAGAATAATTGAAGACCACCATTGAAGATAACCAGATTGGACACATATTTAACCTTCAGTCCCTCCTGAAATCCTACAAAAATGAGAGTAAAGGTGTATTTCTGTTTGATATTTGCAGAATTCCTCAAGACCAAAGGGGTGAAAAGGAAATAGCCAGTACCAGGATCTGCAAAGCAGATGGATAATGGCAGCTGACTTAGCTCCTCGAAATCCTAACCTAGTAGAGGAGGAAATCAAGAAGCAATCCGATATAGAGTATAGACTTTCAAAGTCTCAAGAACTGGAAATATTGGGAACGTATAAAAGTAGAGAAAAAGTGATGCTAAAAGCCAGAGAAGATTGGTTCCTAGTCTGTTTAAGAAATTAGAATTTCAACATGCCCTCCACAGTCTACATGGAGCTTTTTTACTGGCTCTCTCCCACTCCCCAAATTGGACTAGAGTTGTTCATTTTCCTGCAGAGAATAATACAGAAGATACCAGATCAAGTTGGATGTGGGCATATTTTGCTGAGAACAAGAGAGGTAAGTGCAAAGTTCAATGTGGGGATATTTTGCTGAGAACAAGGGAGGGAACTACAAGTTGACACAATGGATGTGAGACTTTCAGCTTTTTTTCCCAAAAAAGCCCCCACAATACTGGCAGCCAGTAAGACATCCTGAAGGCAGGAATAGACTGGACTTCTCCAGGCAGGGAAATGTAGGCCAAGAGAAGAGACACAAAGATGTTGATGTGTCAGGGATTTTCCTAAGGAAACAGTCCAGCCAGAGTTTCTTAAAGTGAAGATCACAGTCAACAAGTCTCACACGGGCATTCAGAGCTTCCAGTCTGCTTTTTGGTTTCATATTGTAACAGCCAAAGAGCAAAGCATATAATATGAGAAACCAAGACAAACAGGGAAAAGCTACTTGGAAGGCACAGGGAAAAGATAATTTCAAAACAGCCATCAGGATCTCTAGAGGGCTAAGAGAAGATTCAGTGTTAACAGAGTGAGAACATGTTGCTCTAAGAAAAAGAGCATTTAGACAGTAAAGATTTCTTATAAATTAAAAATACCATCACAGAGTTCAAAGACCCAATGGAAGAAGGATTAGAAGACACAGCTAAGATATAGAAATTTACCAGGAAACAGGGAGAAAACAGGAGAGAAAGATGATGAGCAGACTGATCCAGGGGGGTGTATCTCAACAAAAGAAATTCCAGAATGAGAGACAGGAAGGAACAAAGATAAGGGAAGACTATCAAAGAAATAATTCAGAAAAACTTGCCTACAACTGACTGATACAAGTTTGCAGCTGGGATGGCGTTACCAATTGCTCAAAATAGAGTCTATGCAAAATACATAATCATGAAATGAAATTTCAGAATGCTTGGCAATGAAAAAAAGAGTGTACGAGTCCAGACAAAGATAGAAAGACTTCACACAGAGATCAAACATTAGAATGAATAGAATTTCTTAATAGCAACACTGAAAGACAGACCATAATAAAGAAGTACATTCTGAATTCACAGAAAACTGTTTCCCAATAAATATGAGAAAAGTTGCTCAGTATCAGTAATAAAAAAAGAAATATCAAAGCATCAATGCCTTATGTCCATTTTTATAATGGAAAAGGAAAAAAACCTGATTCTGTCCAGAGTTTTTAAAGACAATAGGAAAATAGAGGCAGTGTGCAGTTACTTGGAATAACTAAAATATTGCAGGGATCCACGCTTACCTGTCAGAAGGACCAGAGGTCATTCTGGTGTCAAATTGTCTTATTCTTGGTCTGATATTGAATGTGGGAGCTAGAATATCCAAAAGTCATTTAATTCATATTTTATTTTACATTTAATAAATTCTCTTAAGCAATTATTTTAAGCCATCAAAAATATATGCATGTATTTTTATATATGTATATATGTATGCATGTGTGTATGTATTTTTGACTGCACACATGTGTATGCAAGTATACACTATACAAATCACACACACACACACACACACCAAAACTATTGGTGAAATTTCTCATGCTGTCCTAACATGTTGTCAAGAGCTTAAGTGGCTGTGAGTAGAGCAATGACATTTCAAGGGAGGAATGTGTGAGGCAAGGATCAGAACCAAGAGCCCCATCTTGGCTGGCACTGAAGACTGGATTGGAGATTTGCCCCGGGGAGGCTGTGCTCCCTTTCTTTACACTCATGTGAAACATGTGGAAGGCTCAGGTTGAGAACATCAAACCCTGCATGAGAGCAGCAGGAAGATTTTCTTGAGTGACACAGTGAATATTAGAAATATGGTGGTTAAAACAGATCTCGGTGGGGCCTCTCAGGCTGAAAATGCGTTATTTTGCATGGTAGATAATAAGATACCACTGAAGTTTTAAAGTGGGACATGATAGAGGTCCTGGAAAAGAATTGGATAAGTAGGTTTAATACAATTAGGAAAAAAAATTAGAAGTAAAATTAATCAAATTATCCTTTATAGAAACGTAATTTGGATTTTTCCAAAAAGTGTTTGGTTCTAGAACATCACTACTCTTACGACTCTTACACGATTCACTCTTATTCACTCTAATTATGCTCTCCAGTTAAAAATGTGGCAACTGGAAACTAGTTTCTGATTTCAAATTCTTAAGCTTCAAGTTGACTGCATAAATAAAGCAGATAGAAAAATTTAAATTTGTATAACATTTAATGTTTTAAAATAACAAGTTTCTCTGTTCAGTGTCTCAAATAATATATAGCACACATGCGGTTATTTTTCTGCTTCAAACACAGAAATGTTATGAAATTTACTTAAAGATGAATGTTTTTCCCCATTGGGTCTTGTCAACAAATATCTAACTTGATTTAACAAAAAATAGCCCATTAACACATTGTTGAGTATTTGTTGCATTTATGAGAAGTAAGAGTGGATAATGGGAAGAGCATTCATTAATAATTTACAAACCAAGTTTTAATGTGATTTCCTCCAAGACAGAGACTTAACCTGTGTTAACTTAAATATGGAGGGGGGAGGGGCAGGATGGCGGAAGAGTAGGGTCCCCAAGTCACCTGTCTCCACCAAATTACCTAGAAAACCTTCCAATCATCCTGAAAATCTATGAATTCGGCCTGAGATTTAAAGAGAGAACAGCTGGAACACTACAGTGAGAAGAGTTCGTGCTTCTATCAAGGTAGGAAGGGGGAAAAAGAAATAAAGAAACAAAAGGCCTCCAAGGGGGAGGGGCCCGCGAGGAGCCGGGCTGAGGCCGGGGCGAGTGTCCCCAGGACAGGAGAGCCCCGTCCCGGAGAAGCAGGAGCTGCACCGACCTTCCCGGGTGGAAAGGGGCCCGCAAGGAGTTGGAGCAGGACCCAGGGGGGCGGGGATGCCCTCGGGCTCCCGGGGACACTAACAGGCACCTGCGCCCCCGGAGAGTGCGCCGAGCTCCCTAAGGGCTGCAGCGCGCACGTGGGACCCGGAGCAGCTCGGGGGGCTCGGGGGCGGCTCCGCGGAGGGGGCTGCGGGGCGGGAGCGCGAATCCAACAGCGCAGGCCCCAGCCCAGGGCGCCGGGACACAGCCCAGGATCCGGCCTCCCCCCGGGACTGGCAGACGCCGGAAGGGCCCAGGACAGCGAGGACGCTCCTGCCCCGAGCTGAGCAGATCAGCGGCCCCGCCCCGGAGCCTCCAGGCCCTGCAGACCGAGAGCTCCGGAGTTCCTGCGGGGGCTGACTCCAGGGCTCCAGAGCTGGCCCCGCCACTGGGGCTGTTCCTCCTGCGGCCTCACGGGGTAAACAACCCCCACTGAGCCCTGCACCAGGCAGGGGCACAGCAGCTCCCCCAAGTGCTAACACCTGAAAATCAGCACAGCAGGCCCCTCCCCCAGAAGACCAGCTAGACGGACAAGTTCCAGGGGAAGCCAAGGGACTTAAAGTACACAGAATCAGAAGATACTCCCCCTTGGTTCTTTTTTTTTTTTTTTTTTTTTTTTGCTTTTTGATTTGTTTCCTTCCCCCACCCCCCCTTTTTTCTCCTTTCTTTCTTTTTCTTTCTCTTTTTCTTCTTTTTTTTCGTTTTTTTTTCTTCCTTTTTTTTCTTTCTCTTTTCTTTCCTTCTTTCTCTCCTCTCTTTTTCTCCTTTTCCCAGTACAACTTGCTTTTGGCCACTCTGCACTGAGCAAAATGACTAGAAGGAAAACCTCACCTCAAAAGAAAGAATCAGAAACAGTCCTCTCTCCCACAGAATT
This sequence comes from Canis aureus, assembly GCF_053574225.1. Classification (NCBI taxonomy): domain Eukaryota; kingdom Metazoa; phylum Chordata; class Mammalia; order Carnivora; family Canidae; genus Canis; species Canis aureus. The sequence goes on along the minus strand of NC_135634.1, from coordinate 38,680,203 downwards.
ACAAAATCTGGATTACAATTCAATGTCAGAAAGCCAATTCAGAAGCACTATTATACAGCTACTGGTGGCTCTAGAAAAAAGCATAAAGGACTCAAGAGACTTCACGACTGCAGAATTTAGAGCTAATCAGGCAGAAATTAAAAATTAATTGAATGAGATGCAATCCAAACTAGAAGTCCTCACAACGAGGGTTAACGAGGTGGAAGAACGAGTGAGTGACATAGAAGACAAGTTGATAGCAAAGAGGGAAACTGAGGAAAAAAGAGACAAACAATTAAAAGACCATGAAGATAGAATAAGGGAAATAAACGACAGCCTGAGGAAGAAAAACCTACATTTAATTGGTGTTCCCGAGGGCGCCGAAAGGGCCAGAGGGCCAGAATATGTATTTGAACAAATCCTAGCTGAAAACTTTCCTAATCTGGGAAGGGAAACAGGCATTCAGATCCAGGAAATAGAGAGATCCCCCCCTAAAATCAATAAAAACCGTTCAACACCTCGACATTTAATAGTGAAGCTTGCAAATGCCAAAGATAAAGAGAAGATCCTTAAAGCAGCAAGAGACAAGAAATCCCTGACTTTTATGGGGAGGAATATTAGGGTAACAGCAGACCTCTCCACAGAGACCTGGCAGGCCAGAAAGGGCTGGCAAGATATATTCAGGGTCCTAAATGAGAAGAACATGCAACCAAGAATACTTTATCCAGCAAGGCTCTCATTCAGAATGGAAGGAGAGATAAAGAGCTTCCAAGACAGGCAGCAACTAAAAGAATATGTGACCTCCAAACCAGCTCTGCAAGAAATTTTAAGGGGGACTCTTAAAATTCCCCTTTAAGAAGAAGTTCAGTGGAACATTCCACAAAAACAAGGACTGAATAGTTATCATGATGACACTAAATTCATATCTCTCAATAGTAACTCTGAATGTGAACGGGCTTAATGACCCCATCAAAAGGCTCAGGGTTTCAGACTGGATAAAAAAGCAGGACCCATCTATTTGCTGTCTACAAGAGACTCATTTTAGACAGAAGGACACCTACAGCCTGAAAATAAAAGGTTGGAGAACCATTTACCATTCGAATGGTCCTCAAAAGAAAGCAGGGGTAGCCATCCTTATATCAGATAAACTAAAATTTACCCCAAAGACTGTAGTGAGAGATGAAGAGGGACACTATATCATACTTCAAGGATCTATTCAACAAGAGGACTTAACAATCCTCAATATATATGCCCCGAATGTGGGAGCTGCCAAATATATCAATCAATTATTAACCAAAGTGAAGAAATACTTAGATAATAATACACTTATACTAGGTGACTTCAATCTAGCTCTTTCTATACTCGATAGGTCTTCTAAGCACAACATCTCCAAAGAAACGAGAGCTTTAAAGGATACACTGGACCAGATGGATTTCACAGATATCTACAGAACTTTACATCCAAACTCAACTGAATACACATTCTTCTCAAGTGCACATGGAACTTTCTCCAGAATAGACCACATATTGGGTCACAAATCGGGTCTGAACCGATACCAAAAGATTGGGATCGTCCCCTGCATATTCTCAGACCATAATGCCTTGAAATTAGAACTAAATCACAAAAAAAAAAAAAAATCACAACAAGAAGTTTGGAAGGAACTCAAACACGTGGAGGTTAAGGACCATCCTGCTAAAAGATGAAAGGGTCAACCAGGAAATTAAGGAAGAATTAAAAACATTCATGGAAACTAATGAGAATGAAGATACAACCATCCAAAATCTTTGGGATACAGCAAAAGCAGTCCTAAGGGGAAAATACATCGCAATACAAGCATCCATTCAAAAACTGGAAAGAACTCAAATACAAAAACTAACCTTACACATAAAGGAGCTAGAGAAAAAACAGCAAATAGATCCTACACCCAAGAGAAGAAGGGAGTTAATAAAGATTCGAGCAGAACTCAACAAAATCGAGACCAGAAGATCTGTGGAACAGATCAACAGAACCAGGAGTTGGTTCTTTGAAAGAATTAATAAGATAGATAAACCATTAGCCAGCCTTATTAAAAAGAAGAGAGAGAAGACTTAAATTAATAAAATCATGAATGAGAAAGGAGAGATCACTACCAACACCAAGGAAATACAAACGATTTTAAAAACATATTATGAACAGCTATACGCCAATAAATTAGGCAATCTAGGAAAAATGGACGCATTCCTGGAAAGCCACAAACTACCAAAACTGGAACAGGAAGAAATAGAAAACCTGAACAGGCCAATAACCAGGGAGGAAATTGAAGCAGTCATCAAAAACCACCCAAGACACAAGAATCCAGGGCCAGATGGCTTCCCAGGGGAATTTTATCAAACGTTTAAAGAAGAAACCATACCTATTCTCCTAAAGCTGTTTGGAAAGATAGAAAGAGATGGAGTACTTCCAAATTCGTTCTATGAGGCCAGCATCACCTTAATTCCAAAACCAGACAAAGACCCCACCAAAAAGGAGAATTACAGACCAATATCCCTGATGAACATGGATGCAAAAACTCTCAACAAGATACTGACCAATAGGATCCAACAGTACATTAAGAAAATTATTCACCATGACCAAGTAGGTTTTATCCCTGGGACACAAGGCTGGTTCAACACCCGTAAAACAATCAATGTGATTCATCATATCAGCAAGAGAAAAACCAAGAACCATATGATCCTCTCATTGGATGCAGAGAAAGCATTTGACAAAATACAACATCCATTCCTGATCAAAACTCTTCAGAGTGAAAAAAAAAAAAAAAAAACTCTTCAGAGTGTAGGGATAGAGGGAACATTCCTCGACATCTTAAAAGCCATCTATGAAAAGCCCACAGCAAATATCATTCTCAATGGGGAAGCACTGGGAGCCTTTCCCCTAAGATCAGGAACAAGACAGGGATGTTCACTCTCACCACTGCTGTTCAACATAGTACTGGAAGTCCTAGCCTCAGCAATCAGACAACAAAAAGACAATAAAGGCATTCAAATTGGCAAAGAAGAAGTCAAACTCTCCCTCTTTGCCGATGACATGATACTCTACATAGAAAACCCAAAAGTCTCCACCCCAAGATTGCTAGAACTCATACAGCAATTCGGTAGCGTGGCAGGATACAAAATCAATGCCCAGAAGTCAGTGGCATTTCTATACACTAACAATGAGACTGAAGAAAGAGAAATTAAGGAGTCAATCCCATTTCCAATTGCACCCAAAAGCATAAGATACCTAGGAATAAACCTAACCAAAGAGGTAAAGGATCTATACCCTCAAAACTATAGAACACTTCTGAAAGAAATTGAGGAAGACACAAAGAGATGGAAAAATATTCCATGCTCATGGATTGGCAGAATTAATATTGTGAAAATGTCAATGTTACCCAGGGCAATATACACGTTTAATGCAATCCCTATCAAAATACCATGGACTTTCTTCAGAGAGTTAGAACAAATTATTTTAAGATTTGTGTGGAATCAGAAAAGACCCCGAATAGCCAGGGGAATTTTAAAAAAGAAAACCATATCTGGGGGCATCACAATGCCAGATTTCAGGTTGTACTGCAAAGCTGTGGTCATCAAGACAGTGTAGTACTGGCACAAAAACAGATACATAGATCAGTGGAAAAGAATAGAGAATCCAGAAGTGGACCCTGAACTTTATGGTCAACTAATATTCGATAAAGGAGGAAAGACTATCCATTGGAAGAAAGACAGTCTCTTCAATAAATGGTGCTGGGAAAATTGGACATCCACATGCACAAGAATGAAACTAGACCACTCTCTTTCACCATACACAAAGATAAACTCAAAATGGATGAAAGATCTAAATGTGAGACAAGATTCCATCAAAATCCTAGAGAAGAACACAGGCAACACCCTTTTTGAACTCGGCCATAGTAACTTCTTGCAAGATACTTCCATGAAGGCAAAAGAAACAAAAGCAAAAATGAACTATTGGGACTTCATCAAGATAAGAAGCTTTTGCACAGCAAAGGATACAGTCAACAAAACTCAAAGACAACCTACAGAATGGGAGAAGATATTTGCAAATGACCTATCAGATAAAGGGCTAGTTTCCAAGGTCTATAAAGAACTTATTAAGCTCAACACCAAAGAAACAAACAATCCAATCATGAAATGGGCAAAAGACATGAAGAGAAATCTCACAGAGGAAGACATAGACATGGCCAACATGCACCTGAGAAAATGCTCTGCATCACTTGCCATCAGGGAAATACAAATCAAAACCACAATGAGATACCACCTCACACCAGTGAGAATGGGGAAAATTAACAAGGCAGGAAACAACAAATGTTGGAGAGGATGCGGAGAAAAGGGAACCCTCTTACACTGTTGGTGGGAATGTGAACTGGTGCAGCCACTCTGGAAAACTGTGTGGAGGTTCCTCAAACAGTTAAAAATAGACCTGCCCTACGACCCAGCAATTGCACTGTTGGGGATTTACTCCAAAGATACAAATGCAATGAAACGCCGGGACACCTGCACCCCGATGTTTATAGCAGCAATGGCCACGATAGCCAAACTGTGGAAGGAGCCTCGGTGTCCAACGAAAGATGAATGGATAAAGAAGATGTGGTTTATGTATACAATGGAATATTACTCAGCTATTAGAAATGACAAATAAAAAAAAAGAAAAAAAAGAAATGACAAATACCCACCATTTGCTTCAACGTGGATGGAACTGGAGGGTATTATGCTGAGTGAAGTGAGTCAGTCGGAGAAGGACAAACATTATATGTTCTCATTCATTTGGGGAATATAAATAATAGTGAAAGAGAATATAAGTGAAGGGAGAAGAAATGTGTGGGAAATATCAGAAAGGGAGACAGAACGTAAAGACTGCTAACTCAGGGAAACGAATTAGGGGTGGTAGAAGGGGAGAAGGGTGGGGGGTGGGAGTGAATGGGTGACGGGCACTGGGGGTTATTCTGTATGTTAGTAAATTGAACACCAATAAAAAATAAATTAAAAAAAAAAACTTAAATATGGAAGATTGGGCCAACCTGGCCAATGAGGCTCTCACTGTGGGTTTCTTTTGTGAGTGTGTGTGTTTGTGTGTGTGTGTGTGTGTGTGTGTACGTGTTGCCGATTTTTTTTTTAATTTAGTTTATATGCTTTTGGTGGAGTCTGCATTTTCCAATTTTACTGTACCTGGCACCAGGATCTACTATAATATACAGGGTTACTTAATACATTTATATAACAGGTCTGACCACTGAAGGTGTTTGAGTCTGTGACTAGAATAAGATCTATTCCAACTCCAAAAATTGTTAGTAAATAGGCACTTGCTTAATCCACCAGGGGTCAGCACACAGCATTATCACTCCAATATCAGCGTGAGTTAAACCAAAAAAAAAAAAGTTGGAAAAGCCAAATACCTTTTTTTTTTTCCAAATACCTTTTGAAACTTGCATAAGCCTGTAAGAAAAAAACAAAAAGAAAGAAAAGAAATTTCTTTTGAGGTAATTTGCCATAAATGCTTTTTTTGAACTGCTTTGATCCTTCCCTCTGGGGACAGGGAACTCACTAAACGTTAACTCTGATCTCTAGTCAATACGACTCCATAAATTAACCTTTTAATTCATCCCCTTTGCTCCAAACTATAGCAAAGACAGGCTATTAAAAAAAAGCATTAAGATGGATCAAAAACAAAATGCATGATTTCATGGACCAGAAATGGAATAGAAATGCAATGCTCTGAATGGAGTGAAAGCCACACAAAGACATTCACTGAAATAATTATTAAAGAATATACTTCATTCAGAAGGAAGAAAAAGGAGTCTAGAAGAAAGGAATGGAATACAAAAAAAACAAACAAATAAATACAGGGGAAGTAGGGAAATTAATAAAGTATAAGCAAAAGTTTATTAACTGTAAAAAAAAAAGAAAACTCTTTGTTTGTTTTGTTTCAAAAATGCCAAACTAAAATTCTAGATAACTGACAATTGAAGAGAAAATATCCACAGCAGTTAAAATGTGCTAAAGACTTTTTTTGCTGTTGTTTTTCAGGAAAAAAAATTACTGAGCATTTCGCATTATTTAGAAAATGTATGGTCTAAAATGTATGTTAAAAAAAAAAAGATAAGCGGTCAAAAAATGAAAACACTGTCACTAGTTTCCCAAGCATGAGAGAGAGAGTACAGAAAGCTTTCCTGGTTCAAGAGAATGCAAGAAAGAGGGAAGAAAAGAAACAAAGACAAAGGAAAGTGAACAGAAAATCAAAAACCAAGAAAGTATAATTTTAAATAAATCAGCAATCCAAAAATTTGAACATGGAATGAACTCACTGTAAAAAAAAATAAGAAAGTACATGATGGAATTAAAATGTAAAAATCTGGGGATCCCTGGGTGGCGCAGCGGTTTGGCACCTGCCTTTGGCCCAGGGCACGATCCTGGAGACCCGGGATCGAATCCCACGTCGGGCTCCCGGTGCATGGAGCCTGCTTCTCCCTCTGCCTGTGTCTCTGCCCCTCTCTCTCTCTCTCTCTCTCTCTCTCTCTCTCTCTGTGACTATCATAAAATAAATTTAAAAAAAATAAAAATAAAAAAATAAAATGTAAAAATCTAGTCATAGTCTCATAGAATATATACACAAAATAAACCACCCAGATAAACTGAAACTAACAAGATGGAAAAACTTGACCCATACATATAATAAAAATAATAACTCTGGGGGGTCTGGCTGGCTCAGTTGATGGAACATGAGAGTATTGGTCTTGGGGTTGTAGTTCAAGCCTCACATTGGGTGTGGAGATTAGTTAAAAATTAAATCTTTAAAAGAAATAATCCTAGGAATGGCAATAATCAATTTCATACAAATTATAATTTATGACAAAACATTATATGGATGAAGAAGAAAAGAACTCAGTAGTAAGTGGAATATATATTACGTATGGGTTTATGTGTACCTAAAAAAATAGCCTTGAAATCCAGGAGGCAAAAATTAACTGACATAAGGAGAGTGGACAAACGTATCATCATATTGGAGGATTTTAGCAATATCATCATATTGGAGGATATTTAGCAATCCATTAGGAAGATTTACAAGACACTGATTGGTTACATTTAAGTGTCAGGATGTAGAAATAGACTAAAATTAAGTAGTTCGATATAACAGATTTTTTTCAAAAGAATCTTCAACAATTAACAATACAATAAATAGTCAAGTCTAAAATTAAAATATGTATATGTATAACACAGACCACATAAAGTCTCTGGCTACACTGAAATTAGACAACTCACACATAAAAGATAGCAAAAATAAATAATAAATGGAAGTACAAATAATCTGCAACACATTTGGAAACTCTATAATGCTCTCCTAAATAATTTGTGAATTAATTTAAAAATAGGTCATAGTGAAAGCTGCAGCATATTTAAAAGCAGAATGAAAAAAAATAAAATAAAATAAAAGCAAATGATAATAAATTTGCCACAAAACCTTATATTAGAAACATATTTTGTAGATGTATGTTAAATGTATGATTTGGAGAAGAAATTTTGAAAACACATGAGTAAAGCACTCAGCTCAAGAAGTGGCAAAAGAAAAGTAAATGTAAAGAGAGTAGAACAAATGGGCAAAGAAGTCAAACTCTCCCTCTTTGCCGATGACATGATACTCTACATAGAAAACCCAAAAGACTCCACTCCAAGATTGCTAGAACTCATACAGCAATTCGGTAGCGTGGCAGGATACAAAATCAATGCCCAGAAGTCAGTGGCATTTCTATACACTAACAATGAGACTGAAAAAAGAGAAATTAAGGAGTCAATCCCATTTCCAATTGCACCCAAAAGCATAAGATACCTAGGAATAAACCTAACCAAAGAGGTAAAGGATCTATACCCTAAAAAACTATAGAACACTTCTGAAAGAAATTGAGGAAGACACAAAGAGATGGAAAAATATTCCATGCTCATGGATTGGCAGAATTAATATTGTGAAAATGTCAATGTTACCCAGGGCAATTTACATGTTTAATGCAATCCCTATCAAAATACCCTGGACTTTCTTCATAGAATTGGAACAAATTATTTTAAGATTTGTGTGGAATCAGCAACCCCGAATAGCCAGGAGAATATTAAAAAAGAAAACCATAGCTGGGAGCATCACAAAGCCAGATTTCAAGTTGTACTACAAAGCTGTGGTCATCAAGACTGTGTGGTATTGGGGACCCCTGGGTGGCTCAGCGGTTTAGCGCCTGCCTTTGGCCCAGGGCGCGATCCTGGAGTCCCGGGATCGAGTCCCATGTCAGGCTCCCAGCTCGGAGCCTGCTTCTCCCTCCTCCTGTGTCTCTGCCTCTCTTTCTCTCTCTATGTCTATCATAAATAAATAAATAAATCTTTAATTTAAAAAAAAAAAGAGAGTGTGGTACTGGCACAAAAACAGACACATAGATCAATGGAACAGAATAGAGAATCCAGAAGTGGACCCTCAACTTTATGGTCAACTAATATTCAACAAAGGAGGAAAGACTATCCAGTGGAAAAAAGTCTCTTCAATAAATGGTGCTGGGAAAATTGGACATCCACATGCACAAGAATGAAACTAGACCACTCTCTTGCACCATACACAAAGATAAACTCAAAATGGATGAAAGATCTAAATGTGAGACAAGATTCCATCAAAATCCTAGAGGAGAACACAGGCAACACCCTTTCTGAACTTGGCCACGTAACTTCTTGCAAGATACATCCATGAAGGCAAGAGAAACAAAAGCAAAAATGAACTATTGGGACTTCATCAAGATAAGAAGCTTTTGCACAGCAAAAGATACCATCAACAAAACTCAAAGACTCAACAAAACCCTACAGAATGGGAGAAGATATTTGCAAATGACCTATCAGATAAAGGGCTAGTTTCCAAGATCTATAAAGAACTTATTAAACTCAACACCAAAGAAACAAACATCCAATCATGAAATGGGCAAAAGACATGAAGAGAAATCTCACAGAGGAAGACATAGACATGGCCAACATGCACATGGGAAAATGCTCTGCATCACTTGCCATCAGAGAAATACAAATCAAAACCACAATGAGATACCACCTCACACCAGTGAGAATGGGGAAAATTAACAAGACAGGAAACCACAAATGTTGGAGAGGATGTGGAGAAAAGGGAACCCTCTTGCACTGTTGGTGGGAATGTGAACTGGTGCAGCCACTCTGGAAAACTGTGTGGAGGTTCCTCAAAGAGTTAAAAATAGACCTGCCCTACGACCCAGCAATTGCACTGTTGGGGATTTACCCCAAAAATACAGATGCAATGAAACGCCGGGACACCTGCACCCCGATGTTTATAGCAGCAATGTCCACCATAGCCAAACTGTGGAAGGAGCCTTGGTGTCCATCGAAAGATGAATGGATAAAGAAGATGTGGTCTATGTATACAATGGAATATTCCTCAGCCATTAGAAAGGACAAATACCCACCATTTGCGTCGATGTGGATGGAACTGGAGGGCATTATGCTGAGTGAAATAAGTCAGTCGGAGAAGGACAAACATTATATGGTCTCATTCATTTGGGGAATATAAAAAATAGTGAAAGGGAATAAAGGGGAAAGGAGAAAAAATGAGTGGGAAATATCAGAAAGGGAGTCAGAACATGAGAGACTCCTAACTCTGGGAAACGAACTAGGGGTGGTAGAAAGGGAAGTGGGCAGGGGGGTGTGACTGGTGACGGGCACTGAGGGGGGCACTTGATGGGATGAGCACTGGATGTTATTCTATATGTTGGCAAATTTAACACCAATAAAAAATGAACTTATTAAAAATAATAAAATAATAAAAAATAATAAAATAAAATAATAAAAATAAAGAGAGTAGGAGGCGGGAATTTTAAGGAATAGGAGCAGAAAGCAGTAAAGTATAAATGAAAGAAATGATTTCACCAAAATTAAAGTGTAGCCTTTCGCTGAATTAAGACAATAGTAAATGATGAAAGAGAGTAAAAGCTCACACACACATAGACACAAGGATGGTTAGGGATTAAAAGAAAGGACAGAGCTGTACTTTAACTGGGACTTTCGAAAACCACACGTGAACATTTAATACTTTGATAAAATATTATCTTTTGAAAAAAATATAAAGAAGGAATGAACCAATAGCTGAACCAGAGATTTAAAAAATATAAATAAAAAACTGACCCAAGGAGAAATGAACCAATAGCTGAACCGGAGATTAGCAATCAAAAGTTTCTCCTGGCATTCTCCTTTACCCTTTCAAAAAAACCCCACCAGGTCAGATGATTTTCCAAAGGTGGGAGGAGTCTTACCAAACTTTCAAGGGGCATTTATTGTATCTTAAACTATTTCAGAAAAAAAATTCAGAGAGAGAATGAAGTTAGCCCATTAATTTTATAAGGCTATGTAACTTGGTTTCCAGACAGGATAAGGATAGTAGAAGAAAGAAAGTCGGGCAATGAATTTACATGTATGATTTAGATGCGAAAATCCTAACTAAAATACTAGCAAACCTAATTCAGAATTATGTATTTCTAAGAGGCCAAAGTAGAAACTGGAGACTTTTTTTTTTTGACCTGGTGGCCTCAGAAGTCACACCGGGCAGTTTTCTCTCGGTTTTGTACCCCAGCCATGATTTAGTGCAGGAGATGCTTGCACCAGGGTGTAACTTCTCCATTACCACCCAGGAAGCAGGACCCCTGGGGGCCACTTGGGGGACCCGCTGCCACAACCAGGTCCCCTCCCTCCTGTTAGACATTAAGGAACTGCATAGTGTATTAGCTTCTCTAAGAAGTGCAGTGTTTGATTTTTTTTAAGTCCAGTATTTGTTTAATCCACGTCTGTTTGACCAAGGGATTCTTTTATATACCTGACACCTACTAATCCTGCACAGTGCACTTTGGAAAAGGCTGCTTTCCGCTGTGTGGTTAAAGGGAGTGTCATGGAGGATGCTCTGCAAAAACTTGTGAACTTTTTGAGTGTTCCACATGTAATAGATCATCTGACTTGTTTCTTGAGGCTCATTAGTGAAAGGCCAACAGTAACGACATGGCTTCTCTTTCTGTTCGGGTTGTAGGTGGTTCATCTCTGTTAAAGTCAAGGTTGGGTATGATCCTCTAGCTTCAGGGTCTGGAGGGATTGGTTGGGGGTCGGGGTTTGCTTCTGGAACTGGGTGGGAAGTAGAGTCAGAACCGCTAGGATTCCAGGATTCCAACCTAACTAATGCCTTTGGGTTCTCCCTTTGCATCCTCCTGTCTTGCATCTGCTTTGAAATGAATCAGCACTTTGAAGGACAAGCTGGGTGGTCCTCCCATTACCACATGATGTCACTCTAAGAGAATTAATAACCCCCAGTGAGGCTGGCGATGCCTTTCGTATGTGTAAGATACCTGAGACTCATCCTCCTGAAACAAGTAACCCCTAAAGTTAGGAGGCTCCATTTTGCTGCACATTGGACTGGAGATCATCTCAGGGACCAGGCTCTGACTGAGACCCAACCCCTCCCCAGGCAGATTCTTAGCAGGAAGGCCTGAAGAGCCTACGGTTTGGCGGATATCTCTGGGTCACACCTGCAAGACAGTAAATGGAAGGAAGAGCTGAAACCCGAAACTTCAAAAATGGATTTTTAAAACTTAAGTTTCATGATTTTAAAAAATAAAACAACTTTTTTGGAATTTTTTTGTCTTGGAGAACCCTAGCCTGCCTCAACTGCCAACGGAAAACAGTGGGAATGCTGGCGTCAGACCAGACCCGGTGGGAAGGAAGGGCAGCAGGGGCCTGACGTGAAACCAGAGCAAGTCTGCAGCTTGGGGAGCCCGAGGCAGGACTCGATCCCAGGACTCCGGGATCACGCCTTGGGCCAAAGGCAGGTGCTGAACCGCTGAGCCACCCAAGGATACCCGGGCTTTTCTGATGAATATGAAAAGGTTTTCTTTCTTTGTATAAAAGGTGAGTGATGATAGCAGCACTATTGTAGAGTAAAAATTAGATCACCCTTTGGGTAATCTTCCTCTGTTTGTTTCTGTCTCTCTCTCTCTCCCTGTCTCTCTCCATGGCCTCATCATTCGGTAGCCCAGCCTGACCTTCTATGCATGGTGGCTGGCCTCCAAAAGGACAAAGATGCAAGCTGCAAAGCCTCCTAAGGGACAGGCTTGAAACTCACATAGCGTCGCCTGTTCAGCATCCATTGGGCAAAACAAATCACGGAGACCCCCCAGATGCAAGAAGAGGGAGATGAGGCCACCTATGCATGCAGGGAGGGGAGGGATGTTGGTGGCCATCTTTGCAGATCATTATTTTTCCTTTTCAATGATTAGCTGATGATGGTTCAGACAGGAGAGCTCAGGGGTAAAGGACTTATACACATTTCTACTGTAAAGTGGTTCAGCCTGGGGTGGTCACAGGACAAAAGAGAATGTCACAAAGATTCCCAGTGAAAGCCCTTAGAATGCCCTGTCTCCATGGATCCATCTCACATAAAATGGCAATGCTCACAACACCAATTATTTTTCTTTCAAATAGGCCCCATTCCAACTATTTACCTTTTTCCTATCTGGTTTCAGTTGATGATGTATCACCCCAAAAAATAATTTTACAGAGTTAATGCTTTTCTCATTTTTGTAGAATATAAGCTGTGTACTGAGAAGCATCTGGAAAGTCTTGGGCCATTGGAATGCTTAACAGTGGGCTCCTGGAGCTTTCAATTTTCTGGTTAACTGAATATTTAGCTTTAGTAATTTTTAGCTCTTGTTGGAAGATCTCAGAAAACGTATTAATTTGAGATGCCTGAGTGGCTCAGCGGTTGAACATCTGCCTTCAGGTCAGGGTGTGATCCCAGAGTCCCTGGATTGAGTCCCACATCGGATCCTGCATCTCCTTCTGCCTATATCTCTGCCTCTCTCTGTCTCTCATGAATAAATAAATAAAATCTTTTTAAAAAAAGTATTAATTCACTTTACCGCCTTTATAACTAGTATATGAAATACTATTGAATTTTTGGCTCACAAGCAAATACCTCTAGGCTCAGAGTCAGTTTCCTGAACCTTGTTTTCTGAGCTGCTTTAGCAGGATCAAGTGGTTGAGCTGGATATGGAGTTTCCACAAAGTGACTGGTGATCAAGTTTGGTCATTATATTAGTATAACTTTATGCTTTCTGAAAAAAAAATGAAAGGCCACCCCTCTTTTCAAAAAATGCTATTTCTGTGGAGATTTTACCATAAACTTAGACACTTTTTCAACTGGATGAAGGGGAGCTATTTTGCTATTTGATCATGGAAAGTGTTACTCTTGGGATCCCTGGGTGGCGCAGCGGTTTGGCGCCTGCCTTTGGCCCAGGGTGCGATCCTGGAGACCCGGGATCGAATCCCACGTCGGGCTCCCGGTACATGGAGCCTGCTTCTCCCTCTGCCTGTGTCTCTGCCTCTCTCTCTCTCTCTCTGTGTGACTATCATAAATAAATAAAAATTTATTAAAAAAAAAAAGAAAGTGTTACTCTTGATTCATCAGACTCTTTAGAAAGAAATCAGTAATTAGTATGGGATCGGCGGACGTCAGTGTGGGACCCAGTTCTTCCCCAGAGGAAGGCCTGAACAATAGGGGATGTGATGTTTCATTGGATTATCATTATAGAAATCAGGCATGTCTGTCTGGACATATTCTCTTTTGGGCTTTTGTTTCTATCAGACCTTTGGTCCTTCACACAGTTCCTAGTCACACTCTTGATGGCCTCTGCAGGGTAAGATTGGGCATTTAAACTCTGAAAGTGGTTCTAGGGCAGGGTGATATTTGTATCTGATCGAATAGAGCTTATCTTTGAAAAAGAGTTACTTGATTTTGATTTTAGAAAGGAAACCCTCCCAATGACATCATTTGCCCAAAGATGATTGAGAGAAGAAAGACTCCATGTACATATTCCAGCTTCAATATGTAATCAGGAAGTGTGATGAGCAGAGATGTTCTGTAGTTAAAAAGGTTAGAATTCTTTCTTTGTTAAAAAAAAAGGTGTATATACAATGGATGTTACATCACATGGCTGCCCACGGCCATCTCTGTCGTTTCCTTTGTACTTGTCCTGTGCAAGTTCCTTTATCTGATTTTCACTTGTTTATGTATTCAGCAACTTTTGAAAATATGTAGCATGTGTCAGGCACCAGAGTCCTAAAGATGAATGGAGCTGTGGCCCTTCCCCACTTGGCACCTGATAGGACGTGCAGGGCAGAGGGATGAGTCGTGGGTGACCCTCAGGGTGGCTGGCCTGGGAGTCTGGCTGAGGGGTGAGGTGCTCATAATAGGAATAGGAACCAGGGAGGTGGAGCCTGGGGACTGTTTGGACATGTTGTAGTTGAAGTGCTTGTGTGACATCAGAGTTGGGGGCTTGACTGAAGACATGGATCAGGCCTAAGATTCTGGATTTGGGACTTATCATGATGTAGGCAGTGGGAACAGCCATGGTGGGGGTGAGCTGGCACAAGCCACATGTTCAGAGAGAGAAAGAGACACAGAACAGAGATTTAAGCAGGACCCGTAGAGACCTAGGTCCAGACCACTCCAGACATTTCTCTTCCAGGGTGTGGGTAATGCTTAATGAGTCTGAAGTCGTTCAACTTGTGCTGGAATGACCATTAGGAGGCCAGCATGTCTGAAGGGTAGTAGTGGCTCTTGGGTTCAGCAAGGAAAGATGGAAGGAAGACCCTAGGAGTGACCAAAATGGGTGGTTAAGGATGAAAATCAGTTTTGAGAATTTAGCAGAGGAACCTGCATGTCAACATCTCAAAGGCGGCCAATGCCAGGACAGTGATTGGCTGGCAGGGTCGGACAGATGAGGATGAGTAACCGGTGAGGTCTAGGTCCAGGCTGGAGGGAGGCTGTGTCTAAAGAGAACTGCTCTTCGTTGAGCTGGCGCTGCCTGCTACCCCGTGCGGAGCCTCTCAGATGGTATAGAAAAGCACCTCTGCAAAACCAAGCTTGATTCTGTATTTCATTCAATGTCAGTGTACATAAATGTCCCAATTTTAGTCTTTGTGAGATCTGAAGATTTTTCTGGCACTTTCCTTGTCACTTCCGATGATTTTTTTAAATCTGTGGAGGATTACTCTGAATATATAAGGTTGCTGCAGGTAGGGAAAAAAGTTCTAATTTTTCTCCTTTTAATTACAGCTTTGAGTGCCATATCGATTTTGCTTAAAGTCCTTCTAGCTTGTAATTTAGTAAAACTAATTCAAGTGAACACAGACTTCTCCCAGTTAAGTCTCATAATGGTTCATGAATGTCTTAATTAAGTATCTGCTAAGAAGTAAATGAGTTATGATAAATTTGGTAATGGCTATCACTTTGGAATAGCTAATGCCAAACATTTGAAGAAAGAATTATAATAGCTCCTGCTTTAATTAAATGATAAACATTTCTCTGTTATATTTTGTACGGAAGTCACTGCACGTTGGAAGCAGTGGGGAAATTCACACCAGACAGTGACCTCAAGCTAAGTCACTGGTGTGTGGCATGGCAGGTGCCAGCCACCCAGGCCAAGGTACAATTCAAACAAGCACAGTGCAACATTTCGCTGAGAACTGAAAAAACCAGGGTAAACCATGCTTGACTTGGATCAGAATTAGGGACAGAGCTATAGCAAGACATACCACAAGCGAAAGTTTAAAATATTCAGATTTCCCACCATTCTTATGTCCATGTGCCACTAGGTCCCTGGGGCAGATGACACAGGACATCACAGACGAGTAAATGCCCCAATGTCCCGGAGACCCTCCATGGAGACTCTAGTGAGAGCAGCTGGGTGCTCAAAGTGGCAGGGGAAGTGTCCTGGTCGCATTCCAGGGTGCACGCAGGTCCCACGAAGGTGGTTCTGACACGGACGCCTCATCTGAGGCCAGCACCTACCTCTCCACAAGCAGGTGGGGGGCCACCCAGCTGCTGTCTGCCTCCCAAATTCTGTGCCCAGTGCAGGCCTCTGGCTCGGGAGGTGCAGTGGAGAGCCAGGCAGCAGGAAGGGGGGACGTAGGGCCTTGTGGTGACAGGGGCCACGTGTGGCATCCCAGCCTCCAGCAAGCATGTGGCTCTTGTTCAATAGGGTGGAAGTTGGTGCAGGACTGAGTCCAAAACCTGTAACGTGTATACACAATGGATCATTTTTTAGCTGAGAGCAAGCCTTGCCAAAATTAATACACACACACACACGTATAGGATAGAAATGTTTTGATATATTGGTGATGTGTGTATCATAGAACATGTAGGGCCAGATGTTTTTCTCCTAAGAACAACTCTCTGGCTAGAGGTGGACAGACACACAACATATTGTGACATGAATGCAGCCTGTGCCCGGAGCCTGGGAGTGTGTGGAGCCCTGTGCCCTCCTTGGACCCCAGGGATGTACTGAATATGCACACTGACCAGGCAGACCACATGCAAACACAGAAGTTTGACCCAACCGTGCAGCCAACAGCTGGAAACCAACCTGTCTCCCACAGTCACCTTTCCTGGGGATCCAGCCCCCTCCCCCAAGGTCACCGTCCCTGGGGATCCAGCCCCATCCTCCACGGTCACCAACCCTGGAGACCCATCCCCATCCCCCATGGTCACCAGCCCTGGGGACCCAACCATGTTCCCCATGGTCCCATCCCCAGGGCCCAGTGTGCTGGAAGTCAGACCTGTGTCCCTAGCAATCCACCCAGGGAGCCCCACACTGACCCTGTGACAGTTGGCCCAACTGATCAATAACTGGCAGTGTCCCTAGTTTTGCCCCCACTGCCAGCTTAGGCCCCACCATCAGAGCCACAGGTGCCCCTGGTACCAGTTATGAGGACAACTGTCCTCACTGGCCTGGGCATGGCTTTTCAGTGCCCGCGGCCTCCATCAGGGTACCCTGCACTCCCTGGCCCTGCCCTTTCCCACGGCGGAGGTCCCAGTCCTCTGTCTGCCAGAGTGTCTGCCAAATGCAGGTGAGCCTGGCCACCTCCCCTGCAGCAGCAGGCGCTTAGTGGGTGGCCCCGCCTGTCCTGCCCCAACACCCTGGTTGTGTTTGCAGCAGCAAAGACAAGGACCTCACCTGTTGATGCAGACACCCAGCCTGGGATGTGCACACACCCCCCCCCCACATCGTACGGGGAGCTCCCTCCCCAATGAGTATCCCCTTGACCCCCTGACCTGAGTCTGGGTCTCTAAGGTAGAGGGGAGCAGTGATTCCTCTAGGTCTCAGATGTCCCCAGACCCCTACTCCCACCCCTCCCAGTGCCCGAGTGGCCTCCTCCTCACACAGCACAGACCCTACTCTCTGGGGAACCCAGACCCAGAGCCTGTCTCCCTGCGGTCATTTCACCATGCACGAACATTCCTGAACCAAGGAACGATGGCGATCCGGGGGCCTTAGAGGTTATCTGTAGTACAACCTCCAACCAGACTCAGATTGTTTGAATTCCCTTCCAGAGGGTCCTCGGAACGGGGGTGCCTGGAGGTGACTGCACGGTGTGTGGGCCAGACTAGGTGCAAGGCTGGAAATGAGAAGGCCTGGCCGTGGCCTCTGTCATCAGCCCTGAGCAGTCCTGCTCTCTGTGTAGAAGTAGTGCCAGGGGGTCGGTGGGGGCTCCCAGCCCCCAGCCCTCCCGCGGAGGACGTCAGGAGCATGTGTCCCCCAGCCTCTGGCTCTCTGCCTGCGCCCCTGGCACTCCCCTCCACTCGGAGGTGTGGAGCGCGGCCCCCAACTACAGCCTGCACAGGGGCACCTTCTCCGGAGCTCAGGCTCCCCACGCCACCCTCTCCTTCCTTGTTTTCCAGAACGGCTGCCCCCGATGTTTCTGGAACACGGCGTTCCTGGCTCAGGGCAGCTGTGAACGCTGCACCTTATGGAGCGAGGGTCTCTAATCTGCTCCCGCGCAGCAGAAGCGGCCGTGACTGTACAGTGCGCTGTGCTGCCTGCACCCTGGCCTTACCGCCGCAAGAAGGGCCTTTAAAACAGTCTGGAAATGCTCATGGCTGGGTTGCTTCCGGGGTCCCAGGGCTCAGGAGCTGGTCCACGGCCGGTCTTACAGGTGTTCACAGCTGGGCGGGCTGGCTCCAGACACAACTATGGGGTGCAGAGTGCCCCCCACCCGGGACTGCGGGCCGAGGTAAAGCAATGCCTGCAGAAGCACTCTGCACCCTCTGGGAGCTCCAAGCAACGCGAGGTCCTGGGTCCTCGTGCGGACTGCCATTAGAAGCGGGGTTGGGGTTCTCACCCCCTGGCCACACGCCCAGGTGCGCACGCACGCTGCATGGGAAGATGACAGCAGGACAGAGCCTCCGGGTGCACACAGGCCAGGCAGGGCCTCGGGACGGTTTGGCTGAGTTTGAGCTGGACGGGGTGAACACGTGGCTCCGCTCGGCCGTCCCCTGTGCGTCCGTGTGACAGAATGGACTGCGGTAACCGCAGACTCACGGGTGACCTGTGAGCAGAATGCGCGGGGACCTAATAGGATGCCCGAGCCGCGGTAACAGGAGGAACAGAAGGAGCGCGCTGTGCAGTGTGCACCTGCATGGCCGGGCGCCCCCCAGCACGGGGCAAAGTTCCAAACCGTGCAGCACTGGGCCAGGGCAGCAGTAGCAGAGCCTCACCAACAGCCTGAGTGGGGTGCAGTGAGGTGGCCGCGGTCCTGGGCTGGTGGCACTGGGACTCGGCTCTGCCGCGGGGGGAGGGCAGTGGCCCCAGGACCCTGCCTGTCTGCCCAGAGCCTCCGAGCTATCAGGACCCCCTGTCTCCCCCTCGTTGCCAAGATGCCCCGGAGGATCCGCCTCATCCTAGAGGGGCCAGGAATGGACCTGTGCCCCCGTTCCCTGGTCCCTGGCCATCGGAGCGCGCAGCCACACACTGCTAGCCACTGCCTGCGGAGGGGATGCAGAGCACACCGCCCCAAATACCCGGCTTGGGCGTCCTGATTACTTTGAGCTGAAGTCATCTGGGTATCAGGGAGCAGGAAGGGCTCTCTGACTTTATGTAAAAAGTCGTAATGGGCTGCGCGCAATGGGTCCCCAGGGCTTCCCCTGCCCTCTGCAGAGACCGGGAGCATAGGGACACGGGAGGTAAAGGTGTGCGGTCTCCGCTGCTCGTCGGTCGGCCTTTGGGCAGAAGGCCACTTGTCCCCTGCTCCGCTATCTGGTTATGCTGATGGGGACACATTGCCTCTCATACAGGGGAACAGGGGGAGGGCTGCCCAGCAGCCCAAACGGGGTGCCGGCTGTGGGGGGAGGAAGGCCCAAGGATGTGCGGCCTGTGCGGGCAGGGGCCTCCCACCGCAGGATCGCGCAGAGGACCACGAGGGCAGTTTAGCAACTGACGGAGGGTTTTCTTCACTAACAAGCGGAAGAAAAATGCTCCCCAAAACGGCCTGATTCCCTTGTTTCGGGGTGTACTCACACACCGCCAGCCAGGAGGGTGAGGCGTCCTCAGTCTGGCTCCACGTGGTTCTGTTACGTACGCAGGGCCCACAGAGCAACAGAGGCTGGCCCCCCACCCAACACCCAGTCCCGTGGGCATTCCAGGTGTGCAGGACACATTGACTCACCCGAACTGATCATCTTGGAGCAGGTGGGAACTCTGTGTAGACGAGCTGGTGCAGAATCACACATACGTGAGACAATTACAGCACGTGCACCAGAGCTGATCACTAGGATGCGCTCAGCTTGTAAAGATCACGCCAGACCTTGACATTCTTTTTAGGTAACCTGGGGGTGAATTAGAGGAAAACACATCAACAAGGACCAGAGTTGAAATTCAAGGCTCTCCGGGCTTCGGGATGTTGTCACCGGTTTGCTGTCCCTTCCCAGGACAGGCTGCCTGCAAATAGTCAAGATGTGTGGTAGAGCAAAGAGGTGATTTCCGCACACCTGCACACCTGCACACCTGCACACCTGCACAAACGCACACACTCACACACCCCTTCCCCGTGTGCACCCTCCAAGAGTGAGATCGTCTGCATCTCTGCTGCAGAAGTCATGTCTGTCTTCATGGAATTACAAGTTCAGACAGGACACCCTGCCTCCAGTACAATTAGTCTGACAATATTATTAAACTATAATTTGAATGATCTTTGAAAAAAGGTCTTGAAGATGTCGGAGAGGGACTTTTCAAGAGACACCTCCAGGTACAAGCTATTAACCTTTACCACACTAATTAAAGGCACCCAGAGTTGTAATTGTATGTAAATGAACTTTGGTTTGCACCAGCTTCTTCCCCAAAGGCTTTAGGAGGTCTTGGGGATTTCTTTTCTTTTTTTCATTTTTCATTTTGAGACCAATGCCCTGCCAACACCATTTACGTGTAGCCACTAAGGGACATCCTAAACCGAGTGATTATTTTTTTAAAGGTTTTATTTATTCATGAGACACAGAGAGAGAGAGAGAGAGAGAGAGAGAGGCAGAGACACAGGCAGAGGGAGAAGCAGGCTCCGTGCCGGGAGCCCGATGTGGGACTCGATCCCAGGACTCCAGGATCACACCCTGGGCTGGAGGCAGTTGTTCAACTGCTGAGCCACCCAGGTGTCCCCAGGACGATTATTTTAATGCATAAAGACTGCCCTTTCAGCATTATTAATTATAGGCTGATACCATCTCTGTCTACACACTGAGAAACACCACTTCCATTCCCCTCTCATTGCTCTGCCCTGTCACATGGCCTAGTGGCTCAGGGCTGGGGGCTGGAGGGTGGACAACACAGGTTGGAATCCCAGCTACACCCTCTGACGGGACTGCCCCGAGCACATTTCTCTGGTAGGAACTCCTGGGCACTCGTGTTCCCAGGCTCCGTGGCCTCCCAGCATCTGTGGCCACGTGATAAAGTACCAGCCCAGGAGAAGCAGGCAGGCTCAGGCCTTGCACACACTTCCCCAGCCTCTCACCCCTCCTCTTAGGCGTCTGCAGGGGGATGAGCAGAGCCACCAGACACAAGGATGTCACGCCAGACAGCGTCCCCAGCCACCCTGGGAGTGGGAAAAGGTCCTCCGCTGGAGCGGAGGGCTGAGCTGGAAGGGGGAGGCAGGTTAGGCTGGAATCCTCACCCGGCCCACGCACCCCGAAACACCAGGTAAACTGTCGCTGGCACCAGCCCAGCTCAGCAGCAGCTTGGGCCAGAGTCGGGGTGACAAGGTTTTGAGGGCATCACAGCCACAGTTGGCAGTGGCCCAAGCCCGAGGTCCGGGGACCAGAGTCCTCACAGGGCAGACAGAGTGACCTCCTGGCGGAGGGCTGGGGGCTCCTCAAACAGGGGGGCCATGCTCTGGGGCACCCACCCAGCCCCAAGTTCCAGCAGAGGACAGACTAGGCAGGAGGCCTCGCCCCTCAGGGAGTGAATGGGGCAGGGGGCCGCGGACTGCGAGGTCCTTGCAGGAAAGAGCTGGGTGTGAGGAAACCCACCCGAGAGGCAAGCAGGGCAGCATCTGGAGTCTGCCTTATGGCCCTGGAGCCAGGCCTCCGCACCGTGGCACATGGATGGCGTGACAGCTGCAGGATCCCCAGGAGAGTGTTTCCCCGCGCTCCCTCAGAGGTTGTCGGGGTCCCTGGGCGAGTGTGCACCTGCCAGGGCACTGACCTGGGTCTTCACAGCCCCAGGGGCCAACACACCCCAGCATGAAGGCCGGGGCAGCACACCGGGCAGGTGTCCCGAATGTCCACCTGGGTGCAGAGACGGCAAGGAGGTGGGGGCTGTCCCTTCTGGGGGCAGGTGAAGTGTGCTTCTACGTGAAGGAGAAATAGAGGGGGTGACAGTGAGGAGCAGGGTGGCGTGTGCTGCGAGGACTGGCTCCTGATTTCATTCCCGCAGGCAGGACGGCTGTGCAGACCTGTTTCCCTAAGTGTTGGTTTGCTAAGGCTGCCGTCACCAGGTGGCGCACACAGCAGAAATTCACTATCTTATAGTTCTGGAGGCCAGCGTCAGCGCCAAAGTGCTGGTGGGTTTGGACCCCCCCTGGGGGAGGGGGTGCTGTGAGGGAAGGTCTATCTTTTCCCTGCATCCCTTCCCACCATCCTCCCTCCAGCCATGCTGGGACCAGGTGCACCTGCATGTGTGTCAGGGCCCAGCAGGACAAGCAAACCAGCACCCTGTGTCTTATGACTTTAACTCTGCAAATACAGGCAGCAATCTGGTCTGAAGGGACAGCCAAGCCCGAGTGCTGATGTTTTAAGGCTGAGTCAACATGGTTAATATTCAGGAATTATTCTTTTTCTAAGATTTTATTTATTTATTCATGAGAGACACAGAGAGAGAGAGGCAGAGACACAGGCAGAGGGAGAAGCAGGCTCCATGCAGGGAGCCCGATGTGGGACTCGATCCGGGGCCTCCAGGATCACACCCCGGGCTGCAGGCAGCACTAAACCGCTGAGCCACCAGGGCCACTCTTCAGGAATTATTCTTATAGAAACATCCTATTTGGGTACATGCTTTGCTCTCATCTGGGTGAGTGGCTAACAGGTCTGCACAAACTGGGTTTTCAAAGTGTAAACACAGTCCATTTTTTTACCTATTTTGTGATGTTTGTGGAAAGTGGCTTTGTGACAATGTCTGTTTTTGTAACGTTGAGTCAGGCTCGGTCAGTGACTTTCTCTTTCTTGTGTACCAACCTCCGTGGCTAGAATCCACTAACCCAAAATGCGATGTTTCAGCAGAATGACTTACAAAGCCACCCCTCGTCATGCGGAAGCTTTGAAAGTCAGTTACACAAAGTGGTGGGTGAGCCAGACGCAGGGTGCTCAGCAGTAGTTTTGGGGTGGGCGTGAGGTAGGGGGGTTGCCATGTCCCATCTGTGTGCATTGGAGAAGTGACCTCCCGGTGCATCCACCAGGCTCTGCTGCAGACCAGGCTGCTCCCCGGCCGCTGGACCTTCTCACCCACCTGATCTTCGGTGATACAAAACAAATCATATTCTAGTCTTCGTCCCTGGCTCCTGCCAGAGCCCAGAAATCCCTTGAGATCTTCAAGGTGGAAGGAGCACATTTGTTGGAATGAGGTCATTGCTTCAGGCTGGTGGGGGGGTCAACAGAAGCTTGGAACCTCGAGCCCCACTCCACATCCTCCCAGGAGGCAAGAGGGGCTGGAGATGGAGTTAGTGATGCATCATGCCTACCTGAGGAAGCCTCCGTAGAAGTCCCAACAGCGGGGGGCTTGGGGAGCTCCCAGGTGGGGTCCCCCCAGACCTCACCCCATGTGCACCTTCATCCAGCTGCTCATCTGTGTCCTTTCTCATACTCTGTGTTATGGAATGAACAGGTACATGTGAGGGTTTCCCTGAGCTCCGTGAGCTGCTAGCACAAGTTACTGAATCCAAGGAGGGGGTGGTGGGATCCCTAAGGTAGAACCACCAGGTCAGCAGCACAGGGGGCTGGACGTGCCACCGGCCTGTGGGATGGCCTGTGGGACGGAGCCCTCGACTTGGGGTCTGCAGTAACCCTGGGTGCACGACCCCAGGGCTGGACGCCCAGCTGCTGCAGGGGCTGGTGGGTGTGTGAAAAGCCCACAGGGTATCCTGGGTGAGCAGATGGGGACAGGAGTTTGCACCATCCGAGGAGACTGGGCCTCATATGGAGGCTGGTGAGTGGCTCACGGGTCTCCACACGAGGCTGCTCTGTGTTCACAGATGCGCACCGTCTCCTTACCCCCTGGGTCCTGTGTAGAGTCCTTGGGGGCCAGTTTTTCCCGGTGGCTGCTTCTCCCTGCAGATCCTGACGTCTTTGTGGCCGAGGGAACCCCCAGCCTTGTCCTCAGGATCAGAGTCACCCCCCCTTCAGCTGAAACACGATGGGCACAGACACAGGCACACTGTGCAGAGTGCTGGACACACACACCCCACCCTGGGCACGCACGGTGTGATCATGGTGTGACCCCTCCAAGCAGGAGCCCTGAGGAGCTGAAGGTTTGCTCACACAGAGCCGCAGCCGCTCCAGGCATGAGGGCCCTGCTTGAAAGTGCCCCAGAGCCATGTGGTGGCCATCCCCGCATTGCCCATGGTGACAAGCGAAGCTGAGGACACGGGCCCAGGTTGGACACTCCTAGGACCAGGCTCTCCGGAGTGGAGGAGCCCAGGGACAGTACCAGGAGCACGCGCAGTGTGCAGCCGAGTGACCCGTCAGTCCCGGGATGCTGGGTGAGCCGTGCAGGGTCCAGCTCACCCACGTGCGAGGCGAGGGCTGGTGGGGGGACCAGGTGAGCGGACAAAGGAGAAGCCCCGGAAGGCCTGGCTAACAGCACCCGTGTGGTAGGAGCAGGCAGGGCCGCGCAGTGATGCTTGCAGAGACGGCCAGGTCGGCTCCGCTGTGTGCTGCTCAGCACGCTTTTCTGGGGCCCCAGGAGGTGGGGGGGACACACAGAAGGGATTCCTTCCCGCATGCAGCCCCAGACGATGCGAGGCACCCTTGCAACCACCTGCCATGGCCTGAACGTTCTTGCGCCCGCCCACCGTCCGCACCGTCCTCACCCTGGGCGCTGGTGTGAGCAGGTGGGGCCGGTGGGCAGGGATGAGGCAGGGAGAGAGGAGCTCCCGAGTCCCTGGGAGGGCCCCCGAGGAGCCGGCTGCCCTCTGCCCCCGCTCACCGCACGGGTCTACCCCGGCCACGCTGGCACCTGGTCGTCCAGCACCCAGATTGGCCAGAGGCAGACTCTGGTTTGTGGCTTCTGGGGGCCGTGGTTCGGGGAGCACCATCGTCCCAGCTGCTGAGGACTCAGCTTTCCGGCTCCTTCCTTGGAATGGATGCGCTGCTCCTCAGGCTCCTGCGTGGCCCGTGGGTCCTCTGCACCCCAGAGACCAAGGCCTTCCTTGGGACACCTCCTGCCCTTCCGCCGTCATCCGCCCATCCAGCTAGTGCTTTCCTGCACCTGCTAGAAGACTGCCTTCCACAAGCCCACGGAGTAACTGCTTCCCTTGTTCTGTGGGGTGCTATTTGTTCTTTTCAGCTTTACTGAGATGTAACATATGTAAACTTCAGATGTAGGACATGATGATGCACGTCCGTATTGCGAAGTGCTCGCCACCACAGGGTCAGCCAGCACCTTGTCTCCTCACATAATGACTGTGTCTGGGGGTGGGGGGGAGCACTAAGTCTACAGTGGCCACGCTGCACACGGATCCCCAGGATGTATTCACACGTGAACTGAAATTCGCACCAGCTGAACAGCTCCTCCCTGTCCCCCCACCCCAGACCCCACAATCCTGCCCACTCTCTGCTTCTGTGCATTGGGTTTTTCTAGATTCCATGTGTCAGTGAGAACCTACAGCATCTGTCTTTATCTGGTTGATCTCTACCTCAAGGGCCATCCCTGTGGCTACAAATGACAATATTTCCTTCTTTTTATAGCAGAAGAACATTCCACTGTATATACATATGCTTTCTCATTTACTCATCCCTCGGTGGACACTTCTGTGGTCGCTTCCGAATCTTGGCAGTTGTGAGTAACCGTGCAGTGAGCATGATGGTACAGCTATTTCTTAGAGTCCAGAATTCATTTCTTTCATACATAGTCCTAGGAGTGGAGTTGCCAGATCATACGGTAGCTCAATTTTTAACTTTTTGAGGAACCTCCACACAGGTTTTCAGAGTGGCTGTACCAGCTTGCATTCCCACCAATAGTGCAAGAGGGTTCCCCTTTCTCTGCATCCCTGCCAAGGGGATCCTAACTTGTTGACTAACATGCTGCCAGGTGTGAGGTGGTGTCTCATGGTGGTTTAGATTTGCATTTCCCTCATGATCAATGATGTTAAGAATCTACATATTGACCATTTGTATGAAATCTAGAGGGGGAAAGTCTATTCAGGTCCTCTGCCTATTTCATTTTTGTTTTGTTTTTTTTTAATTTTTGTTTTGTTTTTGTTTTGTATTGTATTGTTTCTCCCCAGTTTTATTGAGGTATGAATGACATTCAACCCTGTATAAGCTTAAGATACGCAGCATCGTGACCTGACATGTAGGTATGCCGCAAAAGGATCACCACACTGAGTTAACATCCATTACCTCAGATAGTTACAAACCATGTTTTTCCTTGTGGTGAGAACTTTAGGACTTGCTCTCCTAGCAACTTTCACACAGAGCACATGGCACTCTAAATAGGGTCAGCATGCTGGACATCATGTCCTAGAACTTACCTATTATATAGTCTCTGCCTTTTTTTTTTTTTTTGCTATTGAGTTGTATTAGCTCCTTATACATTTTGGAAATTAACCCTTTGCCAGATAAAGCAGGTTGCCCTTCCATTGTGTGGGAGACCTTTAATCCCATGTGGTCCCACTTATTTGCTTTTCTGCTGTGTGCTTTTGGTGTCCTACCCAAAAAACTCATGACTGAGACCCGTGTCAAGGAGATTTTTCCCTGACTGGCCCTGCTACCCTGCCGTGCTTGCATCCCTGTCCTGCTGGAGCCCATCCAGCAGGTCCACCAAGTGCGGTCCACCAAGGAGACAGAAACCAAGGTGCGTGCAGGGTGAGAGCTAGGCTGATTCATGTTACCTCCTCCAAAGTGGAGCCGGATCCTGTCGTGGAAGAAAGTGCAGTGACCGCACCAAGACAGCAGGTGCTAACTGTGGGCACATCCGCTCTGTACAGTCTCCCAGGCGAGACAAGAATGTCCTCCAGCAAAGGGCCACAGACAGGACCTCTCGCTCTGGAGAGTGGGAGTCCACGTTCATGACACCAGCAGGTTCTGCTCCAGGTGAGGCCCCATCCTGACTTGGGATGGGCACATTCTCTGGGACTCCTCACTGGTGGGGAAAGAACCATCTCTGCTTCTCCTTGCTAGGGCCCCAATCCCATCCCAGCCCCCCACTCTGGTGACCTCTCTGACCCTACCCACCCCGGAAGCCCTCTCCCAACACACCCGCATTGGGATAAGGGCTTCATCATGTGAATCTAGAAGACACACACATTCAAGTCCGTAATAGCTGGGAACATAAAATGTGGGACAGAGCAGAACGCCTCAACTTCTGCAGCAGAGAATGCACAGGAGCCAGGGCCTCAAGCCAACCGGACACCCCGACACAAGGGGGACCGGCTTAGAAGGTGACCAGGTAGGGCCGTTGACCCTGACAAGGCCAAGGACGCCACCCCTCCTCAGCCAGGATGGCTCTTCCCACTGGTCAGCGTGTCCCATTGGGCTTTGTGACACAGCTCAGAACGGGACTTGGATTCTGGACCCCACAGGTCCATCGGGGACCATCTCATCGACATGAGTGTCCCCACCCAAGCCACGGAGCACAGATGCCCTGCACCCCTGCACCCCGAGGGCAGGAGGGTCTTCTCCTTTGGGCTAGGCTGTAGGCCCTGCCACATGGCTTTCTGAAGACAGGCCTGTCTGGCTCGTCACAACTTCTAAACAGACTCACACCCAACAGGCAGGCCTGTGCAGCTGTACCCCTGGAACCCCGACGGGCGAGCCTACCCCGGGAAGGCTTCGGAGTGGGTGGCTGCGCTGGCTGTGAGCGGGTCCACACTCGACTCTGTGCAGGGAGCCCAAGCGGGAAACACTTTCCTGCCACGGGATGGATGACCCGTGCTTCCTTGCTGTTCCTTGCTAGGCGGACCCTAAACGTCTTTAAAACAACATGACTGGGCAGCCCTGGTGGCTCAGCAGTGTAGCTTCGCCTTCAGCCCGGGGTGTGATCCTGGACACCCGGGATCGAGTCCCTCGTCAGGCTCCCTGCATGGAGCCTGCTTCTCCCTCTGCCTGTGTCTCTGCCTCTCGGTCCCTCATGAATAAATAAATAAAATTTTTTAAAAATGACTGATTTTTATGGCACAGAAAACTCTGGATCCATTTTTTTTTTTCAATGGCGTTTCTGCCACAAACCTCTGAAGAATTGTGGCTTTTCAGCCCAAGGTGACATCGCCGTTGCCCACATGCAATGAGGAGTGTGCTCAGCCCGAGGTGGGAAGACGCGATCAGGGGCGCCGGGAAGCGTTAGAGATGGGCTGGCAACGATGCCCACGCAGGAGCGGGCCCCCTGCGCGGCTGAGGACGTCCGAGAGCTGCCTTAGTGCCTCTAACCCATGTGCCCCAGTCGCGCACTCACGGGGTCTTGGCGTCCACAGGCTTGGGTCTCTCCATGGAGATGTGACCTGTAGACACAGTGGCAGCCCCAGGGGAGCAGACAGCTGCGGACTTCGCGGCTGCACCCCGCCTGCCCCAAGCCCCGCCAGGCCACTGCAGCTCCCTGCCCAGGATGCTGCAAGAAGGGGGCCCGAGTGGCCCTGGGACCCACCCTGTCACTGTGATGCCCTCACCTTTCATCGGTGTCGTGTATGTCCGAGCTTCGTTCCCGGCCACGGCTCAGTGATGTTCCAGGGCACCGGCCACAGCTTCCTCCGCTGGTCACACACCGGCCACTTGGCTTGTGTCCCCGGTGGGCTGTTAGGGACGGTGCTGCCAGGAGCGATTGCCGACAGACCTGTGTGCACACACGTGTCATTTCTTGAGCGTGTACACCCAGGAGGGAACTTGTGGGTCCCACGGCCGTTCTGCCAACAGACTGTCCTCCCAAGTGGTGGCACCATGTCACGTTCTTGTCAGTGACATGGGCAGCTTCGTTGGTTTTTCAGCTCACGGGTTCCCATCTCTCCGCGTCATCATCTGCCTCCTTGGTCACAGCCATCCTGGAATGTGCTGGAGGGATATCTCTGTGTGACCTGCTTCCCTGATGGCTGACAAAGCCCAGAATATTTTGTGGCTTATTGGCCACTTGTATGTCTCCTTGGGGACATGTTCATTCAAATCCTTTTCTAATTTATAATACGAGCTTTCTCAGTCTTTGTATTATCTAATTAAAAGAGTTCTTTATGTACTTTGGATACCAATCCCATGTTAGATACATGATTTGCAAATATTTTCTCCCATCCTTCTTGGATTGTCTTACTTCATTGATATCATTTGCAACAAAAAGTTTTAATTTGAGCGTCCAGTTTTCTCTTTTTGTCACTGTGCTTTTTGGTGTCAAATCTAAGAAGCCATCATCTGACCAAAGGTCATGGAGATGTACACCTGCTTTCTCCTAAGAGAAATTTTTAAACTTCAGTCCTCACCCTTAGGTCTGGGGTCTATGTTTAGTTAGTTTTGTGCACGGTGTAAGAAAGAGACCCAACACCATTCTTCTGCATAGAAACATCTCATCATCTGTTTGAAAGATTTCACTTTCCCTGGACCCTTGTCAAAAGTCAACTCAGCATAAATATAAGGGTCAGGCTGTGGAAGTCTCCTCGTACTGCTAATTCAATGAGTATTTTTTTTTTAATGGCAAAAGGCTGTTGGAAATTCTCAAAAAAATTTTCTGCATCCATCAAGATGCCCATGTGGCTTTTGTCCTTTATTCTATTAATTATACAGTGGATTACATTGATTGCTATTAAGCCAAAAGCACGAGGCTGGGATAAACCCTATTTATTCAGGTTTATAATCCTCCTCACGTGTGCTCTAATCCATGCATAAGTATGCGAGGGGGGATTTCTGTAGCTGTGTTCATAACGGCCTTGGTCCGCGGTTGTGTTCTCACAGTGTCTGTCCCTGGTTTGCATGTCAGGGTGATGACAACCTGGGGAGCATTCATTCCTCTTTGTCTCTTTGCTCCAGTTTGTGAAGAGTTGGTGTCAATACTTCAGATGCCTGCAGTATGTCACTGGTGCTGCTCTCTGGCTCAGATGCCCACAGAAAGTTTCTATATTATTAATACTTCTACTTGTTTTATATCTTTTTTAAAAGGATTTTGTTTATTTATTCATGAAAAACACAGAGAAAGAGGTAGAGACACAGGCAGAGGGAGAAGCAGGCTCCCTGTATGTAGCCCGACAGGACTCCATCCCAGGACTCCGGGATCATGACCTGACCCAAAGACAGATGCTCAATCACTGAGCCACCCAGGTACCTCTACTTGTTTTATATCTGTTCAGATTTTCTCTTTCCTCTTGAGTCAGTTTCGGTATTTTTGTTTCTCTAGGAATTTATCCATTTCATTTAACTTCACTGGAAGGCGATTGTGGATAGGACTCAATTCTAATCCTCTTTTCCCAAGGGAAATTAGAAATCCCTTGAGCAGAACAAGCATGCTAGCATTTATGGGATGTGGTTAAAGTAGCGCTCAAAGGGAAAATTGTAGCTATAGATGCCTATTCTAAAGAAAGTACCTTAAGGTACCAGAAAAAGAAGACCAGGGCCAAATCCAGCAGAAAGAAGATCAGATTCTAATTTCCCTTGGGGTTTATTCTTTGACACATCGATTACTTAGGATGCATTGTTTAGTGTCCACATTTGTGAATTTCCCAAATTTCCTTCCATAATTTATTCAGATTTAACTGCTCCATACTCAGAAAACATCCTTCAGATCATTTCCATCCCATGGACCTTACAGTGCACGCTGGAGACATCCCGGCATGCCTGAAGGCTCCCTCTGCTGTTTGGTGGAGGGTTCTGGACGTCTGTTAGGTCTAATGGGTTTAAAGTATGATCCCAATATTGTGTTTCCTTATCCCATTGATTATTGGAAGCAGTTACTGATGTGTCTAAAAGCTGTTGTTAAATTGTCTCTTTCTCCTTCAATTCTGTCAGTTTCATGCTTTTTGGGGTCCCACTGTGATATCTTTCTTATGAACTGATTCTTTTACTATTGAAATGCCCCCATTTTATCTCTAGGAACATTTTCTGATTCAAAGTCTATCTTGTCCTGATGTTAGTACAGACTCTGCGTCTCTCTCATAGTTGCACATGCCTGGCATGTCTCTTCCCACTCCTCACTGGGCCCCTGTGGGCAGTGTGCATGTGTGCACAAATACGTACCCAGTGTGCAGGGTGGACTCATATGTGTATCCACCTCCCTTTGTCCAGACCAATCACCTCTGCATATTGACGAACTGGTCCAGGGATTCCCAGGCAGTGTTACTGCTGATGTGGATGGACCCGCATAGGCCATCAGGTCCTCTGTGAGTCCAACTCCTCCACCATCCTGTACCGCCCTGTTCTGTGTTTACTGGCTCTTTCCCGGCCCAAGTTGTCATTCCTTTATGGCATTTTTACTGTACCATTGAGTGGTTTTCTTAGTACTTGTTCTGTAGTGGCTATAGACCAGAGTCTATGTCAGAGTTGGACTGAGTACAGGTGCAGCAAAGAACGTCACCCTGCACAGCGGCACCCCTACCCTGCATTTCTGTGCTGTTTTGGGCTTATCCCACCCAGATCTCAAAGACAGCAATGCGGTGTCATTATTTCATACAATCTTCTTAAGCTGAAGGGAGAAAGAGCAAGTACATATTTATGCACTTTGCTACATTAAAATTCTCATTGGCCATTCCGATTCCCTCAGCGCTTCCTGTGGGTGTGGGATCCCCTTCTGTCATTCTGTCTCTCCAACACCTGCCTCCTGGGTGCTGCTTTCAAATATATTACATTTCTGTATGGTATAACCAAATAATATAATTCTATACATATTATCTTATGCAATCATTCTTAAATCAGTTGAGAGGAGGAAGGAGTAGAAATATGCCCAGTGCCATCTGTGACAATTATCCACGCAATAACCTCTAGTAGCACTCTGTTGTGATACAACACATGATCACATGAATTTGAATTACTCTCTGGTGCCAGCTTTTTTAGCACTGCCTTTTGCAGGAACGACATCATCTCATATAATCCTTATAGAGATAATAGCCACCCCAGCTACTGTTGGAGTAGTTGGTCTTGTCATTACCCTTGCTTTTATGGTGGAAGAAACAAAGCCCAACAGGACAAACCTTAGATATCCCCTCCTCCCCAGTGGTCAGCACCAGTCTGTGGATCAATAAATGTTAAATTAAAGCTGAAAACATCTGATCTCAGGCTGTCTGGGTGGCTCAGTCAGTGAAGCATCTGCCTTGGGCTCAGGTCATGATCTCAGTGTCCTGGGATCAAGCCCCACAGTGGGCTCCCTGCTCAGTGGGCCATCTGCTTCTCCCTCTCCTCCATGCCCATGCTGTCTCTCACTATCTCTGTCTGTGTCTCTCTCAAATAAATAAAAATCTTAAAATAAAAAAAGACAACTGATGTCCCTTAAGGAGGTATTTCTAGGAGTCCCAAGCAGATCTAAGGCTGACAAAATAAGATGATGAAGGACAAAGTCACCACTGAGCCAATCTCGGCTATATCCCAGGTCAAAGTTAACTTTGTCTTCCTTGTACTGTAATTGTTGTGTGTGAGTAACTTGCTTGGGAAAGACCCAGGACCCCAAGACTCAGTGTTGCAGTTAGCTCTACAAGGTGAAGGAGAGCTAAGGTTTCTAATGACCAAGGAATGTCAGGCAGCTGAAATCTTCCATGGTCCTACCCCAGGGTGGCTTGAATGCAGGTGAGGAACTCTGTCGGCTGGGTGGGTTTCCTCCATATTCACTTCCACATGGCCTGGAGCATGCCCTTTGCAGATGAACAAATCTCAACATCTAAATAAAGAAATTAATCTTTACATCTGATTTTAAAAATCCATGCCATCGGGCCCAGAGCTGAGCATCAGTAGGTATATGCTGGATGGATGAATGGATGGAAGAAGTGAAATGAATTTAACATTGACTGAACATTCCTTCCTACTTTTCATTTCATCCCATATGAAATATAAAAGAACTTAGAATAGGGGACGGAGACACAAAACACCCACAGCAATCAGTGCTGCTGACAGTGCTGTTGCCTCTGGCAATCTGATGAATCTGACAACTTGCTGCCTGCACAGCCCTGCACCTGTCCAGACACAAGCAGAGGGGGTTTTGGCAAACCTGGAGCCAAATGACCAAACGTGCGAAAGTTAACACCATCCCAGACTGGAGGAGGATCAACATCTGTAAACATAGGAATCCATACCCGATGGCATAGCTTTAAGAAAGGTGGGGTGGTAAGTGTTCTTTTCATTTCTGAAAGGTGTAGTCCCAAGTCCCAACCTAAATGAGTTTCCAAAGGGCCTGAGGCATAGTTCTCAGGACAGCTAAGAAGCCATGTGCAGGAAGCGCAGTGAAGACAGGTACCCTCCACTGAGGTCACGAAGGGAGACACCAGATGGCCTCAAATCGTTACAGAGAAAGGTCTTCAAGACTGAGCAGCCTGTGGTTTTCAGGTGGCTGATCACGACTGAGCCTCCTGGAAAGGTCTCCGTGGCTGGTGGCTCACCACTCCTGCTGCCATCCTGCTGCCTGTGCTGCAGCAATGCCAGCTCTGTCTGGACACGCTCCCAGAGAGCGCTGCGAGTCCTCTCCCCCAGGGACGCTGCCCCCACCAGCCTGTGTGTCTTCAAATACCTGATACGTATTTGCCTAAAGAATAAATGACCAATAATCAGGTCAACATAGATTTTTAAGCTTTCTAGCCAGTTTGGGACTTTGGTCACGTGTAAGAAGTCAGAGGCAGAGAGAAACGAAGGCCGTGGAGCAGCACCTTGGAGATCTCACCAGCCAGATATCATATGGAGTCTCTTGTTCATCAGCTTTGACTAGGATTTCATCATTCACACACCAGACTTCACTTGTCTTTCCTGTTTATACATTTCCAGGTCAAGTTTCATGAATAGTTTGTTTTAAAAAATTTGGTTGTGTCTGCATATGTAAAATTCAACAAATCAGACTTAAATTTTTGCACAGAAGACCAATGCATATAAAATATACCTTTGGCACAATATTTGGCTAAACCTAATGAAAAATGTTGTTCTACTTCGCATACATTTTATCTGGGTAATGAGGTTCATAATTCATTTTTTACATAAGTTTCATGTTGTGCCTTCTGCATATGTTATGCATGCATGCACACAAACACATTTTCAGGCCACAGATTCCATTTGCTGTCATCTCACTGTTTTTAAAAATTTATTTATTTTGGAGAGAGAGAAAGAGATCATGAGTGAGAAGGGGGAGGCAGAGGCAGAGAGAAAGAGAAAATTTCAAGCCAACTCTGATGAGCACAGAGGCTGACGTGGGGTTTCATCTCACGACCCCAAGATCATGACCTGAGCTCAAATCAGAGTCAGATACTTAACCAGCTGAGCCACCCAGGGGCCCCAACTGTCATCTCATTTTTAATAAATACTGGAAGTTACATAAAAATAAATCTTTTTACTTAAGTGAGTGACCGTTAATGAAAGAGGTGACAGATTTGCAAAGATTTTAGTCATCCTGGGAAACAGTGCCCTGCATGGCTGTTATTTTATTAGACGAACCATTCATTCATGTGCAAGCACCTTGTCCTTTCAGTATTCACTCTACATCTTAAAAGTAAGCATTAAATTGTGCTACTTTTGTGTTATTCTATTCTCAATTGCCTTTGAGCCTTTCTGCTTAGACCAAAAAGCTCATACTTAACATTGACTGAAAAGATCCAGTCCAGCTTTGCTAACTGATCTTCACTTAACTTCATGCTTTTGTTCTTTCCTCTACTGAACATAAGAAATTGAACTGAAAGAGGAAAAGTGATGATGAAAAACAGCTTTTCTTCCCTATTTTTTAAGAGTGAATGTCTTTGTGCTGTGGGGAAATTATCTATTTTGCGAATCTGGTGGGATTAATGATGGAGGTGGATCCGGAAATTTTCACTCCTGTGCCTCTCCTTCATTCAGTGGAAAGTTCATGGGTATAGTCGGGACTGATGCCTGGCTGAGGCTGCAGCGGGCTGGAATCCTTCATGCACCAGATGGCACACACCTAGCCCAGGAATGAATGCCCACCTGTCCTCTATGACTCGGCCCTCAGGCTTCTTTGTCTCCATTGGGGCTGCTGGAACAGAAAACCGCGGCCTGGGAGGTCTCATGCACAGCAGAAATTGGATCCTCACCTCAGTCTGGAGGCTGGAACCCTGAGATCAAGGCAATGGCAGCTCTGGTGTCTGCTGAGAACTGCTTCCTGGCTCGTGGGCAGTGTCTTCTCTCTGTGTCCCTATGTAGAGGGGTTAGGGGCTCCCTGGGGTCTCCGATAGAAAGATGCCAATCCCACCACAGAGGCCCCATCCTCATGACCTCATTGCCCCCAAAGGCCCTACCTGCTGACCCCATCACACAGGTTTGGGGGCCCAACTTGTGGGTTCTCAGGCCCTAGCAGCCATGAACAAGTCACTGACCTGACTTTCCTTAAATATGACATGAGGACACCAGACTGGAGGGTCTCTAGGAAGGTGCCTTCCCTACCATTCCTGCCCTTCTCACTTTGTGTCTTTCAGGAGTAGCAGAAGCCAGGAATCCCAGCATATATAGGGCTTCTAGAAGTTGAGGCCAGTGAGCGATCAACATGATAATACACAGTCAGTTGAAACTTGATGAGATTAATAAAACTAGCCATCTGTAGACGTCTTCATGACAAAAACACTGTATAACACCTGTGTCGGTGACTGTGAGCTGGAGATGTTCACCTCTGTCCTCAGCCCTAGATTTGTCTCACTTGCAGCAACGTTCCTGGGCATTCTCCAAGCTGAGAAAGCAGCGTCCCAGGAATAATTTATTTGGGGAGAGCACAGGATTCTCCCCATGGGGGAAAATCCACCAACAACCTGCATTTCAGAACAGAGATGAAGGTGGCTCATGCCGTGATCCTGGTCTCCTAGACTATTCTCTAGGTATTCACACGTCAGTTAGATGAAAAGAAATTCACATAAAATAAATAGCAGTTAAAACACAGTTTAGCTTGGCCCACAGAAAACAAGCAATCATTGGTCTCCCAAGTCAATGTAGGTCTACAAATGTCACCCTCTCAGACCTCTGTTTCATCAAAAATCACCTTGGGACACCTCCTTTTTGCCTCCAACTTGAGGTTAATTTTTCTCATGTCTTTTTGAATCAAACTCAAATGTCTTTTGGCACAATGGTAGGCAATGTCTAGAATTTTGCAATTAGAGAACGCTCAACCATCACAAAATAAGAGAGTCAAGCAGAAACATCCCTGAATCAGGAGAGAGAACTTCAGTGGCTCTTCAGATTAGAGCACCCGAAAGGATGGAAACAGTCAGGGATAGAACCTGAAGTGTGGACACAATGACACTGATTGTTCCAAGCTGAAGTAGCCCATCAACTCCCTTTTAAAAATTCATTGGAAGATAAAATAAATGTGATTGTTTTCCCAACAGTTAGTGACCTGCAGCCTGTGTGTCCTGACAGTCAGCAGGAGAACGGGGTCACAGCAATCGAACATGTACGTAACTGCATGGCCTTTCATTTACAAAGTGAAAGCCAAGCTTACTTAAGCATTTTTTTTGCTGGAGATAAAAAAGATGCTATGGTATTTTGCTAAGTGGGTAATTTCTGGAGTAAGGTTTGTATTATTTTTAAAGCATTTTTCAAACAGATGCTAGTTCCACAAAAATGCAAATCAACTAGAGAGCTCAATAAATTAGACAATCACTTTCTGTTTTGTTGACAAGGAACTGACCTATTAATTTGCCATCTGTAGACAACTGTGATGCTGAATAATTACTCCATTCCATTGGCTATCAAATCATTAGTTAAACTAAACAAGCACAAATGAATTTCAATAAGATTATCTCCTTGGTAGACCCTCTTTCATCTGCTGGTGATTTACATGCCCTGGAGACCATGCAGCTCTACGGCTAAAGGTCTCACAGAACATCACTCATAAGACGCCCCTTCTCCCCCCACCCACTGGCCACTGCTGCCACTGACAGGTGTTACATAAGATGCGGGCACTGTGCTGGATTCTTTGCTCTAAGGGAGCACAACAAACCTTCACAAGAGTCTGTGAAGACAGCAGCATTGTCCCCACTGGCGAGTGGTTTGAGTGACACTGAAGATGACGTGCTGGTGAGGTGTGGAGGCGAGAGACAAGTCTGGTCTTCTGATTTGTGCTGGGTTCCTGCCCCCTGCACTCACCACTGAAGTTGTCAAGTCCTTCCCCTGAGCTTTTCCCGAGACCATTAGCTTCCAGGTCCTTAGGGAAGGACTAAAAGCAACCTCCACATGAATTCTTCAGACACCTTCCACATGTGCCTTTGTGCTACAGGATTTCCTCCAGGAAGTTGAACGACGTTAATATTTTACTGATTTTAAAGAGAATTTGCTCTCCTAGTGTACTCTTTGACTAAACAAGCCAACAGAAGCCACTTCCGGCTGATACAAATGCAAAAGGGGCTTAGTGGAAAGATACTGGGAGGTGGCTCATGAGGGCTTGAACCACACCACAGTCCAGCAAGGCCAATGGGAGCACAGGGGAGTACCCCCATGATCTCCTGTGAGCCCCGGACCCAGTCCCCAGAGGGGGCTGTTGTGTCCTTTGCCATCCTGGCAGGGCTAGGACACATGGACATCATGGCACAGACCTTGATCAGGGATGGCACCTGTCTGAGGGGTACAGCCCCCTCCCCTGGACTCTTGGTGTGGGAACTGCCCAGAGGAGGAGAATGGGGGATTGTCTGAATAGGAAACCCCGGAAGAATCAATTCAAAAAAAACAAAAACTCCTGGAACTGTGAAATGATGATAGCAAGACTGCAGGATGCAAAGTTAATATACAAAAGTCAATTGCTTTCTTCTGTGCCAGCAATGAACAAGTAGAATTTGAAAGTAAAAACGCAATACCATTCATTTACATTTTCACCCCCAAAATTTAATACTTAGGTGTAAATTTAATGAAATACATGTAAGATTTATGTGAGGAAAACTATATAATTCTGATGAAATAAATCAAGGAAAAATAAGAGGAGAGATAATTCATCACGCAGTTGGAAGTACTCACTATTGCCAAAATGTCAGTTCCTCACAACTTGACCTATACAGTCAATTGAATCCCAGTCAAAATCCTGTTATTCTGTGGCTATCAATGAATTAATTTTAAAGTCTATATAGATAGGCAAAGGAGAAAAAATGTAATTAAACAATGACACTACCTGACTTCAAGACCTATTAGAACACTAGAGTAATCAAGACCACATGGCACTGACAAAAGAGTAGGTAGTAATAGTCCAAGAACAGACCTATACAAATATAGTCCACTGATGTTTGGCAAAGAAGCAAATGCAATCCAATGGAGAAAGGATGGGCATTTCAACAAATGGTGCCAGGAGAAGTGGACGTCCATGTACAAACAAATTAATCTGGACACAGACCTTACACCCTTTACAAAAATTAATTCAAAATGGATCAGAGACCTAATTATAAAATGTAAAACTATGAAACTCCCAGAAGAGAACATAGGAAACACCTAGCTGACCCTGGGTTTGGAGGTCATTTTTAAAATACAAAACAAAGCATGATCCATGAGAGAAAAGATGACAAGTTTATTGAAATTAAAAACTTTCACTCTTTGAAAGATAATATTAAAAAAATGAAAAGACAATCTACAGATTGGGAAAAAATCTCTGCAAAATACACTTAAAAAGAACTCTTAAAAGTCAGCCATAAGAAATCAAACAACCCAATTAAAAATGGACAAAAGATCCGAACAGAAAGAAACCTCACCAAAGAAGCTAGACAGGTAGCAAATAAGCATATCCACGTCATATGTCACTATGAAATTGCAAACTGAGAAAGTGAGCCACCACTGTGCGCCTATTAAAATGGCTAAAGTAAAAAAAAAATAAAAAATAAAAAAATAAAATAAAATGGCTAAAGTGCAAAACATTGAAAATATTAAATGTTGGTGAAGATGTGGAGCAACAGGAACCCTCATTTGTTGCTGGTGGGAATGCAAAATGCTGCAGACATTTTGGAAGACAGTTTAGAAATTTCTAACAAAACAAAATACTCCTAACCATATGACGCAGCATTCTGTTTCTTGGTATTTACTCAAAAGAATTGAAACCTTGTGTCCACACAAAATTTGCACATGAATATTAATAGCAGCATTATTCAAAACTGCCAAAACTTGGAAGCAATCAAATTGTCCTTTAGTAGGTGAATGGATAAACTGTGGTCCATCCAGGTAATGGAATATTATTTAGCTCTAAAAAGAAATGTGCTATCGAGTCATGAAAGGACATGGAGAAAGCTTACGCACATATTACTAAGTGAAAGAAGCCAGTCTAAAAAGGCTATACATTGTACAATGTCAACTATATGACATTCTGGAAAAGGCAAAACTTGGAAACCGTGATTAGCCAGGGGTTTGGGGGAAGGGGATGAGTAGGTGAAGCACAGAAGATGTTTAGGGCAGTGCAACTATTCTGCATGATACTATAATGCTGGATACGTGTCATTATACATTCCCCCAAACCCACAGAATGCACAACACCAAGAGGGAACCCTGGACTTTACAATACAATGATTATGTATTCATGTCGGTTCATCCACTGTAACAAATCTCCACGCGAATAAAATGTGTAAATAATAGGGAAACTGATAATGGAAAAAGGAGATATGTGGGAACTTCCTGAAAAATTATTCTGAGCAGCCTGAGCTGCTTTAAAAAAAATAAAGTGTAGGGGATCCCTGGGTGGCTCAGTGGTTTAGCGCCGCCTTCGGCCCAGGGCATGATCCTGGAAACCCAGGATCGAATCCCACGTCGGGCTCCCTACATGGAGCCTGCTTCTCCCTCTGCCTGTGTCTCTGCCTCTCTCTCTCTCTCTCTCTCTCTCTCTCTGTGTGTGTCTCTCATGAATAAATAAATAAAAATCTTTAAAAAAAATAAAGTCTATTACATTTCTAAATGCAATATACTAAACTACTGCAAACATAGACTTTGATGCAAATGATATGTTTAAACACTGAAAAGATACACTAAAATGTTAATCATGGTTGCCTCTGAATGTTGGATTGTGGATTGTTTTGATGTTTTTCCTTATACTTTATGGATTTTCTTATTTTATGCAATGAGAATATGATTTTTCTAATCATTAAACAACAAAAATAGTTCATTTTGTTTTGTTTCAATAGGATACAGAGTCTCCCAAGTATAACTATACTTTGGGGGTAGTGGAGAAGAATGTTTAAAACTGTTACTGTCCCAGAAAATCCAGGGACCATGTTTTCTGTTATTACACAGAACACCAAGACCCACCCCTTAAGGGACTGACGCTAAAATGAGAACAAATGTTGAACAAACTCTTGCATATCTTTAGCTAGTTCAAGGCAGTAGAAGGTACATAGGTAATGGTGTAGCATTAAGAAAAGGATCTGAGCGAGTGCTCTGCAGCTGTCTAAACTCCACTCTGTAGAATCAGCTCCCCACTGAAACCAGTGACAAGGACCCGCTTTGACTCTCTTAGACTCTGTGGACTGTTGCAGTGTGTTTCAGGGGATAGAGAATGAATGCTGCATCATTGCCTCCTGCCTACCCACTGGCAGGTTCACTGATTCCCTCCTCTGCAAAGAGCAGTCAGCCATGTATTTGTTTGTTGTCCGTGTTTTGAAAGAGCCATGTGGTTGGTTTTTTGTTAACTATTTTAAGTGACGTCAGAGGGTCTTTGTTTTTTGCTTTGGGGTTCATTATGTCCTTTGATTTTCCCAAGTTGGTCACATGTCTTCAGAAGCCTTACGTTGGGTAGAGTGTGGATGCTGCTCTACACTGCAAATACTCTATAATGTCTTGACCATCACTGCTGGATGATCACGGTGCATGGGAGGGTAGCCCTTGACTTCAGGATAGCTGGAGTTCAGAATGACTTTGGTAACAAGCAGGGCTTCACAGCTATCAAGTTTGATAAATTTTAGGTACAGACTGTGTTAGGTAGAGCGGGTGACAGCAGACTCAGGGAAGAATCCATGCACAATTCAGGCCAGACCACCTGGGTTACCAGTATGAGGAAATAGCTGCTGAGAAGAGCTGTGATGTCTGGATTATAAAATTAACCACTTCCCTGAGTCGTCCTGGCTCCACCAAAACCCTAGCCCTGTGACCTTGGGAAATTACTTTTCCTTTTGGAGCCTTAAGGAAAATGGGGAGTTCGGATTAGCTCAGTGGTTTTCAAATGTTTTTTTGGCCATCTGACCCTATGTTTAAGTGAAATTTAATTACACACAAAAGCAACCTCCAAACGAGATAGAAGAGGGTGTCTCAGGCAGGAGTGGCGTTCCTCGTGCCCACAGCCCCTGAAGAGCAAACAGAACAAAATTTGAGCACGTTCTGGTCATGCAAAGCCTCCGTCTCCTAAGCCGTAACATGCCATGTCTTCTGTTGGTCTTGTGACTTCCACGCCGAGCCAAGCACACTCAACTCCAGAAAGTTAAGCCCTCTTTTTACTTATTAAGAGTCACAGGTAGAACTGGAGATACAATGATAGTCTAGGACCACAGCAGAGACCCTTGGTGCCAACCAGCCAGTGATGGCTCTGATGTTGGACAAAGAGTTCAGCGCTCTCTCAGTGTGTGAAGAGGGAATGACACTGCAGTGGCTAACCTGGCAGAGAGGTGGATGGGGGGGGGGGGGGGGCGGGGGGCACACATCAGCAGACAGAGCAAGGAGGCCGTGTTTGTGAATTCAGTCCAGCAGCATCTAGGGGACATCTGTCAGGAGTCGAATCACATGCTGGGTACAACAGGAAGGAGAAGAAATAACTGAAGGATGGTCTCAGGTCTGATGTGGCCACCGTAGCATCGGGGTATGTAAGCTGCTGTCACAGCTTATACACTCACAGTATACCACGCAGGGACCTTGATCACATGAGCTTAAACAAACCTTACGGAACACGGAAGAGAACGTTTGTAAAGCTGCTTCCTCGAAAGATTCTAAGATAAAGATTAACTTTGGCACAAAAGCCAAAAATAAAATATTTACCTTTCCTGAAAGGTAATGTACTTTATGACGTATTTATGAAGGTCCCTTCACTGAAAGGTAAACAGTTCTCTGATTTCCTTCCTTTCCTCAGAATGACAGACTAGGAGTTCTGCCCAGTGGAAGATTCAGTTGTTAGACTTTTCCCTGTTGTTGGCACCAAGTGCAGTTAAAACTGTATACAGTGTATA
Source organism: Canis aureus (assembly GCF_053574225.1). Classification (NCBI taxonomy): domain Eukaryota; kingdom Metazoa; phylum Chordata; class Mammalia; order Carnivora; family Canidae; genus Canis; species Canis aureus. The sequence continues at coordinate 38,638,375 of NC_135634.1, read as the reverse complement.
AAGGAAACAAAGGCTCCGAAAGATGGAGAGAATAAAGCCTAAAGGAGGCGATGACACTGGCCTTTGCTGTGGTCCTCTGGATCTCAGACTTGGAGCTGAGGAAGCCAGAAGCCTGGATGCACCGAGAATGCGCAATAGAAGCCCCCCAAAAAGCAGTTCTCATGGCCAAAGGACCAGGGAGAGGGAGCCCGGAAAGACAGAACTTGAGACAGAAAGCCCCGCACACCACAGCCCCACCCCCAGACCAGAGGACGGTGGTGACCCCTGGAAATCCATAGCTCAGTGCCCTGACACCTCCTGCAGGTGACAAAATCAATGAGCCTCAATCAAGCCTGACCCAAACAGAGAAGACCCCAGTGATGGATATGAGGATGGAGCAGGGGTTCTTCTAGAGACCCTGCAGACGTCCAGAGCACAGCAAGAGAACATGGTGAGCAACCTGAGCCATAGACATTTGACAACTTAGAGAAATGGCCAGTTCCTCAAGAAACAGAATACCAGGACAATGTGATATAAGCAATTTGAGTAGCCCTATAAACTGTTAAGGAAATTGAATTCATAATATAAAAACTCCCCCAAAAGAAGTCTCCAGGCTCAGATGGTTTCACTGGAGACTTCTACCAAATGTTTATAGAAGAATTAACATCAATCGCACACATTATTTCAGAGAATGGTAGGGAATACTTCCTAATTCAGTTTTGAAGATGGTATTACTCTGGTGCAAAAATCAGACAAACAGTGCATAAAAACAAAGTACAGACCAACATCCTTCACGGATATAGATGAAAAATTCTTTCATTATTACTTTAGTTTATTTAAGTTCCAATTAATTAACACACAGCGTCATATTGTTCCAGGGGTGCAATATAGGGATTCAACACTTGCATGCGACACCTGGTACTCATCACAACAGGTACCTTCCTTCATCCCCATCACCTATTTCACCCATTCCCCACCCACCTCCCTCTGGTGACCACTAGTGTGTTCTCTATAATTAAGAGTCTATTTCTTGTTTGCTCATTTGTTTTGTTTCATAAATTCCATATATAAGTGAAACTATATGTTATTTGTTTTTCTCTGACTTATTTCTCTTAGCATTATACTCCAGTTCTATCCATGTCGTTGCAAATGGCAAGATGTCATTCTTTTTTTTTTTAATTTTTTTTTTATTTATTTATGATAGTCACACAGAGAGAGAGAGAGAGAGAGGCAGAGACATAGGCAGAGGGAGAAGCAGGCTCCATGCACCTGGAGCCTGACGTGGGATTCGATCCCGGGCCTCCAGGATCGCGCCCTGGGCCAAAGGCAGGCGCTAAACCGCTGCGCCACCCAGGGATCCCACTGGTCATTTTTAAAGGCTCTAACAGGTAATTTTGAGGTACATATGTGGTTAAGACTAGATCACATTTATTTATTTATTTATTTATTTATTTATTTATTTAAAAGATTTTATTTATTTATTCATGAGACAGACAGAGAGAGAGAGAGAGGCAGAGACATAGGCAGAGGGAGAAGCAGGCTCCATGCACCGGGAGCCCGACGTGGGATTCGATCCCGGGTCTCCAGGATCGCGCCCTGGGCCAAAGGCAGGCGCCAAACCGCTGCACCACCCAGGGATCCCGATGTCATTCTTTTTATAGCTGAGTAATATTTCATTGTTTATATATACCACATCTTCTTATGCATTCATGTGCCGATGGGCACTTGGGCTCTTTCCATCGTTTGGCTATTGTGGACATTGCTGCTATAAACATAAGCATGCATGTATCCTTTACAGTTAATATTTTGTATTTTTGGGGGTAAATACACAGTGTGATTACTAGATCATAAGGTAGTTCTATTTTAATTTTTTAAGGAACCTCCATATTCCCACCAACAATGAAAGAGGGTTCCTTTTTTCTCCACATCCTCTCCAACACTAGCTGTTTTCTATGTTAATTCTAGCCATTCTGACAGGTGTCAGGTGGTATCTCATTGTGGTTTTGATTTGTATTTCCCTGATGTTAAGTGATGTTGGGCATCTTTTCATGTGTCTGTTAGCCATCTGTATGTCTTATTTGGAAAAATGTCTATTCATGTCTTCTGCTCATTTTTAAATTGGATTATTTACTTTTGGGGGGGTTGAGTTTTATAAGTTCTTTTACATTTTGGATACCAGCCCTTTATCAGATATATCATTTGCAAATGTCTTCGCCCACTCTGAAGGTTGTATTTTTGTTTTGTTGGTTATTTCCTTTACTGTGCAGAAGATTTTCATCCTAATGAAGTCCCAATAATTTATTTTTGCTTTTGTTTCCCTTGCCTCTGGAGACTGTCCGGTAAGACGTTTCTGTGGCTGAGGTCAAAGAGGTTTCTGCCTGTGGTCTCCTACAGGATTTTGGTGGTTTCGTGTCTCACGTTTAAGACTTTTTTTTTTTTTTAAGATTTAATTTATTTATTCATAGAGACACAGAATGAGAGAGAGGCAGAGACACAGGCAGAGAGAGAAGCAGGCTCCATGCAGGGAGCTCGACGCGGGACTCAATCCCAAAACTCCAGGATCACACCCCGGGCTGCAGGCGGTGCTAAACCACTGCGCCACCGGGGCTGCCCACGTTTAAGTCTTTAACCCATTTTGAGTTTATTTTTGTGTATGGCGTAAGAAAGTTTTATTCTTCTTCATGTGCAGTTTTCCCAATACCATTTGTCGAAGAGATTGCCTTTTTTTCCATTGGATATTCTTTTCTGCTTTGTTGAAGATTAGGTTCATTTCTAGGTTTTCTTATCTGTTCCATTGATCTGTGTGTCTGTTTCTGTGCCAGTGCCATACTGTCTTGATCACTACAGTTTTGTAATAGAGCTTGAAGTCCAGAATTGTGATGTCTCCAGCTTTGGTTTCCTTTTTCAGGATTGCTTTGGCTATTTTGGGTCTTCTGTAGTTCCACACAAATTTTGGCATTGTTTGTTCTAGCTCTGTGAAAAATGCTGGTGGCATTTTGATAGGATTGCATTAATTCTGTAGATTGCTTTGGGTATTACAGAGATTAAAGAATATTTGTTCTCCCAACCCCTAAGTATGGAATGTCTTTCCATTTCTTTGTGTCATTTTTAATTCCTTCCACTGATGTTTTATACTTTTCAGATTACAAGTCTTTCACTCCTTTGGTTAGGTTTATTCCTGGGTATCTTACATCTTAGTGCAATTGTAAATGGAATTGTTCTCTTAATTTTTGTTTCTGCTGCTTCATTATTAGTGTATATAAATCCAGCAGATTTCTGCAAATTGATTTTGTATCCTGCTAGTTTATTGAATTAATTTATCAGGAAAAGATTCTTCACAAAATTTTAGTAAATAGAAGACAGCAACATATAGAAATAATTGTACACCAATGACCAAGTAAGCTTCATTCCAGGGTTAACATACAAAAATCAATTATATTTCTGTATGCTAGCAATGAACATATGGATACCAAAATTAAAAACACAATATCATTTATAATCATTAAAAAAGAAATATGTGTAAACATAATACATTATCTATGAGGCTTGTGTACTGAAAACTATACAGCAACAAAGAAATATATTTTTAAAAAATCCAAACAAGTAGAGAGACACCTTATTAATGGAGGGAAAGATGCCTGTTGTCCTCAGCTGATATACAGGATTAACAAAATTCCTATCAAAATTACAACAGGATTTTTGAGATACAGACAAGATTCTAAAATTTATATGGAAAGGCAAAGGAAATACAATAGCTAAAATGATTTTAGAAAGAATAAAGTGGGAGGAATCATCCTATCCAATTTCAAGACTTATTTTATAACAGCAGTAATCAAGAGCATACAAAACTCACTGAAGGGTAGGCCCGAAAGTCAGGGGATCAAAACAGAAAACCCAGAAGTAAACCCAAAAGAATAGGCCTGATAGATGCTTGATAAAGGCACAAAAGTAACTCAGTAGGGAAAAGAAAGCCTTTGCCCAAAATTGTGTGGAGCGCTCGGCAGCACGTCGACAAAATGTGGACTTCAACCACCCAATATGAAATAATAAATGAACCTCAGTGTGACAAAAGTGAACTCAGAATGGATCCCGACTTAAATGCAAAACATAAAACTATCAAAAGGCTGGGAAGAATGTAGGAGAAATTTTGGGATTTAGAGTTAAGCAGAGCTTTTATATTTGACACCAAAAGCACAAAGGAAATGATTTCCAAATTGGACTTCATCAAAATTTTTAAACTTTCACTCTGTGAAAGGTCTTGCTAAGAAGATGAGAAGACAAGCTACAGAGTGGGAGAAAAATATTCCCAAATCATAAATCCAACGGAAGCCTGGTGTCCAGAATGTCAACGGGAAGCTCAAAATTCAACAGGACAAATGAGCAGAAGAGCCCAAGAGAATGCCACAAAAGGAGATCTACAGATGGCAAATAAGCGCATGAGAAGATGTTCCGCCTCGTTAGTCATGAGTGAAACATGAATTAAAATCACAGTGAGAGGTTACCTATCAGAATAGCTCAAATAAAAAACAATGACAACCCCAAAGGCTGGGAGGACTCAGAGTAACTGGCCCGTTCTTTCATTGCCAGCAGGAAGGCGAAATGGTGCAGACACTCTGGAGCACAGGTGCATTGGAAACTCACCGTGTGGGCCCCCCTACAATCCAGCACTAGCACTCCTGGGCATTCTTCCCAGGAAAACAAACCTCGTGTCCTCACACAAACCTGCACACACATATTTACAGCAGTGTTGTTCATAGAGCCGGTACTGGAAACCAGGCAGGTGTCCTTAAGAAGGCAAAGGGATAAACAAACACAAGCATTCCAGGGAATTGTGCTCACAGTAAGGGGATCGAACATGATCCACATGACAACCTAGAGAAGTCTCTGCAGAATTGTGCTGAGTCACATTAGTCCACGAAGTTTACAGACTACGTGATTCTACTTATACAACATTCCTGAAATGAGGAAATTGCAGAAGGGGAGGGCAGATGAGTCATCATCAGAGTTGAAAGGGATGGGGGCACATAGGGGCCATAAGGAGGACCCCTCGTGGCAGATATTCTGCGTCCGGGTGGTGCACACGGTTGGAGGGTCCTCAATGCAGTGCACACCGGATCCTCTGTTATTACTTCTTACAACTGCTTGTGAACCTACAATTGCTTCAAAGATTAAAAGTTAATTAAGGTGACAAATTACCAAATCTCTATTCGTGTAACCTTCTCTCAGCTAATTTTGAAAGCAATTAGACGTAATGGAAATATCACATCCACTTCCTCTCAAGTATATTATGTGTATTTCTTTACTCTGAAGACCCGAATGTGCTTTCGGAGTCACCACTGGAAATATTAACTGAGACACCATTTTTAAAATAATAATTAATAATAATAATAAACTTCGGGGCTCCCAGGTGCCTCAGAATTCATGTAAACAGGGAAATCCTACCCCCATTCCCACAGAAGCAGCTAGAAGATATGACAATTCATTTCTCATGTGGTGTTGCGTTTGTCACAATGAACTGTGATGGATCGAAGACCCTTGAAACCCACACGACATCCCCACCTGGAATGTGCCGGAAGGCCAAGCCATCTCGGAGGGGACACAGGGTCCCCAGGTATGCCGGGGACTGTCACAGAAGACAGCTGCCTTCCCACTGCACAGGGCAGAGAGGGAGTCCACAGGAATTGGAGGTGTTTTCTTCTCCAAATAAGAAAGCTTTGTGAAGACGGGAGCAGGGACACACGAGGTCAGCCCACAGCCGAGAGGCTGGGGTGATGGGGCTCCCTCCGCAGGCCTGCCACCCATCCCTACCCCACCCCTGCCTGACCTGTGCCTCTGCTGGCTGACAGCTCGGCAGCTGTCGGCAACCACACTGAGAACCCCGGGGGCAGGATCCACATCTGCCTGTGGGTCTGACACCGAGGCCCGGGCACAGTAGGCACGTGGATGGGGCTGAAGAGTCCTGTGCAAAACACCAGGGTGGCCAGCCTGGCGAGCACAGCTCTGCGTCCGCCTGTGTGGCTGGCTCCTCCCCACCCTGGCTCCAAGGGGAGCACGTGCAACTAGTCCGGGGGTTTGTCCTTCCTCGTTTCCCCAGCGCCCTTGCCAAGCAGTGCCTGGGAACACGCTGCTTCCATCCAGCAACCCCAGGGGGTAAGCGCATGACCCCGCTGTCATGATGCTCCTGTGATGCCAGGTGGCGGTCAGGACAGTGAGATGGTGGCTGGTGGGACGGCTCGGGGAGGCGTGGAGCCCTTGCACTGTGCTTGGAGGTGGCACCTGCACCAGGGCTGGAGGGCCTTGCTGAGGACTAGAGCCTACAGGTAAGAGCCAGATAAGCACGGGGTATGCAGCTGGCAGGACCCCGAGCTCCACCAGGGCAATGATCTTATTACAACCGCTAGTGGGTGTTGCCCTTCTCAAGAACAGGTTTCCAGAAGGCTCTGGTTACTGTGCTATTGAACGATCCAGGGTGGAATTCATCCAGCCGAGGGGGCTCTCTGTTCCCACCCGGGGAGGTTTCAGCGAGAGCCTCATTTAGCTCCTAGAGTGGAAGCCCGCCAAACTCAGCACCTCGTGGCTGGGAAATCACTTCAACGGGTCTGGGCTGGCATTTCTTAGATAATAAAATAGAGCAGATAATATAAAAGTACAAGCATTACATTGCTGTAGTTCCACTGGGTCTTGAAGTAAATGGTTTTCTCCGTGTGCCTCATGGTCAAAGGAATTTGAAGCCACTGCTTTAGGGTGTTCGTTTTCCAAGAGAATGTGTATTTAAAGTGGCGTCTGCTGTGTGCCTGTATCCAGTGTCGGGAAGCTGGCTGCCCACCCCCAGGCCCATCCAGAGCCACCGAAGCCCTTGGAGCTGTAACAGGTGTCAAGGTCACAGGGCTCCCACCACCCAGGTCTCAACCAGGCCCATGTCCAACCCCCCCCCCGATTTTCACAATCCTCTTGCTGTGTCCTGGTCTCCAGGGATGCTCGTCCTGGAGATCTGGGTGATAGCCCTCCTTCGCGTCCATGGATGGAAGGGCTGCCCGGGGTTTCTGATGGACACTTCTGGGTAGAAACCACTGGTCTGGTACCTCATGATGCAGCCTGGAAGGCGGGTGGGAGGTGGGGGGAACCAGGGACAAAGTGGTCAGATTGTCAGAAGGATGCAGAGATGCCAAGGCAAACGGAGCTTTCGGGACAGTGTGCAGACCCGTAAACCCGCCAGGATTGAGTTGAAAGGTTGTAGGTCAGATTGTCAGCAAAAACTCTCTCTCTGGGGGTCTCAGCACAGTCACAACTTACTCACCGCTGCATGGAATGCTTGGAGGGGTGCTCTGTCTAAACCCTCCTGGAGGGACGGAACAGGAGGGTCGGGAATGTCATACGGGTCGGAGGTGCTCCTTCTGCTCAGCCAGGCGGCTTCCTCCAGAGGCCTTGCTCTGGGGGCACGTGGGGGACATGGGCAAGACCCAGGTGGCCTTGGCCGGGGGGGCCCAACAGCACCTGAGGCTCGTGTGGAAAGCCTGTGCCCCCCCCCCCAACTCCGGTGACACTGAGGAAGTCTAGGGACGTCCAGGGCTCCGTGGGGAGCAGGTCTGGGTGACATGTGGCAGCGACCTGGGTGGCCTGCAGACCTGCCCCTCTTCCTGCCCTGTTGGGCCTGTGCCCGGTGGACAGGGTGCCCCCACTGATCTCGGTGGCTCTGTGGCTCTCAGGTGTGGTTCCGGCCACCTGTGGTGGTGACAGCGTTCCAGAAGAGTCCGGATGGGAGGGAAGAGAGCTGGTGTGAGGACCCACATTGACCACCGCTTGTGGGGGTCCTGGATAAATCCTTTAAAGCCCCTGTGATCAGTTCAGCGATCCACAACATGGACATAATACCTGTCACATCATCACTCGAAGAAAATATTTATAAACTGAGAAGGACAAGCTTTTACAAAACATTACTACTTACGACCTTTCGACTCGATCCTGGCGGGTTTACAGGTCTGCACCTGAAAGCTCCGTTTGCCTTGGCATCTCTGCATCCTGCCTGTCAGCAAGTCCGGCAGCAGTGAGGGCTCCCCTGGAGGCATCTGTCCTTCCATAGACATCGGCCATTCGCAGAGGCCACTAGCGGTGCTGAGGCTCCACTCCAGTGGGCACAGTGAGGGGAGCAGGTGACAGGGGTGCAAGGGCCGGGGCTGTGGCCACGCTCTCCAGCCCACAGAGTCAAGAAACAAGGGCCTCCGGACCTTTCCCACCCTTGTTGGGAAGCTCTCTCTGCATGCGAGCGCTTCACCTGTTTGCACCTGCCTCCCAGACCCTGGTCATTCCAGCCTGTCCCTCCTGTAGGATACTCTCTCCTTCCCCCAAATCATAGACTCAGCCCTGAAAATATCAGAGCAAAAGACACTTAAGAGACAGTCTAGTCCAGTGGCTTTCAATGCAGATCATGACCCAAAACTTGCATATTGGGGCAGACGTGTGTACACGTCTCACTGGTGTGTACATGTCTCACTGGTGGCAAGAAGCGAGGATCAAAGGTGAGGGAGCCTGGAGATGTCAGACAAGCTGGCTGGGTTCAAGAAATACGGGGTTTGAAGGAGAGAGGGAAATGCATGGGGATGTAGGGCGTGTGTGCGTGTGTGTGAGCCCACGTGTGACTGTGTGTGTGTGTCAGCACAACTGTGCGTGTGCATGCCCGTGTGTGCATGTGTGTGCGCCCACGTGCACGTGTCTGCATCTGTGTGTGCATGTGTGTGCATGCACGTGCATGGGTGTGTAGCTGTCTGCACGTGCGCCCATGTGCCGGGGGAGGCAGGCAAGAGAGGCAGGAGAGGTCATTAATTTTTACCACGCACTGTAAATACAATTTCCTCTTGAGATATTGAGAGCGGGTTCAGAAGAGACGTATTTGGCCTTTGGATTCGTGTCGCTCCAAGAACGACTTCTGCGTGCTCACAAACAAGCCATGAGCTCCTGAGGCTCGGGGTCTGGCCAACGCTACTCCTGCCCTCTGACCTCCAGATGGGCCACTGGCCGCTGTGACTGCGCATGGTTCCCTGAAGGCCTGTTGCTCTGGCACGTGCTGCAGATTCACCAGGGATTTGTGCCTCGGGCAGTCCCGGCCCCGGCAGAGGGTCAGCGGGTCACAGGAAGCACACAGAGAACGTGCACAGCTGCTCAGGTCACAGCAGGGGACCGCAGGGAGCCTCCCGGCACCTGGAGCACCCTGCCCTCGACGGAGACAGTGCGGGACAGGCACACACCAGTCCCCTTTACAGCAGGATATAATCATTGTGCGCCGATCCTCTCCCCTTTTACAACTCAGATCAAGCTTTCAGATCGGGGCACGTAAGCCTGGCACCTTGTGGCTCCAGGGACAGCCTGTCTGTCCCTCGTTCTCTACCTGGAGTCCACCAAGGGTCCTCCTTCTGCAGCAAGGCAGGTTCTAGGGATCACGGCCGAATCCACTCTTGGACAGAGTTGGGTTCCTAGCAGTTGTGGACTGCAGTCCCCGTCCTGTCACCTGCCGTCCCCCAGGGGCCACTCTGCTCCTTGAGGCCACCTGTCCCCCACCCCTGAGGCCAGCAGTATGAACACAGTCGTCCTCACTTCCATCTGCCCCCCACCGCTGGGGGACGCTCTGCTCTCAGGCTCCAGTGACCAGATGAAGCCTACCTGGCTCATCTCCCTGCCGCCGCCGTGTACCATGGAGCACCCCAGGGCCGAAAGTCAAGGGGGACATCCTCAAACCCTCTTGTCACCGAAGCCATTACCGTCCCTGTGCAGAGGAACAAGAAGGGGAGTGTCCCTGCACCCACTGCAAGCAGGCGTTGCTGCGGCACAGATCATTTCTAGGCCAGAAGCCGGGGGCCCCATAATGCTGCTCTGTGGTGATGGGACGGGATTGAGGGGGGGGGGGCGCAGGAGCGAGCAGCTCCTTGTTCGCTTGTCACACTGTCACCAAGGCCCGTGTCTCTGTCCTTCAGGATTTGTAATGCGTTGTTCGCTCTCCTGAAAGCACCTGATTGCTCTGTGTTCACCCTGCCTTGCCCGAGTGCCCTGTTGTTCGACATACGTTTTCAGTGGGTTCTGCCCAATTTTCTAGATTAGGAAATGAAATTTTTCCTAATTTTGTTATTGCCAGTTTTTGTGGTAAAATATGCATCACATAAAATTTGTCACTAGCGACAGTTGGTGCAATGACATTTGTGCAAACATCCCTGTCTGCTTCCAGGGTTTCCGTCAGCCCAGAAGGAGGCCCTGAACCCACTAATCAGTGTCTCCCCAGCGCCCCCAGCCCCGGGAGTCACCAGGCTGTTCTCCATGTCTGTGGACGTTCTATGGAAGTAGAATAATGTGCGTGGCCTCTGTGCCCCGCTTCTCCCACCTCCTGTGATATATGTGGGGCTCTCCTGTGTGGAGATACGTGTCCACCTCTCATCTCTTTTGAGCTGAAACAATATTTCAGTGTGTGATTGTTCTGTGTGTTGTTTGTTCACAGCTGATGGACATTCGGGTTGTGTCCACCCTCTGGATGTCACAGATGGTGCTGCCCGAACAGCCGAGTGCAAGTCTCTCTGGGCACACACCCGGCCGTGGAATTGCTGGGTCGACTGGCAGTTCTACATCTCTTACTGGGGGTTCTCCGAGCTGCTCTTCGCAGTGGATGCAGCACTGCATGCTTCCACCAGCGGTGTGCAGGCTTCCTGTGCAGAGTTGGGTTCCTAGCAGTTGGAACTGCAGTCCCCGTCCCGTCACCTGCCATCCCCCGGGGGCCACTCTGCTCCTTGAGACCACCTGTCCTCAGTGACACTCATTATTGGCCTTTTCGAGAGTGTAGCTGTCCTCCTGGATGCCAGGTGGGATCCCAGTGTTGTTGGGATTCACAAGGACTCTGATGCTCGGTGATGTTGAGCATCTTCTCATGGAACTGTTGGCCACCTGAGTGTCTCCTTTGGAAAAATGCCTATTCAGATTGTTTTTTACTTGGGTTGTTTGTCCTTTTGCTGTTGAGTTGTAGGAACTTTTATGTATTCCAGGTACAAGACATGGTCTGTCAGATACGTAGTTGGCATTTTCCCCAATTCTGAACATTATCCTTTAACACACAAAGTGTTTTATTTCAATGAAGTCTAATTAATCCTTTTTCTCTTTGTTGCTTGTGTTTGGGTGTCATATCTAAGACCTTTGCCAAATCCAAGATCATGAAGACTTATTCCTATGTTTTCTTCTAAGAGTTTTAGGGCTTTAGCTCTTATATTTAGTTTCTGATTCATTTTGAGTTGGTTTTGGGTGTGGTGTGAGGTGGGGGCCCAGCTTCATGACTTTGCCTGTGGAGACCCTGCATCCACAGCACCTCTTGAGGAAGATTATTCTGCTCTGCACCGAAAGTCTCACACCAGGGCAAAAACACAGATGTGCGATAATAGAGCCTGGAAATAACTTCATCTTCCCCTTTCTAATCTTTAATATTCTCTTTTCTTTCTTTTATCCAAGCACATGCACTGGCATGCAATAGAATGCCAGTGTAGTGCAATAGAATAGTGCTGGTTTTGAGTATTTTTGCTTTCTCCCGATTTCAGTAAAAGCACTCTCCTGTTAAGCATGAGAATGTATCATATATTAGATGGATTTTAATAGTAAAGAAATATTTATCTATTTAATTTTATTCAGTGCTTTTTAAAAAATGTTTTAAGAATATTTTGTAGCAACTATGAAGATGATCATATAATTCCTTCTCAGAATTATTAATATGATGAGTTATATTGATAGATAACTATTATAGAACCATCCTTGCATTCTTTGATCACCCTGTATTATTTTAAATGTGCTACTGACTCTGTTTCTATATTTTATCTACATTTTTGTATTGATATTTATAGGTGATAACCTACAGTTTTCTTTTGGTCACAAATGTTATATTCACTTCATAGGAAATAACTGGATGTTTATTTTCTTTTCCAATGCTTTGGAAATGTTTCTGAATCATTGGAATTATCTGCTGGTTAAAATTAGTCACAATGCCCCCAGTGAGAGAGTCTGGGCCTCTTGCTTTTGAGAATAAGTGTGGTGCGGAATGGCATCATTCTCAATAATTCCTCCTCTTCTTTCTTGCAAAGTGGTCAGTTTAAGTTGTGTATCTCTTTTGAAGTCCATTTTGTTAGCGATTTTTTTTTAAGAGAGTATCCATTTTATCTAGGATTTTGCTATGGACTGAATGTCTGTATCCCTCCAAAATATATGTTAAATCCTAACGCCCAGTGTGATGATATCTGGAGGGGTCCTTTGGGATGTGAGGAGGTCCTGAGTATGGAGTCTCATAGATGTGATTTGCATCCTTATGAAGAAGACACAGCAATCCTGTATCCTCTCTCTGCCTTCCATCACGTGAGGACACAAAGAGACCTCTGCCACCCAGAAGAGGGTCTCAGTAGATGCTGCTCACACTGGCACCTGATCTCAGAGGTCCGGCCTCCGAGCTGTGAGACCTGGTCTGTGTTATTTGTTACAGCAGCCAGAACAGGCTAAGACACTTGGTTTGGTGGATACAGCAGCCAGATTATTAGATGTGGTGAGTCATATAAACCATAAAGGGACCCAAGGACACCTCGAGAAAGATCCCTGAGCTTTTCTTAGTTGAAGTGCAAGAGAAGCAACAATTCAGAGCCCTGGCTCACTGGGCAGGCTTGGAGGCCAGAAGAGAGACAGCTCTGTTTGGTCACCACAGAAGGAAAAAGACAACTAATATTATTCCAAAGTGAAATTTCTCTATACACTTTGAAACATAATCTAGGGGGACACTTAGATGATAAATCACACATTAAACCAGAAAAGGAATTTATGACTTTTTTATTGCCCCCAAAAAATTGAAAAAGAAAGAAAATTCCTCCAATCCAAATGGGAGTGGATGTTTAACTATACAGGATCCAAGACACAGGTGATAGTGGCTGAAAGCCAGGGAGCAGTGCGCAGCCAGAAATAATGTAAGACCCACAGTTGCTGGGAATGGGACTTGTTTTCCATCCCCCATGTGAGTGCCTTTGTCTTGCTGCTTCTCTGTGGTTGATTCTGTTCAAACAGGGAGCTGTTACCCACTTCACCTGCGTCACCTGGCCGGCGTCCCTGCACCTGACGTGCGTGGCTGTTCTCTCTAAAGGGAAGTGACCTGAGCCTCACAGCACCTGGTGGCCCGTGTGTGGGACATGCCAAGCGCGTGCCCACGCTCCTCGCCAGGGTGCATATTTACTCACAATGTCAACACGTATCGTTGTGTCTGCTTGTGCATCTGGACTCCCTCCATGGGCAGCACCCAGAGCAGGCAAGGCGGCATTAGCCCAGCTCTGGAGGGAGTCGGGATGCTGTCCTATGTCCTGGTGGACGAGTGTGGCCGTGCCACGAAGCAAATACCAGCGTTATCTGAGTCAACCTGCGGGCAGCTCGTGCACATACACGGTCAAAAGTTGTGCTGCACTCGAGCTGGCGGTGCCAGACAATAAACATTTCTGGGGCAGGCACTCCGTCTTAGGCACCCGGGCTGGTACATTGGGATTCCCTTCAGGCTCCGTGTTTCCTTGTTCTGGCTTATTTGCCTAATCGCAGGAGCAGGGGCTGACCCACAAAGGGTCCTCAAAGGTCCCTCCCCTTCAACGCTGGCCTGCCCCTGCCCCTGCCCCTGGGCTGTCCTCCGCTGTCCCTCTACCTGCTAGGTCCCCCCAACCCCCTGGAGCTGCACACTTTGTTGGATGAGAACTCTGAGGGCAGCTGTTTGATGGGTTTTATTCCTCGCTGAGGCCCAAGCACCTGCCACGGGTGAAAATGCCCTGCAGGTGTTTGCTGAGTGGCTCTGTGGTGTTTGGTGTTTGCACGCTGACGTCTTGAATGGCATTGTGCTCGAACTCTTGCTCTACTCTTTGTCCTGCTCTGTTTAAAAGGTCTGCTGGGTGCTACGTGCACATCGAGGCTGCTGCGGCCAACAGCCCCTCAGCATGCCGTTGAACGCTTGTTCCCCTTCCGCCGGGGGCACCGAGCTTCCCTCCAGTGCCTCCCACCACCCGCCCTGCAGCAGCAGCACACAGGTGCCAGCACATGCCTGCACCTGGTTTCCCTTGCATCACTTCGCCAGAACCTTCCCCACCTGCACCTTTCTGGCCGTTAGACTGGGCAGGGTGCACAGTGGCGTCTCCCTGCATTTCTCACTTCCAGTGACCTTGAGAAAGTCCTCCCTTTTGCACTCAGTTTGCTGGCGCTGCTTTTTTTACAAGTCCCTGTAAACGTAGTGGCTGAACACGACACACATTTATTCTGCTACAGCCTCGGGATAGGTCAGGAGGGGCTTCCTCTGGACGTTCTGCAGAGAATTTGCATCCTTGTCTCTCCAGCATCTAGACGCACCGCACTCCCGGGCTGGTAGCCTTGTGCCTCTGATCCTGTTCCTGTCCTCAAATCTTGTTTTCTGACTCTACCTCCTGCTTACAAAGACCCTCGTGATCATGCCGAATCCACCCAGATAATCCAGGATGACCTCAGGGTCCTGAACATAATCACATCTGCAAAGGACCTGTGGCCACACGTGGTACCATGTTCACAAATTCCTGAGATTAGGACCTGGATATCCCTGGGTCGGGGAGGTCATCACTCTGCCTGCCAGAAACGCCTTTCGTATGATTTGTCAGTTTTTCTGTCAGGTTTTCTGCCTTTTTCTTGATGATTTGCAGAAGCCCTCTGTGTGTTTTAACATAACACGATCCTGGTTATTTGATGAAATACTGCAGATACATTCTCTCTGCACGGCGTAGGTTCGTGAACCCTGTCTGCGGTGAACATAAACTATTCACATGGACTTTAGATTCTTTTTTTCAACGTCGTGGACTGTGCTTTGGGAGTCTCGTTTCCCCACCTACAAAGATCCTTACTAAGATTATTCTAGCTTCATTTTTAACATTTAAGAATTAACTTACCTGGAGTCCACCTTTGTGTAAACACTCTGACATAGTTACTGGTTCTTCGTTTGTCCATGCAATGATTTTCTCACCTGGAGTGAGGACAGCAGTGGGGCTTCAGGGACTTCTGCAGGGCCCTCCTCCTGCCCGGCAGCCCGGCTGACACCACAGTGCTGGCATGGCCCACGGCCACCTCGCAGCCCACCTGGCCGCCGTGCCTCTCGTGGTGGAAAGGAGGGAACTGGCTGCACCGCTGCTTCTGCCCTGCGGGAGGATGTGTCTGTGTCTGGGACATGCCTCTTGGGATAGTCACTGGGCTCCTCCGGCCAATGCTCCCTTCCATTACGTAGACACCCAAAGCTCACGGAATAGTAGTGATACATAAAGACCACTGAACTCTTCCCAGACAAGCAAGTGAATGATATTTTCTCCACTTGGCATGGACCAGGATGTGCTCCCCCTAATACAAATGGGTAAATAGGTAAATGGGGTAAATAGGAGCCACAGGCTACTGAGAACCTGCAGGAACAAGAGAAACTGTAAAACAGGGCACAGTTTCCCTTTAGTAAAGGAATGCTACATTTGTAAAGAGAATTTCCATTTGTGCAAGTTGTTTCTCTGCTTTAGCGAGGACTCTGGACGACCTTCCAGGAGGGAGACTCGGGTGAAATCCGCAGAGCGAGCCCATTGAGCACCGTGTCCCCTGCCTCTCCAGGCCAGCCTCCCCAGTTGCCACTCTTGCCTCTATCTGAGCTACGATGGCATGCACGCCCAAGCTGTAAGGGCTGCTCTGGGCGCCTCATCCTGTGGGCATGCAGGACGCCTGTTGACAGACTGGTTTTCTTCTCTCACCCTGTGTCCTGCCAGTCTGACAGGCGC
The DNA here is from genome assembly GCF_053574225.1 of Canis aureus. Taxonomy (NCBI): domain Eukaryota; kingdom Metazoa; phylum Chordata; class Mammalia; order Carnivora; family Canidae; genus Canis; species Canis aureus. Next base: position 38,622,599 of record NC_135634.1, on the reverse strand, counting down.
CCAGCCACAGGGCCTGAGATGGGTAGACGAAAAAGACCCCTCTTCCCCCATGAGATCTCTGTGGGGCCGGGTTGCCTGTTCTGTGCATGTGCCATGGTGCACACGGTCTGCGAGCTGCCCGGCCTCTGGCCTCGGGGCGCAGGCAGGTCAGCGCCAGGGAGGCTCCTGTGATGGCCCCCTCACTCCCTGACCTGTGAGGCAGTCTTTGAAAACCCAAGTGAAATAAATCTGCCTTATTTGCCAAGTACCGTATTTCCTATGGAAGAAAGTAGCTTTAAAAATCAGATCCCAAGGGCAGCCCGGGTGGCTCAGCGGTCTAGTGCCCCCTTCAGCTCAGGCTGTGATCCTGGAGTCCCGGGATCGGGCTCCCTGCGTGGAGCCTGCTTCTCCCTCTGCCTGTGTCTCTGCCTCTCTCTCTCTCTCTCTCTCTCTCTCTCTCTCTCTGTGTCTCATGAATAAATAAATAAAATATTTTAAAAAATCATTTAAAAAAATCAGATCCCAAATGACAGGGGCCCAGGAGGGTATGTCTACCTGTCGTGGTCCAGGCTGGACTGCAGGTCAGTGACCGGGAGATTCTGGAGTGCATTGGAGACATTTTACATCTTCTCTTTTCCCGTCCTCTGGCTTATTCTAACCTTTTAGCACAGCATTTAAAATAGGCTGGGCGGGGCAGCCTGGGTGGCTTAGCGGTTTAGCACTGCCTTTAGCCCAGGGCCTGATCCTGGAGACCCAGGATCAAGTCCCATGTCAGGATCCCTGCATGGAGCCTGCTTCTCCCTCTGCTTGTGTTTTTGCCCTTCTCTCTGCATCTCTGTCTCATGGATAAATAAATAAAATGTTTTTTAATAATAAATTTATTTTTTATTGGTGTTCAATTTGCCAACATACAGAATAACACCCAGTGCTCATCCCGTCAAGTGCCCCCCTCAGTGCCCATCACCCATTCACCCCCAACCCCCGCCCACCTCCCCTTCCACCACCCCTAGTTCGTTTCCCAGAGTTAGGAGTCTTTATGTTCTGTCTCCCTTTCTGATATTTCCTACCCATTTCTTCTCCCTTCCCTTATATTCCCTTTCACTATTATTAATATTCCCCAAATGAATGAGAACATATAATGTTTGTCCTTCTCCGATTGACTTACTTCACTCAGCATAATACCCTCCAGTTCCATCCACGTTGAAGCAAATGGTGGGTATTTGTCGTTTCTAATGGCTGAGGAATATTCCATTGTATACATAGACCACATCTTCTTTTTTTTTTTTTTTTAATTTTTATTTATTTATGATAGTCACAGAGAGAGAGAGAGAGAGGCAGAGACACAGGCAGAGGGAGAAGCAGGCTCCACGCACCGGGAGCCCGATGTGGGATTCGATCCGGGGTCTCCAGGATCGCGCCCCGGGCCAAAGGCAGGCGCCAAACCGCTGCGCCACCCAGGGATCCCTAGACCACATCTTCTTTATCCATTCATCTTTCGATGGACACCGAGGCTCCTTCCACAGTTTGGCTATTGTGCACATTGCTGTTAGAAACATCAGGGTGCAGGGAAAATTGGACATCCACATGCAGAAGAATGAAACTAGACCACTCTCTTGCACCATACACAAGATAAACTCAAAATGGATGAAAGATCTAAATGTGAGACAAGATTCCATCAAAATCCTAGAGGAGAACACAGGCAACACCCTTTTTGAACTCGGCCACAGTAACTTCTTGCAAGATACATCCACGAAGGCAAAAGAAACAAAAACAAAAATGAACTATTGGGACTTTATCAAGATAAGAAGCTTTTGCACAGCAAAGGATACCATCAACAAAACTCAAAGACAACCTACAGAATGGGAGAAGATATTTGCAAATGACATATCAGATAAAGGGCTAGTTTCCAAGATCTATAAAGAACTTATTAAACTCAACAGCAAAGAAACAAACAATCCAATCATGAAATGGGCAAAAGACATGAAGAGAAATTTCACAGAGGAAGACATAGACATGGCCAACATGCACATGAGAAAATGCTCCGCATCACTGGCCATCAGGGAAATACAAATCAAAACCACAATGAGATACCACCTCACACCAGTGAGAATGGGGAAAATTAACATGACAGGAAACCACAAATGTTGGAGAGGATGTGGAGAAAGGGGAACCCTCCTGCACTGTGGGTGGGAATGTGAACTGGTACAGCCACTCTGGAAAACTGTGTGGAGGTTCCTCAAAGAGTTAAAAATAGACCTGCCCTACGACCCAGCAATTGCACTGCTGGGGATTTACCCCAAAGATACAGATGCAATGAAATGCCGGGACACCTGCACACCTAAATAAATAAAATCTTAATAAACAAATAAAACAGGCTGGGTGCTCAACAAACATTACCGACCAGTTTGACAGCCCAGGTAGGGGAGAAGTGTAGGACTCAAGGGGAAGCCTTTGAGGTGGTTCATACATTCTGACATCCGTGGGCAATGAGAATTGGCAATGGCAGGGTGAGTGGGAGGGAACAGGAATAGAACAGAAATGGGGAAGTCATTTCTTATAGACTCACGCAGGACCAGCTGGGGCACACTACCCCCCAGACCCCCCGGCCGCCCGAGTGATATCCATCAGCTTCTCACGAGGTCCTCTCTGCGAAGTAACAGTGCAGTGGAATTACACAGAAGGACAACAGGGCAGATGACAAGATTCAAAGCAGGTGTGTACCATCCTCGCTGAGGAGATGCCAGGGGTGGGGGCAGAGGGGCTTTGATTTTAAGGAGACAGGGGGCAGGTTTGTGGAGTGTGTCAGGTGTGGGGGAAGTACATACAGCAAACAGTGCTCAGCTATGAGGAGGTGACACAGCTGAGACCCCTGCAGGCATGGTCCTCCCCAGGCCGGCCCTGTGCAGTGGCTGCTAGGGAAGGGCTAGCAGCTGGTGGAGGGGCCTGGGGGGGTTGCTGTCAGCAGTGGTGGGGAGGCTGGCGGCCGGGGAGGGGGCACAGCTGATGGGTGGGAAGGGTGCAGGCCGCCAAAGGAAACCTGGGAAGCAATACCTCCCCTGGTGGAGGCAGGAGCCCAGGGTACGGCCCCATTGGGACGGCTTGCAGGTCAGGAGAGCTGAGGAAGGTTGTTGGCGGACGTGGAGGAAGGAGGTCTTGGGGAGAAGCAGCTGGGGGGCTTCGGTCTTGTGTTTTCCTTACATCATGTTGCTTCCATTCGGGAAAGATGCTGAGACCTCGTTGCACCTTCCCCCTAGTCCTCACCAACTTCTATTTACACAGTTGTGACTTAATGATAAATTTATTTTTAATGAAGTTGTAAACTTGAAAAAACAACCGTCTTTAGGATTTGGTGGGGGAGTTTCCAGACAAGGGGCTTTTCTGTCATCCTTGAGAATTCCCGTCACCTCCCAGCCTCACTGGGTCCATTCAGGCTGCCTGCGGTGCCCCACCACTGCCTCCCTGGAGACGTGCCAGCTCAGCGTCGGGGCTGGCGACTGTGGGATATTGAACAGGATTGTCCTCAGCCAACGAACCTCCCCCACTACCCCAGGGCAGGCGGTCCCACTGCCCAGAGCGTGGGGTGTCTGCGAGCTTGCAGAAAGGGTGCCCATGAGGCAGTGGGATGCACCTGCTTCTAGCAAGGTGGGAGGCACCTGCCTCCCAGTGTGGAACCCCCTCCCCGCCCCGAGTGCAGAAGGTCCTATACCTGCTGTGGACACAACCAGGGTGCCTGGGGCAGGACAGGCAGGGCCACCCACTTACTCAGCGCCCGCTGCAGCAGGGGAGGCAGCCGGGCTCACCTGCAATTGGCAGACACTGAGCAGCAGACAGAGGACTGGGACCTCTGCTATGGGAAAGGGCAGGGCCAGGGAGTGCAGGGTGCCCTGATGTAGGCCGTGGGCACAGAAAGCCGTGCCTGGGCCAGTGAGGACAGTTGTCCTCACAACTAGCTCTGGGGACACCTGTGGCTTCTGATGGTGGGGCCTAAGTTAGCAGTGGGGACAAACTAGGGACGCTGTCAGTTATTGATCAGTTGGGCCAACTGTCATAGGGTCAGTGTGGGATTTCCTGGGTGGATCACTAGGGATACAGGTATGACTTCCAGCACACTGGGCCCTGGGGATGGTGACCGTGGGGAGCAGGGCTGGGTCCCCAGGGTGGGTGACTATGGGGGACAGGGATGGGCCCCAGGGCTGAGGGGCAGGGTCTCTCCCCAGCCTGGAATGACTACTGGCCTATCCCCTCTGTATCTCCTTCTGCTCTGTGTTCTTGCAGGCAGTGCCTCCAGGAAGACATAGCACTCTGCTCACATGTCTGCATTTGTGTGTGTGTGTGTGTGTTTAATTTCAATTTGCCAACATATAATCTAACACCCAGTGCTCATCCCATCACATCCCCTCCTTAATGTCCATCACCAGTGACCCCATCCCCCACCTCCCCTCCAGAGACCCTCAGTTTGTTTCCTAGAGTTAATAGTCTCTCATGGTTTATCTCCCTCTCTGATGACTTGCCATTCAGTTTCCATTCCTTCCCCTATGATCCTCTATGCTGTTTTTTAATTTCCACATGAGTGAGATCATATGATAATTGTCTTTCTCTATTGACTCATTTCACTCAGCATAATACCCCCCAGTTCCATCCATGTTGCTCTAAATGGTAAGTAGTCATCCTTTCTGGAGGCTGAGTAATACTCCATTGTGTATATATATCACATCTTCTTTATCATTCATCTGTCGAAGGACATCGTGGCTCCTTCCACAGTTTGGCTGTTGTGGACACTGTTGCTATGAACACGCCTGCATTTTCAAGCCCCGGAGAGAAAGCCGGAGAGGCCAGGCCATGGACATCACAAAACCACCGCATGGAAAGACACAGCCGTCCTTCTCGTTAACACCCTCCTCCAGGTCTCAGGATATGAGCCACAGCAACAATCCATTCTTTAAGATAAAGCCGGAGGCTCCGACTGACCAGTGTCTCTATCCTCACCAATTTCTTCGAGAGGACTTCCCGAAGCGATTTCATACCAAGTGCCAATCTTGGGGACCTGTTCCAAGCAGACTCCCCTGCACATGACGGGGTGGTTCTCCAGGGAAATGCTGGGGCTGCCCTGATGATGGTGTGACAGGGCGCATCTGGCGTGGGGGCTCCCCGAGTGGCCCTGTGCCCTGCAGGTGGGAGAGTGTGGGGTCAGTCCCCAGGGCCAGGCCCTGGCTCTGATGTTAGTGAAACAATAGCCGAGGTCTAACACCCAGATGTGACTATGTTTGAGGGAACATGAAAATCAGGCCTAGTTGGAGTTTACAGCCTGCATCCTCAACATCACCTTTGTGAGTAAAAGATTTACCCAAACGTTTATAAAATAACCCAAATCCTGTTACAGATCAAACAGCCCTCCCTCCTGTGCTCTGCAGGGCAAGAGCTTTCCCTGAGCCAGACTGCAAGAGTGGCAGGTAAGCCGAGGTCCAAAAAACCCTAATTCCAGAGATCACCTCTTGCACCAACACGTCTGAAAGTCAACATTTTGTGTCCTTCTCCTAGAGAAATGTCTCACTCACTTGCCAACCAAAGCATTTCTGAATGAAAAAAAGTAATGTTTTCACACAAAATTAGCATTTCAAATGGTAATTTAAAAACGTCCCAAAAATAGGCCTGTGGATTTTATACTCACTCTGAGGATACAAGTATGTTTTCTGAAGGCTCAAGCTCACTTGTGTCATGGGGTCACATTAACAGTGGAAATGAGAGCACAGCAACTCTGCCTGGAAGAGTCCTCCTCTTAAAGGCATAGATGGGCAACTGTTCCCAAGGAGGCCATTGGCGGGTGGCTGGAGCGTGGAGGCTGAGAGCAGGGCCTCCTGGGAATGGTCCCCAGTGGACGGATTGTCCAGGCTGGAGCCAGGCAGAGAGAGGGACCAGCCTTGATCCCGACCTGTGTCCCACTGTGCAGAAGGCGCACAGTGTGCTCAGTGACTTTGTACGAGGCATCTTCTAGAGAAAAGGTGTTTGTGATGTATTTTGAGGCCCTGAGACACAAAATAGAAGGAAGATTGGACATTGCAATCAAAAGGCTGTTTCAGCTGGTGGCCCGTACCTGTCGGAGACACTCAGTGGCTTACCTGAGCTGAGCTCCACCGTAAGACCCATAGGAAAGCCATAGAAACACAAATACACACCCTCCTTTGCTTTCAGCTTCTTGTTAACTTGGGCAGTTCCAGGAGGTAAAACCTTCTGTCCTGCAGAACCCCAAGTATGGCCACCCTGTGTCTGCACTGCCCTGGGCTGCACCGGCCGGGCTGGCCACCTCTGAGCTCAGCGCAGGTGATCATGCGTTGTCTCATTCTGTTTGTGCAGCTCGGCCTCTCCTACCAGACTGGGAACCTGAGGATGCTGATGCTCCCATGAAGTTGATCTCCCTGCTTCCCAACACCAGACTCCCTGCTTCTCTCCTGGTGCACCAGATTCTCACACACGTTCACACCAGCATGTCTGTGTCTGGGGTTTCTTTGGCATGCAGGTTTTTTCTTTTAATTTTAGGTTGAACTGAGTCAGAAACATTGTCAAGGCTTCAGCAAAAGGCCGTTTCCAAAGCCATGCAGTGTGTAGAACTACTGGGTAAGGGTGGATCTTCAGAAAGATTTTAATCTCTTCCATAAGCTCAAGAAAATCTCGGTAAAACTTGGCCATTGCTGACCTGTTACATTACTACTCGGTAAGGCAAGTGCAAATATTCAATTTCTATTTCAGGCAAAATGGCATGCAGGTTTTTAATTGGCTTATCAAACTCAGGGACCATTAATGTCAAGAATGGTCCTCTGTAAAAATGAGTGGGAAATATCAGAGAGGGAGAGAGAACATGAGAGACTCCTAACTCTGGGAAACGATCAAGGGGTGGTAGAAAGGGAGATGGGCAGGGGGTGGGGGTGACTGGGTGACGGGCACTGAGGGGGGTACTTGATGGGATGAGCACTGGGTGTTATGCTATATGTTGGCAAATTGAACTCCAATAAAAAATAAAAAAATAAAAACAATTCAATAAAAAAAAGAAAGAAAGGAAGAACGGTCCTCTGTTGTCATCCTTACACATAAAGCTCCTGGAACGTGGGCCTGGACTCACTACACCCGTCACTAGGGCCACCCCCACTCCCGGCTGGGAGCTCACAGGTCCCACGTGGTTCTGAGGCACGCCAGCCTGGTAAGCACCGCCCTGTCCTGTCTGCCTTCTCCAGATAAAACACTAAGACCCACACAGGTACCCCAGCCACCTGCAAGTCCTGTGGCCCTTGATGACCAGGACCTTCTAATGCCCACACCAAGTAACCTAGGATAACATTCAGGAAAGCCCACACTCAGAGAATGACAGGCAGGAATTTGTAAGGTGACTGCACCATCAGGGCGTTAAATAAAGCCTTCCTGATGATCTGCTATATAATGTATTTATTAGTGCCATGGGCTGTGTTTTTGTTTTTGTTTTTGTTTTTTTTCATGGGCTGTGTTTTTAAAAAGAAAACATCGCCAATGATGTCTCTGACCTGCTGGGTTTGTGTGTTTAGGGTTCTAGGACAGATTCTTTTTTTTTTTTTTTAAACATATTTTTTTTAATTTTTATTTATTTATGATAGTCACAGAGAGAGAGAGAGAGGCAGAGACACAGGCAGAGGGAGAAGCAGGCTCCATGCACCGGGAGCCCGACATGGGACTCGATCCCGGGTCTCCAGGACCAAAGGCAGGCGCCAAACCGCTGCACCACCCAGGGATCCCTCTAGGACAGATTCTTTAGTTCACAAGGAACAAAATGCTGTTTGGCCTTCAAGCCTGTTTCCAAGGTCTGGCGACGGGACCTATTCTCTGAAAGGACAGCCCAAGGACAGCAAAGATGACTCTATCTGGCACCCCGGCAAACCATGGATTTGTTTTCAAACGGGAACTCTGTGCCACACCCCAACTGGTCTCTTTATCTCAGTGGGTAAATTTTGCCTCCCAAAAGGTGGAATGTTTCGACCTTCCTGTCCTCCCGTGGAGATCAAGCCCTCTCGCCAGCACGGAGGTGTTGTAAAGCCCTGGTTGTGCTTTGTGACACAGGCCTTCCGCGAACCGTGTTCAGTAGACGAGCGTGACCACAGTGACCTCTGCTCTTCCTTCTTCTCAGCCGATCCTGCCTCGGAGAAATAACTCCTGCCTGTTGTCAAACCTGTGGGCACCAGCTTGCCCGTGGTTAGTCCCTGAGCTCATCATGTGGGATTCCTGGCTAATCTGTGCCGAGGATCAGCACCCCGAAGGCGCCCCTGTGGCCCCGTGTCCATCCCTCTCACATGGACCTTGACGTGCTTTAACTTAAGGGACCGAATTTAGCTCCAGAACAAGCTGGGAGAGTGTGTGCAAAACTGAGTTAGGGAGGAAATTTGCGGGGAGACCAGGAGAGAAGGCCGCTGAGTTGGGGTGAGCGACCTGCAGAGAACTGCAAGCTGTGAGCAAGACCTTGCATGGCAGGTGCATCCTGCCCTGACGACAGAGGTGCAGGGAGACATCTCAGGAGGCCTCCTGGAAGGGGTCTGTGTGGCCCACAGTGCTGGACGACAATGAGTAACGGGAACCCCTGCCATGGGAAGGAGGAGGCAGGCCCAGCTCCTCAGGCTCCCAAGGGCCAGGCTGTGGGCTGGCGGGGGGTCTGCCTGTGGGAGGCGGGAGGGAGGGGGACCCCCCAGAGCACCGAGGGACATTGTGAGCTTGTAGCCCTGCTAGAGATGCAGATGGGCTCCAGGGGGAGGAGCGGACCCCGCAGGGCCTTGGGAAGCCCTACGGTTTCAAACCACAGAACCTTGTGGAACTAGGGCCTGTGCCTCCTGCATTTGAAGTGCCAAGGTGCTCAGCTCAGTTATTAAGTTATTGCAAATTGAATGATGTCTAGCGGCTTTGGGCTCTTCAGAGTCTACCAACTGGCTTACTCTAAACGAGCATTATTCTGGTAAGCAGAGAAAAATAAATAATTTTTTTTAAAGATGGTGAGTATTTTAACACCAATACAGTAAATGTATCACTATTAAGCTGAATGAGAAGGAACAAGGAAATTGTAGACGACTTTCAAAAGCACGGTGGTAAAAAGGAGAAGGAAGAAAGGAAGGAAGCAAAGGAAGGAGGGAAGGAAGGAAGAATGCCGCCCAGACAGGGCCAAGCCGGGAAATGCAGAACGGAAGGAGCGGGCGGAGGCCGTGTGGACGGGCTTCGGCTTCCGGACGTCCCCTGCCAGAGCTTTCTGAGCAGGCTCTGAGGCCGCCGGGGTCACCGCTTTCTCCGAGTTTGGAATTTGCACAGAGTAGGAAGGTCAGCAGCCCCTGTCGATGGCTCTAATTATTATCCTGCTGTTTTTCTTCTTTAAAAAGATTTTTTAAAAAAATATGTAACATCTTTAAAAAATGACACATCCAATGGTGAGATGGGATTCACTCATGGGTCCGGGGAAGCCGGCGCTGCGGACCGTCAAGTCTACCTGGTTCTTCCACACAGGACGTCGTGGACACAGTGCAGAGGGGTGTTTCCTGCACTGCGGGGTGCGTCAGTGTGTGTGTGTGTGTGTGTGTGTGCGCGTGTGTGTGGGGTGTGCGTGTGTAAGTCAAGGTGGGCAGAAGGCCCTGTACGTGTAAAAGCTGCCCCAGCTCCATCACCCTGCCCTGGGTGAGCCCTCGCAGAAAGTGTCCCCATTTCAGCTTGAAGGAGGTCAGGACACACACCCCAAAAGTTGCTACTTTGAGCAGAAGGCATTGGAAAAGCAGCCGGCACCTGGAGAGGTTTTCCCTGAATGTCCCTCCTCTGCCTGAGGACAGACCCCCCACAGGAACCAGTTGTGACCAATCACCTCCCTGGAGTCTGACCCACCCCAGGCTTTGTCACAGAAGGCCACACTTCCCCAGTGCTCTCCCCAGGGCCCTGCGTCTCCTAAAGTCGTAACTCTCCCAGAAAGCCCCCCAACCTCACCCCCAGTGAAGCCAAGGCCCCAAACCACTCTGCAGTCCAGGGTCGTGAACACATGCCCCTCTTCTCCTGTCACCCTTCCTGTCTCAGGGTCCCAAGCTCTAGAGCCCAGGAGGGTGTGGAGTGGGAGGGCCTTCCTCCCCTACAACTTCCTAAGACCCCAAAAAACGGTGGCCAGCAGTTCTAATGCCTGCCCCCCCAGGCCCTACCCTTCTCTGCCCATCTAAGGACAGTGTGCAGGCTCTGGGGCAGCTTTTACTGACTGGTGCCCACTGTCAGGACGGGTGGAAGCAGCAGGATTCCCACTGCCCTCTAGGGGATGCCCCCACTGCCCTGCTGCCTGACAGGGGCTGCCCCAGAGAAGGAACAAGACCAATTCTGGGAGACTTGGTGCAGATGCAGAGCTTACAGCTTGCTGCGGGCGTGGCCCAGACAGCGGGTGGTGGGGTGGGAGGTGTCTGCGGGGAGGGGGACCAGAGGCCAGGACAGCCCACATCCCGCATCCTGACCCGCCCCGCTCTGCTCCCCGCAGGCCTGCCCCAGCTCCATCTCCTGCTTGTTCTGATCTGGGTGTGGATGTGGATGCTCAGGGTGATCCTTCAGCAGGTCCTTGGATGCTGGCACTAGGGCCCCAGCGCCTAACTGTGCACCAGGCACGACTCCGAGGTCCCCCCAGCTACCCAAGGGGTAGCACCCAGGGTTACTCCAGTCCTACTTATGCATGAGGGACCCTCATCACAGAGCCAGCAGCTGGTGAAGCTGCCTCCCCAGGTGGGCTGCTTGGCCTACCTCCGCTCTCTTGTCTGCCACAACAGCTTATTTAAAAATGCATGTTTCTGAGTTTCCGTTTTTTAAAAATGTATACATATAACTAAATGCAGAATAACCTTTTTAAATGATTGTAATTTAAAAAGGAATAAGGGATGCCTAGGTGGCTCAGTGGTTGAGAGTCTGCCTTCGGCTCAGGGCTTGATCCCAGAGTCCAGGGATCAGATCCTACATCGGGCTCCCTGCATAGAGCCTGCTTCTCCTCCCTTTGCCTATGTCTCTGCCTCTCTCTCTCTCTCTCTCTCTCTGTTTCTGTGCGTGTCTCTCGTGAATGAATAAAATCTTTTTAAAAAATTAAAAATAAAAATAAAAAAGATTAATATGGCTCCTGTTAGGTAAGATGTGGGCGATGATTCAGATGAGGCACCAGGCACATAATGTGCTTTGGAAGCAAAGCCTCTGTGGTCAGCAAGGGCACCTCACCCTCTTCTTGGCACTGTCGTGTGTTATTATGCTCCTAACATCTCCTTTCCAGGAGTGACAAGAGGCGCTGGCCTTGGGTCTGGTGACAGAAGGGGCACACTTACTGAGCTTAGGTGACCATCCAGGCAGCCTGGAGGGAGGCGGCTTGGGGGCCAAGGGGTCAAGGCCCCTGTGCCCTCACACTTACTTTTGGGATAGGAGGGTGATCTCCCCTCTAACAGAGGCTGTGTCCCCATCCCTTGGCCCCTCTGAGACATGTGTGCTGAAGGTGGGAGGGGCTCCATCTGCATGACCACTGTGGGGGTCCAAGGCCCACACACCGAGAGGGAAGTAGAGTGTGCACCCCAGGAGCAGGTGGGGGAAGGAAGACACGAGGAGGAAGTGTTGGGGGCTGATGGCTCTGTCAGACCAACCTCACAGGCTTCTCGCTCAGGGCTGAGGGCTAGCCAGGCCATCAGATTCACCTGGGGGTGGTGAGGCATCTGCTGGGACACAGGATGGGGTCCCCCAGAGACCAGGCAACACAGGCCCCACAGGGCCGACGCTAAAGGTCAGACATTGAAGGGTGAGACCTGGGAGGAGCCTCACTGCTCAGGGCTTGTGTTACAGGAGCACCAAGTCTGACTCAGGTCAGTAGGAGCAGGTGCTTTACAATATGCGTTCCCGTGGTTTGCCCAAAGTCACAGGCTTAGTAAATCAAGGGCAAAGTTATTTCTATTTGCAAGGGATTTTTTTAACCCGAAAAACAGAACAGTGCCAAATCAGAAAACAAATTTCACATAAACACATATGTGTTTGTGATATTTTTGGTGTACATTATGTTTAATTGCAGGAATGTGAGTTTTTATATATTTGTCATCACTAGGTATATATTTGGATATAATTGCTGAGGTCACTGGAGGGTTTTTTTACCTGAAACATAAGAAATAAATCAGAACAAATCAATCATTTGAGCCTGTTGTCAATTTTCTCTGTGCAAATTCTTTATAGAGATTTCTTAAAAATTCAAAACGGCAAATGCTCTGTGAACATATTGCATATGTAATTCATGGATATACAGTATATGATGTATATGTATTGTAAAAACTTCCGTCACTACAAAAATGGGATCTCATCACTCAGTCCCGCAGCATCCTCCCCAGACATGACAGTGTGAAGTTCCCACCTTTACTGTCAGTTCCCACCTTTACTCCTACTCACACTGTTAGAAATAGTGGACCAAGCAGAGAGTATTTGTTTGGCATGGACTTTGTTCTCAGCCCTGTGCTAGGAACAGATGTATGGGAGCTAGAGACGGTGTGACGGGGACAGACCGTTATTTTAATTTGTACCCGAAGTGAAGGAGCTGGGAGCACAGGCTGGCAGGCAAGCCTGCATCGCGGCTCCTGGGCCTCTGAGGACTGCATCCAAGACAGGAAACACGGCCCACTTCGATGGAAAACAGGATTTCCAAGTCGAGAGGACTGGCAGTCTGCTACCATCTCCGGCCTGGTCTAGGAACTCAGTCTCTCCTGAGGCAGCTCCTTTAGTCTCCAAATAATTTTGGTTGCCAGAAAGTTTTCTCATTTAAAATTAATTTTGCCAGAATAACATCTCACCAAATTGAGCCTTCAGACGAGAATGGCAACTTTGACCGCTGATGGATTTTCAGGGGCTCTCTCAGCTCTTCCTCCTAAGGAGGGCTCAGTGCATGGAAGGTTCCTAACCACATCTCTCTGGATACAGAAATGAATTCTTGTGTGTAAAGCTGTCTTTTCGTGACCCAGGATTGTGTGAAGTGCAGCACTTAGAAAGTCTAATAGCATGACTTAATTGTATAAACATCATAAGGGAGTGAGTAAGTGGCCCAGGGGTCAGATTGCCAAAGGAGGTGGAGAGTGCTGCTCAGAGGTCCAGGATGCCCAAAGCTCCACACAGATGATGGCCACCTGTGATAAGCACAGAAGATGACCACCACAGAAGATGGCACTCCTCTTGCCTGCTGCTCAGGCCTCCTGGCCTTCCACCTCCTGCCACCCTGGAGATCCCGCCCTGCTTGCTCTCCTAGAAATAACTGCAAGTGCCGCTTAAACTATTCTGGAATGTAGCCTTTTGATCTATGAAGTCTGGCCTTCTCTGTGAGACCTTCCTGGATATGCAGGGGGTTACAGTGTCACAATGATTTTAAAAGCACCGAAACGTGGTTATAGCAAACTGAAAGGAAACCAGCAGTCTGAGCACAGGCCCCAGCCCCTCCTGCATGAATAAAAGGATCTGTGTTATTTGTTGAAGTGTTCTCAGTTGGTTTTCCATGTTTTGTTTGTAGTGTCCTTGAAAGCGCTGTGTTTGGATCCTGGCTTTGTTTTGTAACCTCTGCTTGATGGTGTTTGACTTTTCTCAGTGTTGTGTTTGCACTGTGTTTATTTTGACAGGCCCCCGTGGGACCGTGGGTGCAAACTCGCACCGTGTCCGTAGTACATGCCATCCCCTCTGCCACATTGTCTATGTATGGCTGTTTCTTAAGACTTTCCAACCCGAAGGCCAAGCCTGTTTGACCTGGTTTGAAAAGGTGTGTGTACATATAAATTTTTAACATTCTTATATGTTCCCAGGAAGAAGTTCTTAAATTTAATCCCTACTGGTTATTCTTTAGTAAGTGTTCTGTGCTCTCACATGATTTTGTAATATTTGTGCTTGGTGACCCCAGAGATATTTGGGAGTGGGTGGAGTAGGTATGTGCATGACTGTTTATCTCATGATCCTGGTGACCTACTGAGAATGTAAAGTGAGGATCTGTGGGTTTGTTGCCACATGGTCTCACTTTCCAGGTAGCTGGCTACTATTTAAAATTTGGCTTATCCTGCTCAGCACCTCAGCCCTTTCCAGACCTCAGCCACTAACCCTGTAAGGACCCCGTGCCTATCTCCAGTGGGTCTGTTCTTAAGGCTCTTGTAGACCTTTCCCAAAGACAAACTCAGATCTGCTTTTCATCTTAAATGTTCCACTGCTAATCACTACTGGAAAAACCCCAAAAGTACCCTTGATTATTATTATTATTATTTGTAGTAAAGTTACAAACCTTAAGAAAGTGTTTACAAAAGCCTAGGATTCTGGATTCCTTTTATAAAATATATTTTTAAATTACTCAAATAATACACGAATCTATATTTGGTGTGAAAATATAGGCAATATTGTAGTGCATAGAGTAAAAAGTTTCCCTACACAATATTGTAGTGCATAGAGTAAAAAGTTTCCCTACACAAATTAAGTTTCCCTACACAAATTTAGGAGAGTTTACACATTAGACTTCTGATAGCTATTCACAAAAAGATCAAATTTGCCTCTCAAAGTTTGAACCAGGAACACCTGGGTGGCTCAGAAGTTGAGCATCCGCCTTAGGCTCAGGGTGTGGTCTCCAGGATCAAGTCATGCATTGGGCTCCCTGCAGGGTGCCTGCTTCTCCCTCTGCCTCTGTCTCAGCCTTTCTTACTGTGTCTCTCATGAATAAATAAATAAAATCTTTAAAAAAATTAAATTTTAAAAAGTTTGTACCATTTACACTGTTGCCAGTAGCTGATGAGGGCTTCCTTACACTGTTCCCAACACTAGGTATGTCTTTATCAGTGTTTGTTCTACCCACTTTGACAGGCGGGGATCTTCTTATATTAAGTTTTAAATGTTAATTCCAGGGCAGCCCCGGTGGCTTAGCGGTTTGGCGCTGCCTTTGACCCAGGGCGTGATCCTGGAGACCCAGGATGGAGTCCCCGGTCCGGCTTCCTGTGCGTGGAGCCTGATTCTCCCTCTTTGTCTCTGCCTCTCTCTGTGTCTCACATGAATAAATAAATAAAATATTTTTAAAATAAATAAATGTTAATTCCAGTATAGTTAACATACTATTATGTTAGTTTCAAGAATACAATGTAGTGGCTCAACAATGCTGTGCTCCCCTTCATCCCTTCCCCTACTCCACCCATCCCCCACCCACCTCCCTCTGGTGACCATCTGATTGTTCTGTTCGCTAGAGCTAACGTTGGTTTTTTGAGTTGCCATTTTTCTTTTGTTGTTTTTTTTTCCCCCTCTTAATTCCACATCATATGGCATTTGTCTTTCTCTGATTTTACGTAGCATCCATTGCTAGGTGGATATCTTAATTTGGATTTCCCTGATCACAACCGGATTTGAGTATCTTTCTGTATTTCATGGTTTGGCTCTTTTCAGAGACAGGAATGCAAGTCACTTTGTACTCTGGAATGTGTGAAGAGTCTCTCCTACTTCTGACTTTCGGTAGAGGCAAGAGATCCTCTGCTTCCAGGTAGGTCCCCTGACGGTCCAGGCTGGGGCCCAGGCCAGTGATCGTAACCCGGTCTTAGCTTAGCTCAATCGCCTGTAACCTACACCACGTGTGGCACACGCACACATCTTGTCTGTCAATGGTCAAAAGGGGCTGAAAATCCTCTAGGTGCTCAGGCCCCAGAACCGCAGCGGGGCCTCGACGGGCTTCTGCAGGGCGAGGGGCCCGGAGCGGTCCTCCAAGGCCTGTGCACGGCCCAGGGTGACTGCGGCTCGCGTGACTCCGACCCGGCGGCTCTGGCCGTCCTGCTGCTTTCCCTGGACCTCCTCCACCATGGATCCTCCCAAAGCTGCCCCTGCCCTGTGGGGGCCTGCGTCTGGACACCGCCATCCGCCTCTGGGGGCCGAGGGCACAGCCCCAGCGCCAGGCTCCCGGTCCCGGGGCCCGCGCACACCTGCGGCCGCGCACACCTGTCCCCCCGCACACCTGCGGAGCCGGGGTCCGGGGTCCGGGGTCCAGGGGGGAAGGCAGGCCGGTCGGCCGGACGCCGGGCGCCCCCACGCCCCGGGTCCCCCGCAGCCCCGGCCCCTCGAGCCCCGCCGCAGCCCCGGCCCAGGCCTCCCGCAGGGGTCGCAGCAGCCCGCGCGCCGCCTTCCCTCTCGGGGCGGGAGCCCGGCGGGCAGAGGGCAGTGGGCATGCGCACTGCGCCCGCCCCGCGTCCGGCGGCCGTTGCCATGGCGACCGCAGCCTGGCCACCCCGGCTCCGCCCCCGCGCCGCCGCCAGCCGACCTGGCCGCGCCCCGCGCCCGGGGTGAGGGGTCGGCCCGGGTCCTAGGGCGGGTCCGGGGTGAGGCGGGGCCCCGGGAGGAGGGGCGGCCCGGCGCGGGGGTCCTGGGGTAAGGGGTCACCTCGGGGTGCGGAGGGCTCCAGGGGGAGGGGGTCCCAGGTGTGAGGGGGAGCGAGGGAGGGGGCGGTGCGGGGTGGGGAGTCCCGGGGGGAGAGGGTCCGCTTGCAGGGGGTCAGCCCGGGAGGCGGTGGCCGAGGGTGAGCGGTGGTCGGGGGTTGGGGGCCGGGATGGGGGCAATGAAGGTGAGGGGCGGGGGGCAGTTCGGGGTGACCGGGTCGCCGCAGGGGGGGCCGGGGTGAGCCCCTGGGGGGCGGCGGCCGGGAGGGGCGGGGCCTCGGGAGGGGGCGGGGCCGCGGCGGGGCCGGGGTGGGGGGGAGCGCGGGCCCGGGGGCGGGGCGGGTCGGGCCGGGTCGGGGTCCCGGGCGGGGAGGGGGCGGCCGCCCTGGGTCGGGGGCTGTCCGGGGGAGCGGGGCGGGGTGCGGCTGCAGGGCTTGGGGAGGCCGGGCGGGGTGGGCCTGCCCCCGCCCCCGCCCCCGCCCCCCCGGCCCCGCCCCGCCCTGCCCCACTGGCCGCGTCCCGGTCCCGCAGGAGCCGCAGCCCTGAGCGTCCGCGCGCTGCGGGCCGGCCGAGGAGGGGCGCGCCTGGACGCACGGACCCCGGAGCCGCCCCGGAGCATGTGGAAGCTGAGCCGGAGCCGGGTGCTCTTGGACGAGCCCCCCGAGGAGGAGGACGGCCTGCAGGGGGGGGGGCCGCCCGCCGCCGCCGCCGCCGCGGCCGCGCAGGTAGGGGAGGCCGGGCCGGGCCGGGCCGGGCGGGGGAGGGGGAGGGGAGGGGAGGGGAGGGGGCCGGGGCCGGGGCGGCGCTCCCGGACGGGCACGCACAGGTGGCGCTGCGCAGGTGGGGCCCGGGCCGCGCCGCTGGGGTCCGCGCGGACCCTCCAAGTTCCCGGGCGCTGAGCCCACGTCCTCGGCGACCCCCCAGCTCCGGAGCCCGGGGCAGCGCCTCGCATGCTGGCCGGCTGGCCTTCCTGCCCGAGTGGACCTGCCCGCCGGGGCTGGGGGGCGCCGGGGAGCTGGGGGGGCGCCGAGGGCCTGCCCGCGACCTGAGCGAGCGCTCGCAGACCGCAGGCTTGTTGGCATGAGTATTTCCTGTCCTTAAACCTTTGTCTGCAGGAAGAAGGCAGGTGTCCTTCGTACGGAGAAGGGGAAGAGCTGGGAGATATGCTTGGAATGCTCAGAATTTTTTAATTAAAAAGGATCCCAGGTGGAGCCTGCGTGCGGCGCATATGTGCACCCCTCCCCCTGTCCAGTGCAGGGTTCTTTTTCTCGCCCTATGAAATTTAGGTCAAAACTCAGCTCCTTTTTTTTTTTTTTTTTTTTAAATGACGTGGGTCATAAAATTTCTTTTTTGTTGTTGTTAAATGTTTGGAAAGCCCTGCCGCTGCGCAGACTTTTAGGCAGTGAGTGATGACCGGTTATCTTTTGTGCGGAGGTCGTTGGGTCCCCACCTTGCAGCCTGCGGGAGTCCATCCCGGAGGCGGCCCTGGCTAACCCTGAACCGGGGCTGCGTCCCACCGGCCTGTCCCGGGGCCTCGGGGACTCGGGGACGGTGTCAGCGCACATCCTGCCTATAACTTCTGTAACCCCGAAACCTGCGGACTGCCCCATCCCCATCCCCATCGGCAGCTCTTGAGCCTACCGTTGGGGACTTCTGTGTTGTTTGCGCCAGTGGGATTATTTAGCACCTACATCATTGTTACCGGTCAAAGACCAGAAGTGTTGTTTCTGGAGGAACTCTCAAAATGTAACTCAATCCTTGCTGTGTTCTGCTTCCATGTCTCTTAATGAGTCCTAAAACCCCATTTTCTTTCTTCCTACAGAATTGTCATCTTACTTAGCTCACAGTGTATTTTTTTTTCTATTTTAATAGACTTCATTCTTTAGGTACCCCACAAAGTTGAATGGAAAAGACAGAGCTCCCCCACACTCCGTGTCCCTGCACATCCACAGCCCCCGGCCACTGTCAACCTCCCGTTTGTTGTAGTCCATGGCCTGCCATCATCCGGGAGTCCACCTGATGCACACTGGCGTTTACTCTTGGAGTGGTTCTTCCCATGGATTTTGACAATATAATATGAGATACATCCACCATCAGAGTACCCCACAGGATAATTTCACTACCCTAAAAACCTCCTTGTTCTCCTGACTCATCCTCTACCTTGTGTCCATGGTGTCATCTCTTCCGGAAGGTCATAGAGTTAGAATCCTACAGGATGGCCTTTTCAGACTGGCTTCTCTTGTTTAGCAATATGTGTTCGCAGTTCCTCTGTCTCTTCTTGGCTTGAGAGCTCTTCTTTTTAGCCCTAACTGACATTTCGTTGTCTGATAGTACCACATATCCACCCCCTGCAGAAGGGTGTCGTGGTCATTTCCAGGTTTGGGCCCTTAGGAATGAGGCTGCTTGCTGTAAATACCTTTGTGCAGGTATTTGTGTGGACATCAGGTTTTAACTCGGTTAAACGCCCAAGAGGGACAGCTGTCCCCAGGGTAAGAAGTGGTTGAGTTTTGTGAGAAACTGCCACTGTCTGTGTCCAGCCAGAGGTGAGTGCGAGTCTCTGCCAGTCCCTCCTTGGCCTCGCCAGCACTCACTGTGCTCAGCGCCCTGGATGGGGCCTCTGATGGGCACACAGTGGGGTCTGGTGGCTTCTCTTTCCCTGACGGTGCGGCATGTGGGGCAACAGTCCTTTATCAGAGATGTCTCTGAAATATTTTCTCCTAGTCCGTGGTCTGACTTCTTCTCCTGCCAGTGTCTTTCACATAGCAGAAGTTTAAAAAGTTTAATTTTATTACTGCATTTTGGAAGTTTTTGATTTAAATGTAGCCCAGGTTGTCAGTTGTTTTTTGTTTTTTGTTTTTTTCATGGATTGTGTTTTTTGTGTAGTATCTCAGAAGTCATGGCTGTGCCCAGAGCCATTGGGGTTTTGTCCTGTGTTTTCTTCTGGGAGTGAGATGGGCTGTGCTTTTTGGGTTACTTTGTTAAGGGTGTGTGTGGCTTAGTGTGGAAACGCTTTGCTGTAGTAACTGTGATGGGTTAGTCATACTCCACATTGAGTTAATCCTGCAGGAGTGAAAAAAAAAAAAATCCTGCGGGAGGGTTCCTTCTTATCCCAAAGCCAGTTCTTCTTAGAGTTAAATTTTAAAATTCATGACAAGTCTACTGTAAAACTTCTGCCTACAAAATTTTATTTTAAAGTTAAAAGAAGTGGGAGTTAACAGTGGGGAGGGATTGGTGGATCTGTTCAGGCCAGCAGACTCATTAGCTTTGTCTCCAGAAAGTCAGCGGCTGGGGGTGGGGGGGTGGGGGTGGTGCTGCCCTGCTCTAGGACCCCATTCGGTTGGCATTCCTGTCTGCCGGTCTGTTTCCCTGGAAATCCGGTCACATGGCTATAATCTGTGTTTTGTTTAAAAAGAAAAAAGTAGCTTAATGCTAAGTTTGAATAAGTTTGAGATGTGAGGTGTGCAAGGTCGGTTCTGGGATATAGGTAGCACTGAGCTGTTACCACGGTAGTTGTAACACCGAGGACAACCGCAGCTGCTCCTCTGCTGTTGGTCCCTGTTGTCATGAACAGGCACTTGATTGTATTAAAATCTAACAATAAGGTTTGTAAAGTGAATCAGTCACGGCAGTAGTTTAAGAGGCAAGTTTTCATGAGTCTCATGTTTATTTAAAAAACATGTTCTGCACATAGTAGATTTTCGGATGTTAAATGTTAGCTTTATTTACTTATTTATTTATTATTTTTTATTTTTTTTAAATGTTAGCTTTAAATTCTTCCCACTTTCCGGTAGGAAGTCTTGTTGCTGTGTTGTATAGCGACCCGTGAGAAATATTTATGCACATACGTAAACGTATGTTCAAAATCATACATCTGCTCTTTGACTACAAGCTTCTCTGCATCCTAAATTGTCCCCTCAATAATATGTGTATTACTGGACCACTTTCTCAGTACTGTGGCCGAAAAGAATTTCAATTTTAAGGCTGCATAATATGAAATGTCAGAATTTAATGGGGTCTCTTCTGATGGATATTGAGGTTGCTGAGCCTTTTTAAAAACATCTACCTGTCAGTTTGATGCGTAGCAGAGAGGGAGGTTCAGAGAGGCTCCCCTAAAGTCTGTTGATATGGTTCTTTAGCTACCTTGAGCTGGACTGTAAAGGGCCTTAGCTAGCTTTAAATGAATGCCTGTATTTTATTTTAAAGATTTTATTTTTTAAAAAATGAAGATTTTATTTTTAAGTCATCTCTATACCCAGCGTGGGGCTTGAACTCACAACCCTGAGATCAAGAGTCACACGCTGCACAGACTGAGCCAGTCAGATGCCCCTAAATTAATATTAATGCCTTTAAAAACAAACCTCAGAGAATGTTTGCAATATTTTCATGTTAATAATTTTAGGAGGGGATGCACCAGGGGATGCTCAGTCAGTAAAGCGTCTGCCTTCTACTCAGGTCATGATCCCGGGTCCTGGGATGGCGCCCCATGTCAGGCTCCCTGCTCAGTGCAGAGTCTGCTTTTCCCTCTGCCCCTCCCTGCTGCTCATGCTCTCTCTCTCATAGAAATAAATAAAATCTTTAAACAAAAATTTTTGAAGAGGTTCACAAATATTCTACATGAAGGTATTCCCCCTCTTCCTGCCCCTAAATCAGAGAACATTCTAGCTGTTTTTTAACCTGCTTTGGAGATAGGAAGAACTAAGGGCTGGCAAATCTTAGTTTCATTGACACTAAAGTCATCTCTTGTGATGGTAGGAAGGCTCTTTGAAGCTTGCTGTGATGGAGTTTGGGAAGAAAGTAACCTAGGTAGTTACGAGTTCTCTGAACCCCTTGTTCAAAAGATACGTGCTGTGAGGCCTCACATTCTCTCTGGGGGATGGAAGGTGTATTGGGAAGAGGTGAGCTTTTAGTACAGAACGTGGGCTTTACCAACCGTTAAACACTTGCAATCATACTGATCTATGAAGAGCTTCTTTCTTGTGTATGTGGTATATGCTTGTGTGGGTAGATTGACTTCTTAGGAAGTAATCCCCTGTTGATGACCTTTAGGAGGTTTACTTCTAGTCCGTTTCTGTTATAACATGGAACGAAAGTCACTTCACTTGTCTGAGGATAAATTTCTAGAAGTGAAGCTAGTTATCTCAGGGAAGGGGAAGAGGAGTCAGAGCTGGGGAAAGGTAAATCAGTCCTCCCCCTTCGATTCAGTTAACTCATCACAGAGTTTGAGGATACTCTTACTTTGGTGCTACCTAACAACAACAAAAAAAAGAAAAATTTTCTAGTAGATGCATTAAAAAAATTTTTAAAGGTGAAATTAGTTTCAGTGCAGTTTTCTAAACCAAAGTATTAATTATATTAATATGTAAGCAATATAAAAATTTGTGTGGGGCACCTGGGCGGCTCAGTTGGTGAAGCGTCCGGCTCTTGATTTTGGCTCAGGTCATGCGTGATCTCAGGGTCGTGGGATCGAGTCCCCCTCTGTGCTCAGTGGGGAATCTGCTTGAGGACTGCTTTCTCCCTCTGGTTCTCCCCCACTTGCCTACATGCTCACTCTCTCACACGTGTGCTCTCTCAAATAAATAAATCTTTTAAAAAATTTTGTGAATAAGATATTTTTTCCCATACTAAGTCTTTGAAATCCGGTGTATGTTTTACATTGATCAGCATGTCTCAATTTGGATGTTAGCATTTCATCAAAAATACTTGATAAATATTTAGATGCTATAAAATTTGCAGTTAAAAACATAGATTGTCTTATCCAAACACACTTAAAACTTTTCCAGTAACTGAGTTGAGTATATTTTTATTTTATTTTATTTTATTTTTTTGAGTTGAGTGTGTTTTTAGATTGACATTTAGATCACTAGAAATGCAGTTCCTCAGTTGTGCTAGCCTGTGCAGCTAGGGTTGTGAGTGGACAGCACAGCTCCCAAATTCGCCCACATTCAGATGACCCTGGCCTACAGGGCCAGCAGGTTCTGGTGCTTGCTGGCCCCTGGGGCCTCCCAGCACTTAGCCAGGCAGGTCCTGAGGCCGAGGCCCTGTCCCTTAGCACATTGAGTGATGTGAGGACAAATGATTTGGGCTTGGTGTCAGGCCCCCTGGGCCCTGGCCTACTACTGTGTATGATGTTCACCTAGAAATGCTAGTGTTAAGCATTTAGGTGAAAACTGTTACTTCTCTAAGAGTTTAAAGTCCTAATTGATAAGCTTTACTTTCACTGTTTTTTACTAGAGTTTAAGGTAGCATGACTTAGAATATTCTTGAATAACCCCCACTCCGTGTCCCAGTGGCATTGGGCTGTGTGGGTTTCAGCACGAGATGAGATGGGAGGGACCGAGCAGAGTGCCTATTGGCTGCATCTCCCTGCGCCCAGCCCTTCCTCAGATAGGGGACCCCACAGCTAAGTCGCAGGGAACAAAGACCCAGTGGGGAGCATGGCCTTCTTTGCCTTACATCTGGGTTTGGGGTTAAAGTGGGTTGTAGGGGCTAATCAACCCCAGTTTTAGGAATAAAAACCAAAGACTGAAGGTCAGGAGGGCTCTCACCTGTTACTTAAGAACGAATCCAGGTCCAGACTTGGGGCAGCCACAAGAACTTGGTGGCCTTTGCTGATTTCCTATCTGTCCGTGGCAGGCGGATTGTTTTGCTTGCGTTTCATCACACATCGAGTGTGGCCTTAGGGGTGTGGGTAGTCAGAAACCTGAGTTTTCACCCCCGAAAGTCTTCTCACCGGTGCTTATCCAGATGCTGAGGACAGGAGGACCCAGGTGGCGGGGCAGAAGCAAGGTAAGCACACACGGAGGTGGGCTTTTCACGTCCCAGGGTGCTAATGCGTGTTCTGTAAGGGAAGAAAACTGGGTTAGCTTCGAGTCTTGTAGGTGGGAGTACGGTACTCTGGATGAATTCCTTACTGTCTAACCTCAGTGGCTGAGAGTAATTGCTTCTAGTGTTTGGAAGCTATTTTCAATCCTCTTGTGGGTGCTTGTTGTGGTATGCAGGAAGTGGAATACTTAATAGAGATGTTTTTAGAAATAGGTGACTGTCTCAGTTTGGGGGATAAATGCCAGCTCCTGCCATGTGCCGGGTACTGTGCTGAGCACTGTACGTGCATTATTGCCAATCCCCACGGTAACCCTGTGACGGGGCGCACTCAGTCCTTGTGCCTCCCCGATTCGGGACTTACTCACCTGTAGGGGGAACCTCACGTGAGCCGCCCTGGCCTAGATGGTGACCCGTGCACCTGCTCCTGGCCCCACCGTCTCAGCCCAGCTTGCACACCGCTCGACAAGCCCCGTCTCCGCAGCCTTGCTGGCGCCTGTTTGCAGTCGTTTTGTACCTTGTATTGGTGAATTTGCCGTTGTGAACGGCCCCCAAGCGGAGCGTGGAAGTGCTGCCCAGTGTTCCTTGGGGCGGGAAGGCTGCCGTGGGCCTTACGGAGAAAACACTCATGAAACAAGCTTTGTTCAGGTGCAAGTTCAGTGCTAATGAATCAGTCCGCATGAAGTTAAGTGTCCGCTTACAGAACACACACAAACAAGGTTATGTGTTAGTTGATTGATGGAAATGTGACCAGAGGCGCACAGAAACCTGACCCTATCTTTCTCCTAAGAACAGTGATTCAGGAGTTGTAATTCAGTGCTCAAGGCCACTTTTACTACAGCGCTACCTCCAACAATGACAATTGACAGTATTTGACATTCAGGGAATTCAGGGAGGCTAAAACCTCGTGTAAAGTTGTGTAGTCACAAACAGGAATTTGAACCCAGGTTTCTCTGGGGTGTATTTATATATGTGTAGAAGGGTGTGTGTGTGTATGTGTACATATATACTATATATAGTATAGAGATGTATATACTATACATATATATATAAGTATATACACACACACACTTTTTTCTAAGTAGGCCCCACACCCAGAGTGGGGCTGGAACTCACGACTCTACCGAGCCAGCCACGTGCTCAGAGTGTATGTTTTTTACTACACTGTGTCTCTTATTTGGTTACCATAAACTTGTGATGCCATTTTTTTTTTCATTTTCCAAATATCGATATTTTATATAAAGAAACACTTTAGGGTTTCAGTGATGAATGCCTTAGGGAAACAGTGGTGACGCTGCTCTGGCTCCTGTCCCTGCATATAGCACAGCTTGCTTTTGTGGTACCTAAGTTTTGTACCACTTGAGTGTTCATAGAAGTCCTCCGTGGGTGGTAAGCCGTCCTCTGGTGAGTTAGCAGGTGAGAAGCGTAGGCCATGGTGAGAAAAGAGCTGTCATGTGGACTCTCCTCTTCTTTGTACACCACTTTCTTTTTACTTATTTGAGGAGGAACAGCTAGAATTTAAAGTGGCTCTTGAGGAAGGATATCGCGAAAGGCACAGCAAATGCGGTTGAACTGGCAGGAGAAGTTTGTATGGTGGAGATCTGGGAAATCCCCATTAAGGAGTTCAGATTTTGCCTTTTAGGTAAATATTAAAGATTTATGATGTACAGGGAATACTTGTCTAAGGAGGAGGGACTAGAGGCAAATGCAGGTAAAACAGGTTGGATTCTGGTGTGGCTGCCCGGATGTGAAAGGAGAGCCGGAGTAGTCAGGCCGGAAGAAGTGAGCTTGCCCAGGTGCGTCACGGGAGTCTGTGCCTTGGGAGGTGAAGGTCGAGGCCTGAGGGGTGACTGGAGAGATCAGGACCAAGATGTCACCTCTAAGAGCAACAGGGAAGTCCGAGGGCAACGTGGCTTTAGGAGCAGTAGGATGACACCTCTGACTGCCAACTGAAGCGCCTAGTGGGTGACGTGGTGAGGGCGGACACGCTGAAATGCTCATCACTTGTAGCACGATCAGGACTCCGCAGGGACCGGCTCTCCACTTCAGAACTCGTAATTTGATTGATAAATTCACCTGAACCAGGGAAAAGCAGTACATAGCAAGGCGTGTTGACAAAGTCCTTGTCAGATCCGGGTCTCAGTTGTGTCACCAAGCTTGTGAAGTGAGGCAAATAGCTATTCTGCATCCTAAACCTTGTTACTGTAAAGGGCCAGAGAATAAGTAGTTGAAGTTTTTCTGTGGCCACATGGTCTCTGTCATCTGTCACTACAGCTTTGCAGTTGTAGCTGACAAACAGCCATAGAGTGTATGTAAATGAATGAGCTTGGGTGTTCCAATAAAACTTTATTTACAAAAACAACTGGGTCAGTCTGCAGACCATTATTTGCTAATCTCTACTTTATTTTTATTTTCATTTTATTGATGTATAGTTGATATAAAATATTATATTAGTTTCAGGTGTACAGCATACTGATTCAGCATTTCTGTATATTGTGGCATGATCACTGCTCAAAATCTGGCCACCCTGTGTCACCATACCAAGTTGTACGGTGTTACTGACTATATTCCCTGTGCTGTACATCACACCCTCTTGTCTTAATATTTTATAATTGGAAGTTTATACCTCTTCTTCCCTCCCCATTTGTCCCATGGCAACCGACAGATTGTTGTCTGTATCTATGAGTCTGTTTCTATTTGCTCATTCTTTTTTCTTTTTTTCCTTTTTTTTTTTTTTTTTTTTAGATTCCAAATAGAAGTAAAATCATATGGTCTTTTTCTGACTTATTTCACTTAGCATAATATGCTGTAGGTCCATCCATGTTGCTGGAAATGACAAGATTTCATTCCTTTTTTATAGCTGAGTGATACTCCATTGTGTGTATGCGAGTACACCCACATCACATCTTCTTACGCATTCATTCATTCATCAGTGTAGACTTGGGTTGCCTCCGTATCTCGGCCATCGTAAATAATGCCACAGTGAACATCAGGTACATGTGTCTTGTTAGAGGTACGTTATATTTATATCAATAAACGTATTTATTCATTATTATTCATTATAAAGGATAAAACTCAGAAACACCCACGGGGAAGAGATGAGTGGGCAAGGTGTAGGGAGAGGGGTTCAGAGCTTCCGTGCCCTCTCTGGGCATGCCATCTTCCTAGCAGGTGGATATGATCACCAACCTGGAAGCTCCCCAGACCCTGTCATTTAGGAGGTTTTATGGAGGTTCCATTACCAAGCATGATAGATTAAATCACTGGCCAGTTTCCAGGGCTTTCCCTCCTGTCGGTCAGGGGAGGGGATGGTGGCTGGTTTTCTGGTGACCAGTCCTATCTAGCCCCCTCCCCAGCCATATCATTAGCATACAAAAGGCTGTAAATTCCAAGGGTTTTAAAAGCTTGTGCCAGGAAACCAGGACAAAGACCAAATATTTTTTACTCTGCCACACCCAGTATTTGATATAAATATGTATGAATTTCAAATTAGACATTTTATCAAGATCGGTAAATGATTTAAGAAATTTAAAAAATAATAAAATGTCTGTATTTCTCTTTGTTTTTCCCCCTCTTGCTTTTATGCCTAGAAAGGCATTTCCTTCCCTGAGATCAAATTCTTTTAGTTCCTTTATGGCTTCATTTAAAAGGAATAACTCTTTCATCGGGGTGGTATTTATTTTGCTGTCCACTGTATAAATAAGGATTTAACTTTTTTCCCCCTCAAAATAGATTACCAGTTATTTTAAATCCATTAAAAAATTATTCTTTTATCCTCTTTTTGATGCCACTTCATTGTGTACTGAAATCACTATAGGTTGGGGTCTGTTCTCTGGAGTTCTGTGTGTTCTTGGCCTCTTCCTACAGTGCTGTGCTGCGTTTACTAACTGGGGCTCCGAGGTACCTATTATTAGACTTGAAAATGTCTGTCCTTCCCTGTTCACTTTTTAACTGGTGTGTCATTGAGCCGGGTTTCTATTCTTTTTTGTTTTTAATAGGCTTTATTTATGGGAAGGGGGGGGATTGCAGTTTTAGATTCAGAACAGAACTGAGGGGAAGGTGCAGGCATTTCCAACAGGCTGCACCCTGCCAGCCTCCCCACCATCACCATCCCCACTGATCCAATGAACCTGTGTGGACATGTCGTCATCACCCAGAGCCCACGATCTACATCAGGGTCACTCCTGGCAGTGCACGCTCTGTGGGTTTGGATGTGTGTGTGATGATGTTGTCCACCACTGTGGTACCATATAAAGTAGTCTCACTGCCCTAAACCCTCTATGCTCTGCCTGTTTCTCTCCTATCCCTAGCCTCTGGGAACCATTCATCCAACTGCCTCTGTAGTGTTACCTTTTCCAGAATGCGGTCTAGTTGGAATCATGCCATGTGTCGTTTTTCAGATTGATTTCTTTCACTTAGTGTCAGATTGACACTCCTCCATATCTTTTCATGGCTTGAAGGCTCCTTTCTTTTTAGTGTCTGGATAGACCACAGTTTATTTATCAGCTCAGCAACTGAAGGGCATCTTGATTTGCTTCCAAGTTTTAGAAATTATGAATGAAGCTGTTATAAACACTCATGTGCAGGTTTTTGAGTGGAGATAAGTTTTTGACTTGTTTGGGTAAATATTAAGGAGTGCAGCTGCTGGATTGTAGGGTGAGAGTCTTTAGTTTTGTAAGAAGCCGCTACACTGTCTTCCAAAGCGACTGTACCATTCTGCATTCCCACCAGCAGTGAGCGAGAGCTGTTGGTGCACATCTCCACCTGCGCTTGGTGTTAGGAAATGTTCTCCGTTTTGACGGGTCTAACTGTTGTACAGTGGTATGTCATTGTAATTTGCAGTTCCCTGATGACATATGATATTTTTATTTATTTATTTATTTATTCATGAGAGACACAGACTGAGAGAGAGGCAGAGATACAGGCAGAGGGAAAAGCAGGCTCCTCACAGGGAGCCCGATGTGGGACTCGATCCCGGATCCCAGGATCACAACCAGAGCCGAAGGCAGGCACCCAACTGCTGAGCCTCCCAGGCATCCCGACATACGATATTGGCCATCTTATGCTTATTCACCGTCTGTAGATCCATAGTTAGTGTGTAATATTTTCATTGAAATAAATGTGCCGTGTGTCCTCTACTGTTGATGAGCACACCAGCCCCGCTAAGACTGGATGCAAGTTAGCGCTGCCTTCTTTATTACTTCTGTTCGCACACGGAAGTGGGAACCGGTCTTGTTTTTGTATGAGAAATAGGAATTTACCTTTTTAGTTTTGCTCTGTATATCTTCTTTGATGAGATGTTTGTTCAAGTCTTTTGCCCATTTTTAAATTGGGTTTTCAATTTTTTCTTATTGACTTTTAAGAGTTCTTTGTATGTTTTGGACAATAGTCCTTTGTCAGGTATGTCTTTTGTGAGTATTTTCTTTCAGTCTGTGGATTTTCCTCTCCTTCTCCTGAATTTTATCTCTGTTCTTGTGTCCTGCCCTCCTGGGGGCCATGGCGCGGTGCTGGTGTTGGCAGTAGCTGACTGTGTCTCAGGAGACCTGGGGGAGCGCAGTGGCCTGGATCTGGGTCTTCTGAGGCCTGTGTGACCTGGGGCCACCACAGATCTCGTCCTCCATCCCACCGCGAAGTCACCCTACCAGGCCCGCAGAGTAGTGTAGGAAGAAATAATGTTTTTCACTGTCATCTGCCATTTCCAAAGGTGATTTTATCATCATTTACTCAAGTCTTCTTTTTAATATAATTGGTTAAGAGTATATGCAACTTTTTAAAAATATTTTTTAATGTTTTTTTGAATGGCTTTTTACCTGTTGTCTTTAATTGTAATAAAGCTACTTTTTCTATTTAGCCATTTCCTTAGGTCTAATGGTTCTTCACTTGATGCTTTTCCATTTTTTCATTATATAGTCTCAATAATAATAATTGTAATTCCGTTTCCAGTAGTTTTAACACATTTCTGCTTTATGCCTTATACTGATTAGAACTTAGAGAATAATACTGAGTAAATAATGCTAGAGGGCTGTTACATGTTCCTTCTGACTTCCCTGGGCTATGCTGGCTAGCATGTCACTTACTTGGATAGGACTTTAAACATGCTAATATATATGCTGCCTTGATAATAGTGACACTAGTAGTTCAATTCAGAGAGAGATTTCATAGTATTACAGATACAGTTTTTGTTTTGTTTTGTTTTGTTTTACTGTCCCAGGGATTGGTTAGTGAGTATTTAAAAACCCTAGAAAGTGTATGTCAGAGAAAATGCTTAGAGTGAGGATGAATTGGGGAGGGAGCAGTGCTGTCACTGGTCAGAAGTCACTGCCCTTGGGTTCCTGAACTTCAGGCCGAGGACAGGTCCCACCATGCTTCCAAGCGGCTAATTTTGGCCCTGAAGCCTGACCTGCATTCCCAGGATTGATGGTGACTTTACTCAGACCTATTAGCTAAAGCATAATAAATTCTGAATTGTAAACTTCTCCCTTTTCTAGATTTTTGTTTCTGGGTAAATTCCATCAAGTTTCAGTCCGTTCATTTTACAAAACGACAAACTTCATTTTCAGGTCACTCTTCCCCCTTAGGAATGAACTCTGTCCTGCCCTCTGGTGTCTGCTACAAAGGGGAGGGTGGGAGCAGGCTGCGGGGCCACGATGTCTGGCTCCCTGAGCCTGTGCTCTCAGGTAACACGCTTCCCCTGCTCTTTGGGGCCTACCAGTCGCCCTACCCTTGGTGCTCCAAGGAGAGTGCTGAATAAGGAACGGAGTTGATTGGGGAGGGGAGGAGAAAGGGCTTAAGGGTCCATTTTACTGATATATTCCATCAATCATGGTGTGGCTTTGTAGCTAAGTGGGATTCTTCATATGTCCACACATTTGGGCTAACGTACTGTTTTCCTGGAGTCAACACATTTGTCAGAGGCAACTTGATCTCGGGATTGGGACAGAGAAGGTTGATCTAGAGCAACAATGATTTTGGCAACCTCTAGCTCCCCAGTGTCCTAGTTGTATGTGATCTACAGAAGCACTGGAGCCCTCCTGCTCCTGGTGTGTCATGGGCATGTATGTGGGATCCAGAGCAGCCTTGGGGGGCCTCCCGCCCCTGGTGTGTCATGGGAGAGTGCGTGTGGGATCCAGAGCAGCCTTGGGGGGCCTCCCACCCCTGGTGTATCATGGGAGAGTACGTGTGGGATCCAGAGAGGCCTTGGGGGCCTTCCCGCTCCTAGTGTGTCATGGGAGTGTGTGTGGGATCCAGAGAGGCCTTGGGGGCCTTCCCGTTCCTAGTGTGTCATGGGAGTGTGTGTGGGATCCAGAGAGGCCCTGGGGGCCTTCCCGCTCCTAGTGTGTCATGGGAGTGTGTGTGGGATCCAGAGAGGCCTTGGGGGCCTCTCGCTCCTCGTGTGTCATGGGAGTGTGTGTGGGATCCAGAGAGGCCCTGGGGGCCTCCCGCTCCTCGTGTGTCATGGGAGTGTGTATGGGATCCAGAGAGGCCTTAGGGGCCTCCCGTTTCTCCGTCACTCTTGCAGCATTTTGTATGCAGCTAGTTCTCTGTATTAAATCTCGTATTTAGAACAAATAGTGTTTCATGTTAATTGTGTGGAAGCTTTGTAGGCACTGTATGTGCCATCATGTGACCATGATGGGAACATATATAACAGTAATGGTAATTGACACTCTTGCTCAGGCATTAATACATGAATAAAATGAGTAATACATACGTGATATGATTATGAACTATTTGCTGTTGTAAGATTGCTCTTAGGAGTCTGCTTTTGAGCTATGAGCAGATATTTCAGGCATTCTGCTCCTAGAATTTGACTGCTGGTCGTAGAGGTGAGATCTCTCTGGACCTGAGTTTGATATCGTCCTCTCACAGCATTTTGCAAATAGAACTGTCTCTTTTTTCCCTTTTAAACAGCTTTCTTGAAATATCATTCACATAGTATTCAATTCATCCACTTAAAGTGTACAACTAATGGTTTGATATATTCGTAGATGTGTACAATCTGTCAGTTTTAGGACAGAATTTTTGTGACCTCAAAAAGAAACCCCATCCTGAAGCTATGCAGTCTACTATTTCCCCTCCCCATGCAGCTCTAAGCAACCATTAATCTAATTTTGTATCACAAAGATTTCAGTCTATTTTTTCTGGGCTTTTTTCCTGACCTATTTCACTTAACTTAATTTTTTAAAGATTCAATCATATTGTGCATTTATCAATACTTCGTTCTTTTTTATCGCTAAATAATATTCTGTTCTATCAATCTACCACAAATATTTGAGCTGCTTCCACTTGTGGCTATTATGATGTAAACATTTGTGTAAAAGATTTTGTGTGGACCTATGTTTTTATTTTTGGTGGGTGTATATCTAGGAGTGCAGTTGCTGGGTGCCATTAAGAGTGGATATTTGTATCTGCCCCCTCCCCTAGATTCATATGTTGAATCCTAATCCCCAGTGCCATGGTGTTAGGAGCTGAGTCCTTTGGGACATGGGTAGGTTATAAGAACCCTCCTGCATGGGCTTAAGTGCCTTTATAGAAGAGACCCTAAAGAGCTCCCTTGCCTCTTTCTGACATGTGAGGACACAGTTCTAAGACCACCATCAGTGAGCCCTCAGCAGACACAGAACCCATTGCTACCTTGATCTTGGACTTCCAGACTCCAAAACTTGGAGAACACATGCCTGTTATTTATAAGCCACCTATCTCTAATATTCTTTTATAGCAGCTTGGTGAACAAAGCTGGGTCATACGGTAGCTCTGTGTTTAGTCATAAGAACCTGCCGGACTGTTTTCTATGGGTGCCACACGCCCACCAGCAATGAATGAGGGTCTGATTTCTCATCCTTGTGGCTTCAAAGTAGCATGTCATTCTGGTTTTGATTTGTATTTTCCTGATGTATTGAGTATCATTTCATGTACTTGTTGCCTCTGTACAACTTTCTGGACAGGTGGTTATTTTGGTGCTTTGCTCATTTTTAAAAATTGGGTTTTCTTTTCATTATTGAATTTTAAAGTTCTTCATATGTTCTAGATTTGAGTTCCTTATCTGATAGTATGATTTGCCAATATTTTCTCCCATTTTGTGGTTGTCCTCACTTTCTTGATGGTGTCCTTAGAGGCACAATTTTAAAAAATTATGATGAACTCCAGGTTATCTGTTTTTCTTTTGTTGCTCCTGGCTTTCGTATATTATCTAGGAATCCTTTTCCAAATCCAACGTCTTAAAGGTTTGCCCCCTATGTTTCCTTTTAAGTGTCTTATAATTTTAGCTCTTACATTCAGACCTTTGATCCATTTTGAGTTAATATGTATATGTGGTGTGAGGTAAGGGTCCAGTTTCATTCTTTTGCATGTGGCTCTAGCAGTCCCAGCATTGTTTGTTGAAAAGACTGTTCTTTTCCTATTTGATTGTCTTCACCCCCTTCAAGGAAATCAGTTGGACTTAGATATATGGGTTTGTTTCTGGAATCTAATTCTCTTCATCTATTTATTTATTCATGTGCCAGTCCCACACTTGTCTTGATTGCCATTGCTTTGCAGTAAGTTCTTTTTTTAAAATAAATTTTTTAGTGTAGTTGACACAAATTGTTACATTCATTTCAGGTGTACAGCATTGTGATTCAAGTGTGCTCACAAGTGTGTCTACCCTCTGTCACAATACAGCACTATTACAATAGCACTGACTGTATTCCCTCCGCTGCGCCTTTCATCCCCGGGATTTTTTCATCCCATCCCTAAAAGCCTGCACCTCCCACTCCCTTTCACTCATTCTGCCCATCCCCTTTTCCCTCTCGTATTTATATGTGCTTTTCGTAGTAAGTTTTTTTTGTGTGAGTTGAGTCCTACTTTTTTTGAAAAGATTGTTTTGACTATTGGAATCTCTTGTGATTCCATACAAATTTTAGAATCGCTTTATCATTTTCTACAAAGGAGTCAGATAGGATTGTGATAAGGGGTTGAATTGAACCTATAGATCAGTTTGGGGACGTTGCTATCTTGACAGTGTTATGTCTTCTGAACATGATATGAATTTCTGTTTATTCAAATCTTTTAAAACTTTATTTCAATAATATTTTGTAGTTTTCAGGGAAGAAATTTTCAACTTTTGTAAATATTCCATTTAATGTGTTTGTCAATGAAGTTTTTTTATTTCTTTTTTGATTGATCATTGCTGGTGTATAGGAACACAAATGATTTTTGTATATTGACCATGTATTCTCTCAACTTGTTGAACTTATTTATTATAGTTCTAATATGTTTTTGGTGGATTCCTTAAGATTTTCCATGTAAAATATGATGTTATTAAAATACAGATAGTTGTACCTTTTCCTTTCAAATATGGTTGCTTTTTATTGTATTTTTTCTGGTTGCTGGGCTGGCTCCTTCATCACAGTGTTAATTAGAAGTAGTGAGATAGGAATACTTGTCTCATTCTTGATCTCAGGGAAGAAGCTTTCAATATTTAACCACTTAGTATGATATTAGCTATGGGATTTTCTTAGATGACTATTGTCAAACTGAGGAAGTTCTTTAAAAAAAAAAAAATCATTGGGACACCTGGGTAGCTTAATGGTTTAGCGCCGCCTCCAGCCCAGGGTGTGATCCTGGAGTCCCGGGATCGAGTCCCACATCAGGCTCCCTGCATGGAGCCTGCTTCTCCCTCTGCTTGTGTCTCTGCCTCTCATACTCTCTGTGTCTCTCGTGAATAAATAATTAAAATCTTTAAAAAAGAAATTGATTTAAAAAAATAGCACAAAACATAAACCAAACACTTAAAACTTATTGCTACCATACTTAGAGCCTACAGTGACAGTTTTATTATAACTCTATATGCAAATTGTACTTGAAACTTGAATGGACTACTTTCAATTTATATGTTTAAATAACATGAGATAGTAGGTCAGAACAACAGACTTTGCACTAATGACCATACATAAAAGTGTGTCTTAAAAACACTTAAATAATTTCTGGTTAGGAAAGTTACATGTGCTCAAGATAGGGTTTATATAAAATTTTTACACACATATATAAGGAAAAAAGTAGAAATAATTTATAACACTCTACCAGGGGAACATTCTCCTCTCTTGCTAGTGTGTTGAATGTTTTTATCATGAAAGGGTGTTGGATTTTATCAGATGCTTTTTCTTATCTATTGAGATAATTATATAATTTTTGTTTTTTATTTTCTGGTAATGATTTTATTATATTGATTTTCATATGTTGAACCAACCTTATATTCCTGGGATAATTCCTACTGAGCCATGATCCATAATTCTTTTTAATGAATTTACACGTAATAGTATTGTTGCTATATCCAGTTGATATCTGCCATTTTACAGTTTGTTTTCTGTGTCTCATGTCTATTTCGCTTCTCTACTTGCATTGTGTATATTTTCTCATGGAACATTTTCATTTCTTCTTATTCACTGTCTGTAGTTTTCTTTGTATCTGTATCTCCAATATGGTTTTTCTCCCACCAACCTCATTAATGCTGTTATTGGCAAATAATGATACATACATTATGTCTGTGTATGTTATAGGCCCAACATTATGTTGTATACATATTGTATGCATTCTTTTTTATGAAAGTTGTGAGAAGAAAGAAAAATAGGCACTTATGCTATGTTTTATGTATAATTAAATAATTACCCTACCAGTGCTCTGTTTTTTTTTTTTTTTTTAAAGATTTTATTTATTTATTCATAGACACAGAGAGAGAGAGAGGCAGAGACACAGGCAGAGGGAGAAGCAGGCTCCGTGCAGGGAGCCCGACGTGGGACTCGATCCCGGGTCTCCAGAATCACACCCCAGGCTGCAGGCGGCACCAAACCGCTGCGCCACCAGGGCTGCCCCAGTGCTCTGTTTTTTTTCATGTGGATTTCCTTACTGTACGTGTTATTTGCTTTCAGCTCGAAGGACTTCCTTTACTGTTTCTTGTAAGGCAACACAGTCTTGCAAACTTGTTTGGTTTATTTCATCTTTCTTTTTGAAAGATAGCTTTGTTGGGTAGAAGATTTTTATTTGACAGTTTTTTGTGGAACTCTTTGAATATATTATCCTGCTTAAGGCCTCCATTGTTTTTTCTAAGAGGTCATCTTACTAGAGTTTCCTTGGTAAGTGACTAATCACTTTTTTCTTGCGTTTTCAAGATTTTCTCCTGTCTTTGTGTGGGGTAATAAAAAAATATATATCTGGTCTTTGCCCCTGATTCCTAGCATGGAGGTTGTATAATCCTTGGATTTCCTCAATGTTAGGAGTTTTTGTTATGCTAATAAAGTGACTGAAGATGAGAGTTAGTTATCAGAAAGGGCAAGTTTGTGATTAGAGGCTGGAGATTGAGTTCTGACTTCTAGCCACTGATTTAATTTTTATGCCCATGTGATAAAACTCCGATAAGAACGTTGAGCACCCTGATGACTCCTGGGGAGTGAAGAGCTGGCCCTGACTCCTTAGAGGAGGCCCAAGAGGCTCAGCATTGCCTTCCGGGCCTCCTCCTCTGTGTCTCGTCACCTCACTGGCAATGGTATTGCCCAGTTGTTTGTCTTATACAGCTGTAGTCTTAAAGTGTAGTGATCTCCTTCCTTCTGTGAGTTTTTCTTTCAGTTATTGAACCTGAAGGCATTGTGGGAGCCCCTGAATTTATCCCTGTTGAGTCAGAAGTATCCCTGGCCCTGGATGCCTGAAGTCAGGTCATTCCTGAAAAGGACTGAGCCTTCACTGTGGAGTCTGAGACGAACCCTGAACTGTATTATGGTGAACCAGCTGGTGGTGAAACAGAACACTCTGACTTTGTTTTACTATGTGTTGTGTTTGCGGATCTCTGTGTTCATCCTAGTGTAGTTTGTTAAGCTTCCTGGATGTATAGATTTTTGGTGTTTGGTGAATTTGGGAAATTTTGTGTTGTTTCTTTGGAATCTCCTTACTAATTTCTTTCTCCTGCCTGAGGTTTCTGTTCTGTATGTGTTAGTATCACACATTTCTCTTAGGCTCTTTATTTCTCTTCATTCTTGTTCTCTCTGGTTTTGGGCTTGCATAATCTATTATCCATCTTCAAGATAGATAATTCTTCATTTTCCAAATTAAGACCTACTGCTGAGACCCTCCAGTACATTTTTATTTCATTCATTATACTTCTCAACGTCAGAATTTCCATCTGGTTCTTTTTGATATGTCTGCCTCTTCAGTGGTGTTTTGTATGTGGTGCAATGCTGCCATCAGACCTTTATTTTCTTCTTGTGGTGTTTCCTTTAGTGCTATTAAAACATATTTATAATGGCTATTTTGTTGTGTTGTTGTTGTTAAATCCAACATCAGGGTCTCTCACAGGCATTTTGTGTTGTTTACTTTTCTTCAGATGTATGGGTCATATATGCTTTTTTTTTTTTTTTTGGCTGCTTCAAAATTTTTTGTTGGAAAATGGATGTTGTATTTTATCTTTTAAAACTGAGGAATAATTAACATAATATATTGGTTTCAGGTGTACAGTGTGATGATTTGACATCTGTATATATTGAAAAATGATCACTACGGTATATACACAGTTACAAAATGCTTTCTTCTTGTGGTGAGAACCAAAGAATATACAACAAACAGTATTATTAACTACTGTCACTGTGCTGTACGTTACATCTCCATGACTTATTTTGTAGCTGAACATTTTCCTGTCTATCTTTTGACCACCTTCATTCATTTTGCACCCCCATCCCCAGCCCTGGCAGTCACCCATCTAGTCTCTGTATCTAGGAGCTTGTTGTATGTGTGTTTGTTTTTTTTTTTGTTTTGTTTTTTTTTATGATAGTCACAGAGAGAGAGAGAGAGGCGCAGAGACACAGGCAGAGGGAGAAGCAGGCTCCATGCATTGGGAGCCCGATGTGGGATTCGATCCCGGGTCTCCAGGATCACGCCCTGGGCCAAAGGCAGGCGCCAAACCGCTGCGCCACCCAGGGATCCCGTATGTGTGTTTGTTAAGATTACACATACAAGGGAGATCCTAAGATGTTTGTCTTTCTATCTGACTTATTTCACTTTCACTCAGCATAATGCCATCAGGGTGCATCCATGTTGTTGTAAACGACAAGATTTCCTATTTTATGGCTAAGTAATATCCATTATTTACACACACAGACACACCTCGTTATACCATTAATCTTCTGTTGGACACTTATGTTGTTTCCATGTCTCAGGTGCTGTGAATAATGCTGCAGTGAACATGGGAGTACAGATACAGGAGATACTACAAAAGTTGCATTTTTTTCATTTCCTTTGTATAAATACCCAGAAGTGGAATTACTGTATCATATGGCAGCTCTATAACTTTCTGAGGACCCTTCATACTGTTTTCCCGCTGCACCAGCTTGCATTCACACCAGCAGTGCTTGAGGGTTCCTTTTCCTCCGCATCCTCCCCATCACTTGTGATCTCTTATCTTTTGGATATCAGCCTTGAACAAGTGTGAGGTGGGATCTCATTGTGGTTTTGATTTGCATTTCCCTGATGAGTGATGTGGAGCATCTTTTCATGTGTCTGTGGGCCGTCTGGATGTCCTCTTTGGAGAAATGTCTATTCAGATCCTCTGCCCATTTTTT
This sequence comes from Canis aureus, assembly GCF_053574225.1. Lineage (NCBI taxonomy): Eukaryota > Metazoa > Chordata > Mammalia > Carnivora > Canidae > Canis > Canis aureus. The sequence continues at coordinate 38,584,828 of NC_135634.1, read as the reverse complement.
TATTTGGATTGTTTGATTTGTGGCTGTTGGGTTGTATGAGTTCTTTCATATCTTTTAGATATTGCCCTTTATCAGGTAGCAGATCTGCAAACATTTTCTCCCATTTGGGAAGCTGCCTTTCCATTTTGCTATTAGTTCCCTTTGCTGTGCAGAAGCTTTTTAACTTGATATAGTCCTGCTTGTTGATGTTTGCTCAGGTCAGGATTGCTTTGGCAATTTGGGGTCTTTTGTGGTTCCATGCAGATTTTGGGATTGTTCTATTTTTGTGAAGATACTGGACATTTAAAATACTTGTGGTAGCAACTCTGGCTACTATCCTTCTCTTCTACTCTGGTTACTGCTACTATTTTTACTTCTTTGAGGAGTAGCTGGATTGTTTAGGGATGAGTGTCATGCCCCCCCCCGCCCCCCCCAGTGTTAAATGTCTCAGGGAGTCCAGCTGTGGGCATGCCCACATCACCTGGGATGGGGAGGGACCATTCCCTCTCTTTCTGACAACATCTGGCTGTTAAACTCCACTAATTGCCAGCTGATTGCTCTTGTTATTTTCAAAATATGCTGGGTATGAATTTCTCTACAAACCAGTCACACTGGCTCCTTAGAGGAAATCATTTCTGAGGCTTCTATTTGATAATGGCTCTGAGTCTAAGGGGCCCCTTCTGAGTTTATTCTTAGTTCTTTTCTGCAAGCTAGCTAGGTCAGTCTAGCGTGTATCAACCTCCCTGGCTCTTGAGAGCACCCTTACGTATAAATTTCTCCGTGCTCTGTTGCAAATGAAGTCAATCCCTTTGGGAAGTGAGTCTTTTTCTTCCATAGCTACAAATGCTGCTGCTGTTGCTGCTTATAGCTCTGTCTTATGTCCTGCTTCTCCCCCAGGTGAAATCTCTGAGCCAGGGCTCTAGAGATGGAGGTGGAGACCATGGCAGGCTTCTCTCCGAGTGGTTCCCTTATCCTAGGAGCCTAGTGCTTGATGAGCTGCGCAGATACCTGGGGTCCTCTCAGTTTGCTTCTCCCTGTGTGTGCAACTACCTTTTAAGTTCATTTTTATAGCAGTAACGTAGAACACTGCTGTGATTTATAAACCATAATTACAGCTTTGGTTTGAGTTTCACACATGTTTCTTTTGGCATCTTTATACTATTTGGAATTCTTCTAATTTGACATTTAGTATAGTTAGGTTCTTACTATTATTTTGGTAGTATGATTGCAAATGTAAATTTTAGTATCATTAGTGATTATATGATTATATGATTAGCTTCTCATCCAGCTGTGGAACAGGGGACTAGAATTTAAAAGTTTTGGCAGGATTATGGACCCTCCTTTTACTTGCATCCATAAACTGACCTACATAATAGATAAGAAAATAAGAAAGCCCAGGGAGCAAAAGGACGATGGTATTTCATTTGACCATTTTGCTTTTTCTGAGCATTCTTCCTTCAGTAGATCTAGATGCTGCTGTGGGTCACGCTGCCCCTCTTGCTGCTCTGAGAGTTGTACTGCCTCCAGGAGTGGGGTGAAGGCCTTTGGTGGGTAGGGTGCCTGGGAGTGCTGTGCTGCTCACGATACTCCATGCAGTCCAGGGACGTGCAGAGAACGGCAGGGGTGGCACTGTCAGAGGCAGGGAGGAAGGAGAACCAGTGCCCTGCCTGCTGTAGAAGGTAGACGTCGGTGAGATGTGTCCGTGGGTGCCACGTGCCAGGCTGAGCACAGGGGACTCCTGGAGTCTTGGGTTCCTATATTGACAGTATCCCTCTGCCCTGCCCCACGCGACAGTGGAGAAGGGCCCTGGAAGGGGAAGGGCAGGAGGAAGAGAGGAGCCCGCACCCACCTGTCTGGGCTGCTAGGTTTGTGTGGACCTTGGCCACGGCTTCCCGTTCTGGGCGAAGCTGCCAGCACTGCTACAGGCTCACCTGGTGAGGCCCGAGCCTTTGAGGGCTGTTTGTTGGAGGGTGTTTACACTTTGTTTCTTGATTTGTGTGCTGTTGTGCACAAGTCTGGCCTTTGAGAATAATCATTTTTTTCTTTTATTCTCAGCCTAAGCCTCCTTGAAGTATTCATGATCTGATCACGTTGGGTTTTATCTGCTTTTATATATTCTCACTGCTGAGATCAAGGAGGAATTCAGAGACTTTATTGGAAGTAGGTGGGATTTTTCCACTAGTTTCAGGCAACATAGCAGTTAAATTCCATCTGTCTGAAATATTTCTAGTAAAAAGAAATCTCCATATTTTGGATTTTGGTTTACAAAATAATGGATCACTTTTCTTCATTGGGATTGCTTTTCCTAGTTCCTTACAAGCAGAAGAGAAGTTTTAAGCATCTTTGTTTTCGTCTGTTCTGCCTGCTGTAACAAAATACCAAGGGCTGGGTGGCTTAAACCACAGAAATTAATTCTCACAGTTAAATTCGTGTCTCCCGGTTGTGGCGACGGTCTCTTCCAGGCTGCAGACCTCTTGCTGTGGCTGTGTCCTCACGTGGCAGTACGTCTCTATTCTTAGGGCACCAGCCCCGTGGTGGCAGCTCCACCCTCATGAACTCCTGCCTCCCGAGGGCTCCACATCTGAACACCACCCCCATGGGGGTCAGGGGCCCAACACCTGAAGGTTGCAGACCATAGCACCATTCGTCACTGTGAACAACCGCGCTCCTCCTCCTGAGAGGCCCTCCACCCCTGGGTTTTATAGGAGGGCGGGCATAAGGACCCTGGGCCAGTGAGTGCCCAGCAACAGGTGTGCGTGGGTTTGTGCAGAACATCTTGTGCCCTTGCTGAATTCGTGGCTCTCAACACCTGTTGAACAAAAGAGTATTTGTTCCAAGGAAGGCCACAGCCAGGCTACTTTACAGCTGTGGGCCCATTTGCTCGGTGGGCAGGCGCTCCACGTGCATTAGTTCCCGTGTTTGGCATACGCAGTTACATCACGTTAGGATTTATATTGTACATAAATTGACTATTACTCTTCATTTAAGAAGGTTAATTTTCATTTCCACAAAACACTTTGCTAAACAATTAGACGTGGGAAATAAAAATCCCCTCTTCCGCACTCTCCAGATTCTCCTTGCTCTCAGGAGGTAATACCACTGTCAGTGAAGTAGGTATTATACAGGACATAAGGGAGAAGTTCCTAGGGATGGGAAGTGATTTAAAAATGCTGCTTCAAAGCTCTGAATGAATTATTACTAAATTTAGGTTCCAAAATGTGCATTAACACAGAAGACAAGTTCATTTGTCTTAATGATTGTCTTGTCACTGTCTTCAAGCACCAGTTTTTGTGTGTTAGAGTTTAAACGGTACCAAGATCTTTAGGTTGATTGTTCTAAAATGTGAATGGTAGTATACAAAGTGGGTTAGCTCAGAGTGTAGACTGGCTACACTGAAGGGATTGACAGGTCACCTGTGGCTAAAGAGGTGACCTCTTCCTCCTGACAGCATGTGGGTATTAAACACAGTGTGTGGGTTGGTTTGGGACTCTCTGCAGGGCCCCCGATGCACTTCTCTGAGCACGACGTAAACTAGATGCCCTCAGCTTACTGAAGAGCTCTCAGCTCACTTGTAAATATATATATTAGGGACTCTGTTTTCTCTCACATTTTTCTGGCTTCAGGACTCAGTAAAACACTTTTCTGGCTTCAGGACTCAGTAAACACATCATTGCTGTATCCCAAGGTTAAATGAGAGAAAGAGAACTAAGAAAACAAGGACCATGTTGCCCCTAGTGCAGCGTCTCAGCCTGTCAAAGGGAGTGTGAGGAGTGTGAGGAGCCCCACTGTGCGTGCTCGCAACCCAGGCCCTGGGTGTTATACGGAGATTGGGAGAACGGAGATTGGGAGAACGTCTTCTGGCAGCTGAGGGGCAGGGCCCAGGGCAGAATAGGAAAGCTGTTTAAATGACCAGAAGGTCAGTGGACAACAAAGATGCCTTTGAGCTCTGAAGGCCACACGGTGTCTCTTAGGAGCCTTTGTTTTTATCTCTACCAGATACATGAAACTTGCACAGATAACCTGATATGGCTGGGCTGAGACCTAGTCCCTGTCTCAGGTCACCATCGTCTCCTGTAAACAAGAAGATACTTTCTGTATTCAGAAGACTCTTGCTTTTCCCATTGTTTTACCCATTTTTCTACTTGGCTGTTTTTATTTTATTTTATTTTATTTATTTATTTATTTATTTATTTATATTTTTAAGTTGAAGTCTTTGGAATTTTGTATAAGTTTTAATTTTAATTCTAGCATACTTAACATGCAGTATAATATCCTTTCGGTTGTGCAATGGAGTGACTCAAGACTTCCACACAACAGCCAGTGCTCATCCACACAACAGTCACTCTGCTTAATCTCCCTGTTTCCCGCATCCCCCCATCCTGCTCCCCTCTGGAAACCATCAGTGTGTTCTCTGTAGTTAAGAGTCTGTTTCTTGCTTTGCTCCCCACCCCCCTCTCTTTTTTTCCCCTTTCCTCATTTGTTTCTTAAACTCCACATATGAATGAATGAAATATATTTGTCTTTCTCTGACTTATTTTACTTAACATAATACTCTTTAGCTCCATCCATGTTGTTATAAATGGCAAGATTTCATTCTTTTTTATTGTAGGATAATCTTCTTTTGGGTATACAGAACACATCTTTATCCATTCATCTGTCCATGGACACTTGTGCAGCTTCCATAGCTTGGCTATTGTAACTAATGCTGTAATAAACATAGGGGTGCATGTATCCTTTCTGATTTTTACATTTTTAAAATATGTATTTATTTGAGAGAAGGAGAGAGCATGAGCGGCAGCAGGGGAGGAGCAGAGGGAGAGAGAGAAGCAGACGCCCCACTGAGCAGGGGCCCCAATATGCAGCTCCATCCCAGGACGCTGGGATCATGACCTGAGCCAAAGGCAGGCGCTTAACTGACTGAGCCACCCAGGCATCCCATGTATCCCTTTGAATTAGTGTTTCTGTAACCTTTAGGTAAATACCCAGCAGTGTAATTGCTGGGTCAAAGGGTAGCTCTATTTTTAACTTTTTGAGGAACCTCCATATTATTTTCTATGGTAGCTACACCAGCTTGCATTCCTACCAACGGTGTAAGAGGGTTCCCCTTTCTCCACATCCTTGCCCACATCTGTTGTTTCCTGTGTTGTTAATTTTAGCCATTCTCTCAGATGTGAGGTAGTATCTCATTGTGGTTTCCCTGATGATGAGTGATGTGGAACATCTCATGTGTTTGTTGGCCATCTGTATATTTTCTTTGTAAAAATGTCTGTTTATGTCTTCTGCCCATTAAAAAAAAAAAAGATTTATTTATTTTAGAGAACAAGCACTTGTGCATGTGGGGGGAGGGCCAGAGGGAGAGAATCTCCAGCAGACTATGTAGAAATGTCTATTCATGTCTTCTGCCCATTTTTTTAAAAGACCCCATTTATTTATTTATGAGAGACACAGAGAGGCAGAGACATGGGCAGAGGGAGAAGCAGCCTCCGTGAAGGGAGCCCAATGCGGGACTCGATCCCAGGACCCCAGGATCACGCCCCGGGCTGAAGGCAGCACCAAACTGCTGAGCCACCCAGGCTGCCCTCTTCTGTCCATTTTTTAATCAGATTGTTGGAGTGTTGACTTGTAGAAGTTCTTCATATGGTTGAATACTAACCCTTTATCTGTTATTTGCAAATATCCTCTCCCATTCTGTAGGTTGCCTTTTAGTTTTGTTGACTGTTGCCTTCATTGTGCAGAAGCTTTTTATTTTGACGTAGTCCCAATAGTTTATTTTTGCTTTTGTTTCTCTTGCCTCAGGAGACATAGCTAGAAAAAAAATTGCTATGGCTGATGTCAGAGAAATTATTGCCTGTGCTTTCTACAAGGACTTTTATGGTTTGGGGTCTAACATTTAGGTCTTTAATCCATTTTGAGTTTATTTTTGTGTATGGGGAAAGCAAATGGTCCAGTTCCATTCTTCTGCATGTGGCTGTTCAATTTTCCCAGCATCACTTGTTGAAGAGACTATCTTTTTCCCGTTGGATATTCTTTCCTGCTTTGTTGAAGATTAGTTGACCATATAGTTGTGTTAGTTGTGTTCATTTCTGGTTTTCTATCCTGTTTCATGGATCTATGTGTTTTTGTGCCAGTACTGTACTGTCTTGATGATCACAGCTTTGTAATACAGCTTCAAGTCCAGAACTGTGATGTCTCCAACTTTGGTTTTCTTTTCCAGGATTGCTTTGGCTGTTTGGGGCCTTTTCTGGTTCCATACAAGTTTTAGGATTGTTTGATAGGGATTGCATTAATTCCATAGATTGCTTTGGGTAGTATAGACATTTTAACAGTATTTGTTCTTCTAATTTGTGAGCACAGAATGTCTTTGCATTTCTTTGTGTCATTTTTTTTCTTTCATCAGTGTTTTATAGTTTTCAGAGTAAAAGCCTTTCCCCTCTTTGGTTAGGTTTATTCCTAGGCATCTTATTATTTTTGATGCAATTGTAAATAGGATTATTTTCTTAATTTCTCTTTCTGCTGCTTCATTATTGGTATATAGAAATGCAACAGATTTCTATATGTTGATTTTGTGTCCTGCAACTTAACTGAATTCATTTTATTAGTTCCAGCAATTTTTTTTGTTGGAGTCTTGCATATACAAAACAGGTTTCGTATATGTAGTATCATGTCATCTGCCAATACTGAAAGTTTACTTCTTCCTTTGGCTTCAATTTAGATGCCTTTTATTTTTTCCTGTTGTCTAATTGCTGTGGCTAGGAGAGGTCAGTGGATTTTTTATCATTATATATGGCAGTTGTCCCAGTATTTTTGCTTATTTTTTGTTTTTCAGATTCAAAAAGAACTCTTAAGTTAAAATTGAATCAAGCAGTTCTCCACTTGTTCCCTCCCCACCATGATTTCTGCTCTCCAGAATCTATCACTTTTAATATTTTAAGCTATTTCTCAAGATCTCTGACTCCCATGTTTCCAAGGTCAGTGTTCAATCTACATTTTGTGGAGTCAGTTCTGTAGAGACCGGCACACTCTTGTGTATAAACAGATTCCTCCCTGCTCTGGCATTTTAAAGCTGAGCACTCGGAGGACGAGCTCCTGTAGCAGCAGAGACGTCTTTCATGGGCTGGGAAGTGGCTCTCTTCTCTTGTTGTGGTTTCTTGCTTTGATAATGTTAGCTGTGACACGACATTCTAGATGCAGTTGTTTTCCTTAGCCTGTCCCGTTCTGGCCTCCGCTGCTGCCCAGGGGCATGCTGGCTGTGCGAGCTCTTGCCGAGCTCCTGGAACCGTCTTGCTCAGCAGCCGCCCCGCGTGTGCCTCTGTGCTTCCCGTTAGCGTGCTGTCCTGTTGTCACCATGTACGCCTGGGCTTGGAAAGAGGTTTTGTCTGAACCAGGGGTGCTGCTCCACGTCTGCTTTCAATCCGGGAACGTTCTCCACCATTCTGCGAAACTTGTATCAGATGCGGTAGGTAGTATCTTGACCCTGTCTCTGAGTTTATGTTTTCATTTTTCCTGTTCGGAGCGTTTCTCTCTCGCACTTCGCGCTCCCATCTGACTTGGCATCTCTTCAGTAACACCTGGTCCCTTCACTGTGGCCTCTTCCCTGTCTTCCCTGCTGTCCTGTCCCTCCACGGCCCTCCCGCGGCACCTGCTCTGGGGCTCCGTCCCGTACAAGGCGCTGGCACCTGCCGGTTCCATGGACGGCGCGATGCAACCAGCTTTCTCCAGGATTGCCCATTTCTCAAGAACTTCAGTGTCTAAATATAAGACTGTCGAGAGCTCTCTAACTTAGAACAGCGTGAAGAATGATTAGGCTTTCTAGATTACACCGTAACCGGAAGCCTCGGCGGGGTCCGGCTCTCTCCGGAGCCTGTTCCCACGTGGGGCGCTCGGGGCTTGGAAAGGAGGCTGCGGGGTACCTGCGGCTGGTGCTGCGCGGGGCCAGGCCCTTCGGGGGGAACCCTGGACTCGTGTGTGCAGCCCACAGGCAACGAAGGGGACGGGCGTGCTCCCTAATTCACGCGCACGAATCACTCGCACCAAGTCACACGCTGGCTCGCACACCTCACACCTCACACCTCGTGAGATAAACTGTGACACTGGCCTTGAACGCCGTCACCACATAATTAGAACAGCATTTTCCTAACACAACATGGGGATACCTGGACTAACAAAGATTTTCAGTTTTCTCCCCTGACATATGAATTTAAATACCTTTCAAAAGTACACACATTAAATTACTTTTATTAAGCATTGACATTACACCACATCTGGACTAGACCCGTGCCTGCAGTTACGTGGCATCAATGGAACCGACCAGAACGCTGGGCTGTGGACGTCATCTCCAGGGGCCCTGCGTTCCTTTCTGTTTTTCACGGGTACCATTGAAACGCTGTGGCTCCTTCACCACCACTCAGCTTCGATGTGGTTTTTCTTGCTGTGGTAAAAATTTGTGGGTTTTTTTGATTTAAAGTTTGTATTTATTTATTTGAGAGAGAGACTGAGCAGGGGGAGGCGCAGAGGGAGAGGGAGGAGCAGATGTCCTGCTGAGCAGGGAGCCCAACATGGGGCTGGATCCCAGGACCCTGGGATCATGACCTGAGCTGAAGGCAGACACTTAACCGACTGAGCCCCCCAGGTGCCCCTAAAATGTGTGTTTTGATTATGCTTTGGACCTAGAGTTGCAGCACGGCAGCCTGGGCTACGGAAGCCATGGCTTTGTCAGTTCTGTCAACAGAAGCTTCTGGGTTGCCCATGATGCTGGTGAAGCTAAGATGAGAAATTTGCATGGGCTGCATTTAGATAATTGAAACACTTAAAGCCAGAATTTTATATTTGAGGAAAAACAGAAGAAAATGCAAATGACACTGTTTGGTTTTCAAGTAACTTTGGGACATTTTGTTTAAAATTTTAAGATGATGAGTTGTAAGATTGAAGTCTGAGGATGGTGCTTCAAGAAGTTTCATTTGGTTGCATGAGGGCCTGTTTCCTGGAGCAAAGACCTGGAGTTTGCAGGCTCACGGGCTCTGTGTTTTGTGCAACGGAGACACAGCTGGTAGGCAGCAGTGGGCGTCAGTGGAGGGGCCTGATCACACGTGCTTTGAAATAGCCACACGACGTTCGGTTAACACCATTATCTCATGTAGAGAAACGTGGTTTTTCTGCTCATGACAAGAACTTTTAGGATCTACTGACCATTTCAGATGTGTCGGCAGCAAAGCTGGCTGTGGTCCTTGTGCCACGCCTTCTGTCCCAGCACTGGTTTCTCTTCTCGCCGGAAGCCTGTACCTTTTGACACCCTCCATCCAATTTCACTGCCCTAACAAGTGCGATCTTAGAGTATTCGTCTTTCTCTAACTTATTTCACTTAGATAATCCCTTCAAGATCCATCCATGTCACAAATGGCAGGATTCCCCTCTTGTTTATGGCCAAATAATATTCTGTTGTGTGTGTGTAGCACATTTTCTTTCTGGTCAGTGGACACTGAGGTTGTTCCCTTATCTTGGATCTTGTGAATAATGCTTCCCTGAAAGTGGGGGTGCAGGTACTTCTTTGACTTAGGGTTTGTGTCCCTGGAATCAGTCCCAGGAGTGGGGTTGCTGGATCACATGGTAGCTCCATTTTTTAACTCCTTGAGGAGCCTCCACACTGTTCTCCAGAGTGGCTTGCATTCCCACCAACAGTGTTAATTGGGTTCCCCTTTCTCCACAGCCTCACCAACACCTGTGGTTTCCTATTTGACTCTAGCCATTCTAACAGGTGTGAGGTGGTGACTCAGTGTGGTTCTGATTTGCATCTCCCTGATGATGAGGGATGTGGAGCACCTTGTCATGTACCTATATCTCCTTTGGAAAAATACCTATTCAGATCTTTTGCCCATTTTTAAATAGGATTGTTGTTTTTTTATTACTGAGTAATGAAGAGTTCTTTTAATATTTTGGATATTACCACATTTTCAGATATATGGTTTGCACATACTTTTTTCCCATTCTGTAGGCTGTTTTTTCATTTTATTGATCATTTGTTTCGCTGTGTGGAAACTTTATAGTTTCAGTTGTTTATTTTTAATTTTGCTGCTTGTGTTTTAGGTGTTGACGCTCCAAAAATCATTGTCAAGACCCACATCAAGAAGCTTTTGTCCTGATTTTTCTAGGGGCTTTATGGTTTCCACTCTTAAATTTAAGTCCTTAATCCATTTCTAGTTAATTTTTGTGAATGCCTTAAGACGGTAGTCCAGTTTTCTCAACACCAGTTACTGAGGAAACTGTCTTGTCTGCATTGATTATTCTTGGCCTCTTGTCAAGTAGTAGGTGACTGTATATGGATAGGTTTATTTCTGGGCTCTTGATTCTGTTTGTGTGTCTGCTGTTATGCCAGTACCATGGTGTTTGGATTAATAAAGCTTTGTAATATAGCTTGAAGTCAGGGAGTGTGATACTTCCACATTTGTTTTTCTTTAGCAATATGGTTTTGGCTGTTTGGGGTCCTTTGTGGTTCCATACAAAATTTTAGGATTGTTTTTCCTTCTTTTGTAAAAAATAAAAAAATAAATGGCATTGAGGTCTTTTAGGGATTGCACTGAAGTATAGTTGACTTTGGGTAGCATAGATATTTTGACAATATTAATTGGTACAGTCCATGAACACAGGATACTTTTTCATTTATTTCTGTCCTCTTCACTTTCTCCAGTGTCTTGTAGTTTTCAGTGTAGAGCTCTTTCACCTCTTGGTTAAATTTATTCCTAAGCATTTTATTGTTTTTGATGCTGTTGTAAATGGGAACATTTTATTTCTTTTTTGGAAAATTCATTGTTAGCGTAGAGAAAGGCTACTAAATTTTGAATGTTAATTTTGTACCATGCAAATTTACTGAATTCATTGATGAGATCTAACAGGGTTGGGTTTTTTTGTTTGTTTTTGGAGTCTTTAGGATCGTCTCTGTATAAAATCAGATATTCTGCAAATAGAGACAGTTTTATACATTTCTTTCCAGTTCTGATGTCTGTTCTTTTTCTTGTCCAGGACCAGGTTGATTAGGAGTGGTGACACTGGGCATCCTTTTCTTGTTCTTGGTGTCAGAGGAAAAACTTTCAGCCTTTCACCATTGAGTAGGATGTTAGCTATGGGTTTATCATTTTTGACTTTTATTATGTTTCTACATTCTTTCTATACCAATTTTTCTTTAGTCATTAATGGGTGTTGCATTTTGTTAAATGCTTTTTTTTTTTTGCGTGTATGAGATGATGATATGATTTTTTTCTTGCATTCTTTCATTTATGAAGGGCTGTGTTTATTAGCTTACGTATTTGAACCATCCTAACATCCCAGATATATATCCCACTAGTGAATGATTCTTACAATGTGCTGAATTTGGTTTCCTAGTGGTTACTGAGAATTTTTGCATTGGTATTCATCAGGGGTATTGGCCCATAATCTTTTCTTGAAGTGTCCTTTTCTGGCTTTGCTGTCAGGATAATGCTGGCCTTGTAAAATGAATTTGGGAGCATCTCCTCCTCCTCTGAGTTTTTGGAACAGTTTGAGAAGGATTGGTGTTAATTCTTTTAAAATGTTCGGTAAAATTCACTGGTGAAGCCAGCTATTCATGGGCGTTTTTCAGAGACTTTTTTTTTACAAAAGATATTATTTATTTTAGAGAGAGGCAGACTCCATATCCAGCACAGAACCCAACTTATTAGGGCTCAATCCCATTACCCTGAGATCATGACCCAAGCTGAAGTCAAGAGTCAGACATTCACCTGAGCCACCCAGGTGTCGCTGGGAGACTTTTTAAATTATTTATTTATTTATTTGACAGCATTCAAGCAGAGGAAGTGGCAGGGAGAGGGAGAAATGACATGGGGCTTGATCCCTGGGATTATGACCTGAGCTACCAAAGGCAGATGCCCAACCGACTGAGGAAGGGGAACACCTGGGTGACTTTTTATTTTTAATGTTTTAAAGATTTTATTTATTCATAAGAGACACAGAGAAGAGGCAGAGACACAAGCAGAGGGAGAAGCAGGCTCCATGTGGGCAGCCTGATGCGGGACTCAGTCTCAGGACCACGGGATCATGACCTGAACCAAAGGCAGACACTCAACCACTGAGTGACCCAGTTGCCCCTATTTTTAATTTTTTTAAAAGATTTTATTTATTTGAGAGATACAGAGATAGTGACAGAGACAGGACACAAGGGGGAAGAGAGGGAGTAGTCAACTACCCACTAAGCAGGGAGCCCATTGTGGGCTCAGTCCCCTAGGATCATGACCTGAACTGAAGGCAGACACCCAACTGACTGAGCCACCCAGTTTTATACCTTTTTTTTTATATACTATTGTGATCAGAGAAGACACTCCACATGTGCTTGAAGAATGTGTGTTCTGTTGTCAGAATGTTCTGTGTATGTCTGCTAGGTCCATTAGTCTACAGTGTTCAGATCCCGTCTCCTTATTGAGTCTCTGTCTAGATGATTCCTCATTGAGGATAAGGCATTAAATTCCCCAGCTATTATTATATTACTGTTTCTTTTTCCTTTTAGCTGTTAGTTTTTGCATAATATATATAGGTACTCTATCGTGACCTAATTTATGACAAATACACCTAGCTCTCCAGTAAAAAATATACATATATATACACATAAGTACTCTTATGTTGGATGCATATTCACAATTGTCATGTCTTCTTGATGGATTGTCCCCTTTATTATATAATGACCTTTTCTGTCTCTTTTTACCATTTTTAAGGTTTATTTTGGCTGATCTAAAGATAGCTACTCCTACTTTTTTTGGTTACAATTTGCTTCAAGTATCTTTTCCCATACCTTCAATCTCAGTCTACATGTGTCTTTGTGACCAAAGTGAGTCTCTTGTAGGCATTATATCTTTGGATCTTGTGTTTTTATTTATTCAGTTATTATGTCTTTTGATTGGAAAATTTTATTTTTTAATATTTAACTGTTGGTAGATAAGGACTTACTATTGTCATTTTGTTGATTGTTCTCTGGCTGTTTTGTAGATACATTGTTCCTTGCTTTTTATCCTGCCTCCCATTTCTATATTTTGAGGTCTTTTGGTATCAGTATGCTTTAATTTTTTATAATGTTCTTTAGTGTAATTACTACAGGCTTTTCCCTTGTGGTTATTGTGAGGACTTAGTAAAATATCTGAAAGTTACATCATCTTGTTTTAAACCAACTAATGACAACTTCAGTAGCGTTCCTAAACTCACACTTTTACTTCCCGTCTCTTTCACATTGTAGGTTATTGAGGCTACCATTTACATATTTCTTACATAGTGTATCTAATACAGAATGTTATAGTTATGGTCATTTTTACTGTTTTTTTAACCTTAAAGTTTTAAGTGAATGATGTACTGTGACCATATTATAGAATCCAGCAACTAATCGAGCAAAGGTAAATTGACCTTTACCAGTGAGTTTTATGTTCCCTTCTCATGTTTTTATAATGTTAATTGGCATTTCTGCCTAGAAGATTCCTTTTTAGTGTTTCATGGAAAGCAGGCCTAGTGGCGGTGAGCTCTGTCCACTTTTGTTTGTTAAGGCAAGGATTTATCTCCCTCATTTCTCAAGGACAGCTGTGCCAGGTATAGAATTCCTGGTTGACAGGGTTTTCTTTGTAAATAATTTGAATACACCATCCCATTCTCTCCTGGCCCAAAAGTTTCTGGTGAGAAATCATTCCATATGAGGTTGGTTCCTTATATGTAACTTGTCTGTTTTTTCTTGTTGCTCCCAAAGTCCTCTCTTTGTCTTTGGCAATGTAACTACAGTGTATCTCACTGCAGCCCTACTCAGGTTCAACGAGTGCAAGGTCCCCTGCACCTCATGAATCTGCACGTCCATTTCTGTCCCCAGGTTTGGAAGCTTTGAATCATTATTGCTTTAAATATACATTCTCTTTCTCTTCTGGAATTCCTGTAATGCAGATAGTATTTCTTTGTCTGTGCCCCGTTAATTCCCATAGGCTTTCTTCATGCGTTTTTCTTTTTGATCTTCTAGTTGGATTGGGTCATTTCTTTTTCTGAATTGTCAGGTCACTTGTTGAAGCCCTTGAATTTTTCTCTTCAGGGATTATATTATTCAGTTCTGGGCTATTTCCTGGTTTCTTTTCATTTTGCTTGTGCATTGTTAAAGGTATTATTCTGAATTTTCTGTGTGATAGTTCAAAGATATCCAATATATTGTACTTGGAATCTTGTGGGGCCAGTGCAACATGTGCTTGAGGGCGTGTTTTAGATTTCATGCTGCCTCCAAAGGTCATCTGGGCTCTCTGAATATGTTTGGTGACAGGTACTTCTGCTAAGCCACCTCAGCAGAAAGAATTTTGGTCAATTATGGATGATTTCATAGCTTTTTCCTCACGGAGTGTGAAGTGGGGTGCAGCTGAGGTGTGCACTAAAGGGATGCCTTGTTCTATGCTGAAATGCACTTCCTCATTTCTGCAGCCCAGGTGCTTAGTGAACACATTGTTTTGTTCTCATTTTTTCGGCTGTCCCTTCTTCCTGAACGCAATCTTAGCTGTAAAGAACTCTGTAGCCCCAATCCAGTGTCTCCAGGAGGCGCTGGGCCTGTCTGGCCTTTGCTACAGTGTCCTGCCCCCAGACAGGATGAATATGCCCCCACCATGCCCCTAACACAGCCCATACTTGGGCCCCGGCCCAGGAGGAACTCAGGTCCTCATAAACAGCCCCAGTTGCTAGTGTCCTTGAGAATGACATTTGGGATGGAGGCTCCCTTGAGGTCAGGCTGGGCCCACTGGGACCTGTGGGGTGATTGCAGTCATGTCATAGGCCAAGTGACATCCCCTCAGGTCCCTCTTGGCACCAGATACAGAAGATACCAGCGTGGGAGGCAGCAGTAGAGCTCAGTTTGGGAGGGGTGTTCAGGACCACAGAGTCAGGTGCCAAGAGGGCCCCCCTCCCGGCTGTGCACGATTCCATCTGCCCTCAGTGTCACGGGCGCTCACTGTGGGGCTTCTCTGCTTTGTCTGTGTCCGTGCTGCCATTTTGCATCTTCTCCAGGTAGTTTGGTGGGACTTCCGCCTCTTCTAAGTACTCACTTGCCCCAGATTTACGTCTGCTGTGAAAAGACCCCACAAGCCGCTCAGCTAACCTGTATCTTCTCAGACACACTATAAAACAAAGAAACGTTTGTCCCTGTGATGAGCCTTCCTGGGGTCACTTGGAAGCATTCTCTGCTATGCTGCCAGTGCTGGTTCCTCTGTGAGCTGCAGTCTGGTCTTCAGACCACCCACCTTCCGTACCCCCACCACACACCCCCTGCGACCACCAGTCTAAGTTCTCTGGGGAGGAGTTTGGTGATTGGGGCTCTGTTTTGATTCCACGTGTAGGTGCGGTCAGATGGCACTGCTCTTTCTCTGACAGCAAGTGGTCTCCGTCCATCTGTCTCAGATGTAGGACTTCCTGGGTTTTCATGGCCAGTAGTCTGTCATGTGTGCCAGGGACCCTTCTGCTGCTCTTGGGTCTGCACTGCACTGATGACTACAGCCCTGCGTCCTTGGCCATGAAGGCTCCTGTCCCACACACCGAGTCCCACTGGGCAGTCCCCTGCGCCCTTGACCAGCACGTGCTGTCCTGTTTCCCGCCGAGCTGCCTTCATTTGTCAGGAGTGCTCAGAGGATGGCTGGGGCTTGTGGTCTCATGGTCCACTGCCCCGTGAATGGTCCATATGAACAGTGTCTCAGCCCACGTGGTGCATGTCCTTGGGGCAGCTGAGGGGGCAGGATGTGGTGGGGACAAACATCAGCCCGCGAAGACCCACTGCCCTTGCTGCCTGCACCCAGCAAAAGTCTCTGCCAAGTATTTGAAATTCAGGGAAGGAGCCTGTGAGCACTTGGCCTCAGGGGAGGGCCTGACTGTGGGACAGAGACCGATTCCATCAACACCCAGCAAGCCGATGTGCCTCCATATGGATGCAGGGAGGCAAGAGGGCCCTGGGCCCAGGAGCCATGCTGCCGAGGGTGGCCCCTGGCACAAGTTGGTCCCCCGGGGCCAGCAGGAGCCTGCTGGGAGCTGCGGGGACTGGGTCCGCAGCAGAGATGTGGGAAGACAGCTCAGCAGGCAGTGGAGCAAGATGGCATGCAGGGCAGTCCCTGTCGGAACCTGGAGTCCTGCGGGGGGTGGTGCCGGACGCACGGGGCTGGTCACCTGTTTCTTTCCTACATCAGAGTTGATCTTTTTCTAATCTTCTGTTAGGTTCAAGGAGCAAGTTTCCGAGGTTGGAAAGAAGTGACTTCTCTGTTTAACAAAGATGATGAACAGCACCTGCTGGAAAGATGTAAATCCCCCAAGTCCAAAGGGTAAGTGTCCGTGGGTTCAGGTGGGAGGTCTCAGAGGCGGCAGGCACGTCATCACAGCATGATGAGTGTTGGGGCTTCCGTCCTGGGGAGTGGACAGAAATGCCCTGCACTGATTCTGATGCTCTGGAGATGAGAGAGTGAGGTGTACCCCTGGAGAAGGTCACAGGGGCAGCCACAGCACCTCGAGAGGTCGTGGGACAAGTGAAAGTTTCCCAGACGAGCTCTTGAACTCAGAACTGGAAACTGGGGCAGCCCAGGTGGCTCAGCGGTTTGGCACCTGCCTTCAGCCCAGGGCGTGATCCTGGAGACCCGAGATCGAGTCCTGCATCGGGTTCCCTGCATGGAGCCTGCTTCTCCCTCTGCCTGTGTCTCTGCCTCTCTCTCTCTGTCTCTCATGAATAAATATTTAAAAAAAAAAAAAAGAACTGGAAACTGAACTTGGCCTTGAAGCAGCCTCTAGCCATGCTTGAGATGTTTGCTAACTTGAGAAAATTAAGGGGAAAAAGTTAAAAATGCAAAGGATTACTGAGCTATAAAAGACTTCAGAAAATTGAGTATATTTAAACTGACCTATTGCTGTTTATTATAAATGGAATTTTTAAAAGCGTATTTAAACATGAGACGATAAATTCAGTGAGAGTTGCTTGCGTATAGCGAAGAATGGTGCCTTAAAATACGGTTTTCATGGTTTCACTAATGTAGCGGGTAACTCTTCTTTACTAATTTTAATTAAAGTCTTACATTATAGATCTGTGTTCACTTTCTAAGTGACTTAAACTTTTAAAAAGTGTTCAGTGTATAAAGTAGACACTGATCGTGGCTCTGAGGTCACAGGGTCACCAACACCAGCTGTCTTGTCTCCTACAGAACTAACTTACGGTTAAGAGAAGAGCTGAAGACAGAGAAGAAGCCTGGATTTTGGGACAATTTGGTTTTAAAACAGAACATACAGTCTAAGAAACCAGATGAGATTGAAGGTTGGGAGCCTCCAAAACTCGCTCTTGAAGATGTGACGGCCGATCCCCCAGGGGATGCGGCGAGCGGCCGTCCTCCTCGGCCAGGCTGGGAGGAGGACAGCAAGAGCTGTAGCAAGTACAGCAGCCTGGCGAGCTCAGGGAACAGCTCCCGCTGGAGCCTGCGGTCGGCGGGGAAGCTGGTGGGCATCAGACGGCACAGCAGAGGCCATCTGACGGACAACTGGGAGGAGCTGGAGTGACATGCACAGACCCCGTGTCCCCAGACCCCCGGCGTCACCCCCATGTCTTCTTTCTGTCTGTCTCTGTGCAGGGTCTGAGGTTGCTGCGTCGTGCCGTGTATGTCTGTATGTCTGCCAGTCCCCTGGTCTTCCCCGTGTGCCCACGTCTGTTCACCTCCGTGGGCCGACGGGAGAGCCTCAACAGGTAGCGGCCTCGCTGGGAAGTCTGCGGACGCAGGTGTGCGCGTCTGTGCGTGCCGTCCTTCCCCGGGCTCCCCGTCCCCCACCGGGATCCCTGTCTCCTGCATGTGGTGTCCGTGTGCGCCTGTGACACTCGCCCGTAGCTGCTGTGCGGGGCGCTCCTGCGTTGCCAGAAGCTTGACCTCCAGCTGTCAACCCAACCTTCCAAAGGTCATGTTACATTGTGTTCACCTGGCAGATTAAACTTCTTTTCATGTTAAATACCAGGGAAGCCGGGGTTACATCTGATCAAGCACGAAACGCCACCTCGGCAGAGCATCTTCATCTCTGGCCCTGGGAGGAGTCGTCTCCAGGGCGCACGGTGGACGGTTCTTCTAGGGTTTAATCCTACCTGTCCTGACCTTTATGTTCTTCTGAAAACATGTTCTTTGATTGCAGGTTAAGGAAAACCACGAAGTGTGGGTCAGTTTTACTTAATACTCAAGTTGTTTTTGGAAAATACTAACTTGCTGATGGAGTTAAAACTGTATATAAAATACTGCAAGTGCCTCTTTTCTATAACGTCCAGGTGTTTGGTTTCCAAAGCGAGCAAGCTGCCGCGGCTCCGGCTGGACGCCAAGGAAGGGCAGGCCACGCTCTGGGCTCGGATCTCCTTGGCAGGACGGCCGTGTCCGCAGGCGGCGCCCACGTCAGTCTCAGGCAGTGGTGGTTTGAAAGAGAAGCTGTAGGGGTTTGGGTTAAACACAGAAGCCTCCAGTGACACCGTGCACGCCTCTGGTGGGCAACGCGGTCCTCCAGTTGCTCCGCGGGCACATCTGTGCTGCTCAGCCAGCGCCGGCCCTTG
The DNA here is from genome assembly GCF_053574225.1 of Canis aureus. Classification (NCBI taxonomy): domain Eukaryota; kingdom Metazoa; phylum Chordata; class Mammalia; order Carnivora; family Canidae; genus Canis; species Canis aureus. Next base: position 38,566,281 of record NC_135634.1, on the reverse strand, counting down.
GCGGGACTCCCAGTGGTAATGGCGTCAGTCTGTCCTCCGTCCATCTGTCCATACACCTTTTTTTAATAGAACAAGTAGCTTACTTGACTGAGTTTTTAATGGGGGGCATGTTTTAAGTGGCATTAAATTAATCCGTTTTGTTAGAACCTTGAGATGCCGGAGGCTGTGTTTTGTGATGCTGGTGGTGGTCAGGTTAACTAGCTGGAAAGCCTTGTCTCCTCAGGGAAGGGGTTCAGTAGGTAGCCTGTGGCCCCGCTGCCGCTGGAGGCGCAGGGGAGGAAACCCCAGGTCCGGGACTCTGGGGCGCGGGCCGAGCGGAGTCTGGACCCCGAGACCCGCCGCACGTTGCCGCACTCGCGTGTGGGGACGCTAAGTGCCTGTAACTCACCTCCGTGCAAATCTGTGACGCAAGGCTGGCGACACTCCTTCCTATCGTTTCTCAAAATCTGAAGACAAAGCCAAATCGGAGTTGGAATATGCACTGTAAATCACATTTTTCTTATCTACCAAGATTAATGTCAAAATAAGCTTTTTCTTCTGTTGAATCTGATTAAATGAATATAAGTATGTTTGTGGTTTTTAATGTATTTATTGATGTGCTTTGGGAGAAAAGTATTTTTTCTTGATAGAATTTACCAAAGCAACGCTGTGCTGTTCACAGGTCAATGAGAACGGGGTTTTTGTCTGATTCTGTGAACACGCGACTTCACTGTGCAAAGGGCGAGTGGTCCGTGTGCCTCCTACTGTGCTCACTTCGTAAAGGACAGTGACTGGCTTCGAAGGAGGTAGAATTCATTCTCAGTGCTGAGGTCTTAAAAAAAAATAAAAGTATTGTTCATTTCCTCTTTTGTTATTAGTTTGCATGGTTATTGGCATCCACTTTGGGGTGAATGCTTCCGGGGACTTTTGTCACTCAACGCTGATGGCACTTTTCTTGATCCCTCAAACCTCATTTTAAAATGCAAACAACACATGTAGACTTTTTCATAAATAAATGGCCAATTTCAACATAAGTTTTCAAGACGTATCTTTTGCATGTTTGACCTGCCTGCTTTGTCCGTCTGTCCGTCCGTCTGTCCATGAGGAACCAGGGGACGCCTGCGCTAAGGGCGGTTTTACAGTTGGGTAAGAGACTCAGGGGCACAGGGGAGCTTTCCCTTCAGCCGCGGCTAAGAAACCGCGAGCATCCCAGCAACGGGAGTACTTTCTCTTTCGAGAAGATCACCATGTCTTAGGAAATAGTCTTTGAGGAACAGTGACCCCAAGAACCAGGGATGCAGGGCCAGCGGGGCTCTGTGGGAAGGAGGTGTGGGGGGCACTGTGTTCCTGTCTTCCCCCAGGGCCTGCCTTGTCTGGAGGAGAGCTAGTCCGTGTACTATCGGCGAGGAGGCCTGGGGGGGCCCCATGTGGCCCTGCACCGTGGGGCGGGGGCTGTGGGTGGCCAGGGAGCTTTCTCCCAAGTTACTTCCAGCTACTTACCCATATTCTGGTTCTTATGCTGATTCCTCAGTGGGTAGTTCTTTGCCAGAACAAAAGAGCAGCAGGCAGGGCTCTATTCAGGAAGCTCGCCCCTACACCCCACCTGTTGGGTCCAGTGGACATTGGTTTGCTGGAGCTGCGCCCTCCTGGAGGATCCCAGAGGATCCGCTCAGCCTTGCCATAGTATCCCAAGAACAAGGGGATTCACAGAAACAGGGCCGAGGGTGGTCTGTGTCCCGGTAGCATCTTCCAGCAAGCCTTCCCACTCAGGCTCCCATTTACCACCGCAAGCTCTGGAGGGTCGCAGGATCTGTGCTCCCCAACGTCAGTTCTTGGGGTGCTTGTGATTTGTTGTGTGTGGGTGCCTCCCACACAGTGGTGGACAGTCGCCCCTCATGAACACACTCCCAGGCCCCAGCCGAGCCCTGCAGACACTGCTTGCTCCTTGCACGCACCCGTAACGGGTAATTTAGGATCTACACACAGTGGTGGATGAACAGCCAGGCCGCAGTAGACGTCCTGGGAATGCGTCCTTCTCAGATACCCCACCGTCCTGAGCTCAGCCTTCGTTCTGTGAGGACAGGAGAGGACACGGTGCTGTGAGAGACAAAAGGAGGGGTGACAGGCCTCAGGCTGCTAGTGGCTCTCTGATGACATGGCAGGAGGAGGCGCCCCAATGGTGTCAGGGGCTGGAAGTGTTGCCGCAGAGGCCGTGAGCCTCGGGTGACCGTAGGGCCAGCTTTAACGTGGACGCCCAGCGAGGCTCCCCTGAGTAACTCTTCAGGCAGCCGCGCAGCAGCAGATTTCAGGAGCACCCACGCTGCGTGCTGGGCATCTGCTTCCTCCTCTGCAGGGGACTCCGGCAGGCCTTGCAGTCCCTCGGGGCGTCCCCCACTTGGTCATCCGGCACTGGCGGCTCCCTCTCCATCGCTCTGGTTGGCTGGGGGAGCCCTGACAACCAATCCCACTTCACTCCCTGCATCCCCTGGGGCACACGGTCTGGTTCGTTCCCGCTGTGGCTCAGATGTGCACCGGGGGGGGGGGGGGGCAGCGGTGGCGGCAACAAGGACTTCTGGCAGCAGGTGCGGATGAGGGTCTGCCCCATGGGCTGATGGAGCACGTCACAGAACGCTGGTGGTCGTGACGAAGCTAACTACCCCCGTCAAGGGCTCGAAGCAAAGAGGCTACATTTGGAGGTAAAAATGCAGGCTGGCCAGGGGCTTCTTCTGTTAACAGGACTCTAAAGTCAAACCCTTCCTCTTCCAAATGTCTTTATTTTTGAGGTGAAGCGTTGGTGGCGCCTCTGCATCGCTGAGATGGTGGCACGTGGTCTCTGGCTTCGTTCCTGGACGGTGGCCCTGGAGCCTCCGAGCACCGCCCTCCTCTCAGTGGAGGGCTTGCCTGGCAGGTTATCTGCGCCCCAGCCACAGTCAGGGGTGCTCGGGGGCCTCCTGTGACGGGCCCGCACCGTCCCGCAGTCAGGCACGGCAGCAGAGCCAGCGCCACGTCCCCGTTCGTCCTCCACCGTGTCACGGACGCAAGGCTGCTCGTCGGTCAATCTTGGCAACTTCCACCCATGGCTCTTCTTCTTCCCTCTTCACGAACGAAGGAAGCACATTCTGTGACGGGCAACCTGATTGTGACTAACTCAGTAGCCGGCTGGGCTATCCAAAATGTAGGTACATTTATTTAAGCATTTAAAAGTAGACTACAAGCGTCAGGACGTCTCAACCCTAAATGCTATCAGCATCAGCACGCACTTCGAAAAATGAGGTTATTCCCCTGAATCGCTACTGTATCACCAGCTCAACCAACAGAATTACTGCTTCCCTATAACCGTATATATGCAGATTTTTCCAGTCGGCTGGAAAATGTCTCTTTAGCTCCTTTAACTTTTTCCTCAAAACCAGGATGTGGTGCATGAATTGAGTCTGGTGCCATCTACACGGCATAAATGTTAAATACGGCAAGTGACGGGTTAGGTAGGTGTCCCCACAGCAGTGGAGGAGGAGCTGAAGGCCAGTCGGCCCCGCCGGTGCCTTGGGAGGTGTGCTGCTCGCCGTCACAGCTCCCCGGGGTGGTCGCCAGCATCGGGCCGCACGCCATACGTTTCTCAACTGCCCATGGCTTCCTACAGGGACTGCACACCCCAGCTCACTGCCTGGTGTCAGCCAGCCTGCCCCCCGAGGTTCCGGTCACACTGCGAGACCCTTACAGCCTCTGCCTCCTGGTCCACAATCTCTCCTGTGTGCTCTGGCAGCAGCTTCACTGTCACTTTGAGTGGAAAAATGTATGTAGTTAGAAATTAATGTCTTTGCATGGTTTTCCAGAATTGCAGGTGAGTTACTGTCATTTGAGTATAAAGATTGGGTAGAGTGGTGGCTTTCCAAACAAATGATTATTATTGATCTCTGGGATTACTTTTATTGACTGTAATTTCCTTTACTAAATCAAAATGAGTGTTGGGGTTTTAGAAAAATACGGGATTTTAAAAAGTGCAAAGTTTAGATAAAGCTAACAAGTCTGGAAGCAAATGGCATGATGGGAAACACCATTCACTCATTGGAGTTTTGAGAATGAGGGTTTTTTTTTTCCTTTGGAGACTGAAATTTCAAAAGTCTCCTCCCTGGAGACTTCAGAACTGTTTCAGGAGGCAAGCTGGAGATACCACAAGTTTCTTAAAAGCTCAACACGGAGAAGCAGTGCTCAAGAAAGCCAGCTTTCCTGAGGAACCCGTGAGGAGAGCTTGTCTCGTAGGAGACACACGACTCCAGGCACTTGAGGAGGGCATCATGTCCTCACAGTTCTGTTACGTTTGGGAGTTTAGGGGTCTTCAAAAATAATATAAAATACTGGGAAATTTTATCTAAATATGAATAATTCCCTCGAGTAGAATCATGGGCAGCACTTTAAATTTTCTATGTTGGCTTTTTAAGATTTTTTACAATTAACATATATTACTTTTGCACTTAAAACAAAACAGGTAGTAAGTACTTTAAAAAGCAAAATCTCAAACATAGAAAAGAAAATTACAAGTAATGAGTTGGCAAAACTACAGCCTGCTAGCCAAATTTGGGCCACCACATGTTTTGCATGGCCCACAAGAATTATTTTTAATAATTAGTTTTAAATGTTGAAAAAACTTAAAAGACTCGTATCTCATGACACATGGGAAGTATATGAAATCCACATCTCTGTGTCCATAAAGTTTGACAGGAACACGGCACACTCACTCGTGGACAGGCTGCTTGCATTACGGTGTTGTAACTGAGCAAGTGTAAGAGGGAGCATGTGGCCCACAAAGCCCAATATACTTCAGAACAAGTTTGCTGAGCCCTTGGTATAAACTCCTGTGTATACCCATCCTTCTGGCCTGAGTGATGATCCAATTTTGTTTTATCTAGGTACTCCTGACTGAGCAATGATGTTAAGAGTCAATCCCAGGGATGCATGGGTGGCTCAGTGGTTAAGCGTCTGCCTTTGGCTCAGAGCACAATCCTGGAGTCCTGGGATCGAGTCCCACACTGGTCTTGCAGGGAGTCTGCTTCTCTCTCTGCCTGTGTCTCCCTCTGCCTCTCTGTGTGTGTCACTCATGAATAAATAAATAAAATCTTAAAAAAAAAAGTCAATCCCAGACATCCTATAATTTCATCATCTTCATGTTGTTTAAATAAAAACCAGTTAAGAATCCATCAAGAGGATATAACTAATTATAAAAATACCTGCAGCCAACAGTGACAGAATTGTGGGAGGAAGCAGGCAGCTCTAGGATAACAGTAGAGATGTCAATCCTCTACTGGAGAGGATAAAACCCACCGAGCGAAAATTTATTACACACATTAATAGAATGAGGGGAAGAACATGGACATTTCCATTGATGCAGAAAAAGCATTGGGTTAAAAAAAAAAATAACTGATCCAGAATAGAAGAAATTTGCCTTGACTTACTAAGGAACGGATAAAAAGACCTTACACTTACTGAATGAGACTCTCATTCAGTCTGAATGTCCACTCTCACCACTCCTATTACACATCATACTCAGTCTTTGCCACAGCAGTTAGACAAGAAAAAGAAAAGGCATCTCAACAGTAAAGAAGTCATATTATCTGTTTATATATGGTATGATCTTATTTGTAGGAAACCCTAAAGATTCTACCAAAAAAATTCCAAGAAAACCAAAAACCACCATCATAAATGGAACAGACAAGCTCAGGCAAGTTGCAGGATACAAAATTCAATATAAAAACAACAGTTGCATTTCTTTACGTGAACAATGAGAAATTGCAAAAGAAAATGAAGAAAATCCCATTTATAACAGCAACAAAGAATAAAATATGTAGGAATAAACTGAGTCACAGAGATTAAAGTATTGTACACTAAAAACTATAGCATGTGGCCTAAAGCAAGTAGACACAGATAAACGGAAAGACAGCCTGTGCCTATGGGCTGTATGACTTTGTATTATTAAGATGGCAACACCACTCGAGGTGATCTGTAGATTAAATGCACTCATCAAAAGCCCATAGTGGTTTTTGCAGAAATAGAAAAAAATCCTAAAATTTACATGGACTCTCAAGGAATCCCCTAATAGCCAAAACAATCCTGAAAAAGAGCAAAGTTGGAGGACTCACATATCCTCATTTCCAAACTGACTATGAAGCTACAAGAATGAAAAGAGTTTGGTGGGATCCCTGGGTGGCGCAGCGGTTTGGCGCCTGCCTTTGGCCCAGGGCGCGATCCTGGAGACCCAGGATCGAATCCCATGTCGGGCTCCCGGTGCGTGGAGCCTGCTTCTCCTTCTGCCTATGTCTCTGCCTCTCTCTCTCTCTGTGACTATCATAAAAAAAAAAAAAAAGAAAAGAGTTTGGTCCTAGCATAAGAACACACAGACCAATGGGAGAACAGAGAGGCTGGAAATAAACCACCACATACACAGTTATTTTCGACAAAGGTGCCAACACCATTCAGCGGGGGAAACAGTGTTTTCAACAAATGGTGCTGGGATAACTGGATATCATAGAATGAAGCTGGGCCTTAACTTACACCATACACAAGAATTAACTCCATGGACCAAAGACCTAAACATATAAGCTAAATAAAACTGTAAAAGTCCTGGGAAAAAAAAACAGGGAGAAAGTTTCATGACCTTGGATTTGTCAATGATCTCTTAGGAGACAAAAAGTTCAGCCACCAACAGGACAAAGGGAAATGGACTCTATCAAATTAACACTTGCATGCATGAAGGACACAACAGTGAAAAGGTGACTTTCAGAATGGGGGGAAAATATCTTCCAGTCTCATACCCATAAGGAGTTAATCTCTAGACTATACAGAGAACTCACGCAACTCAACAACAAAAACACACAACTTGACTAAAAAATGGGCAGAGGATGTGAATAGACATCTCTCCAAATACAACACAGAGATGGCCATGTGAGAAGGTGCTCCAGACCACTAATCACCAAGGAGATGCAAATCCAAACACCAGGAGACACCACTTCACACCTGTTAGGCTGGTCACTGTATAAAACAACCAACTCCAGAAAATAAGTGTTGGCAAGAATGTGGAGAAACAAGCACTTGTGCACTGTTGGTGGGATATAAAATGGTGTGTCTGTGGAACATAGTATACTAGTTCCTCAAAATTCGATTAGCATGGAATTAGCATCTGGTCTACCAATTCTGCTCATGTGTATTGCAATGAAGAAGTGAAAGTAGAGCCTTTTTTTTTTTTTTTTTTTTTTTGAAAGTAGAGTCTTGAAGAGATACATGCACACCCAAGTTCATAGCAGTCAACAGCTGGAAGCCCACCCAATGTCTATCCACAGCTGAACAAATCAAAACCTGGTCTATCCATGCAACAGAACATTATTCAGCCCTAAAGAGTCATGAAATCCTGAGACAGGCCACAGCATGGATGGACCCTGAGAACATTATTTTAAGTGAAACAAGCTGGTCACAAAAGGACAAGTATCATATGATTCCAGGTATATTCTGCATCCAGGGTAATCCAATCCATTGAGACAGTAGATGGTAAGGGGACTGGATAGGCGCCCAGGGCAGGCAGGTCCTAATGGCCTTCCTGGTGCCTGTGCCCAGCCCTTGGGCATTTCACTGGGCAGCATCTAGTGCTGCACAAGGTAGGAATGAAGGGTGGAGGGTGGGGTCATGCATGCATCTGCACACAGTTCATGAAGGAAGTAACGTTACATCTCATAAACACAAGAGCTTCTGCCTCTTGAGACTGGTTTTCAGAGGGCAACACCCCTTCCTGCTGGTAGTTATGGAGCCAAGCAGCAGAGTCCATGTCATGACCATTTATCTTAGGGTGGCCTTAGCCTCTGAAAGAGAAAGGATTTTTCAAGAACGAGACCACTCCTTAGTAACCATGACTCATGTGGAGTTCTACCAAATGGTTAAATCGTAATTAACACCAATCCTTCACAAACTCTTCCCCAAAACAGCAGAAGGACCACCTCCAAGGCAAGCTCATCTAAGTCTGCCAAGACGTCTTCACCCTGACACCAAAACAAGATGAAGGCAGCACCAGAAAGCACAGACTAATGTCTCCTTAAAGACAGCCTCCGGATGACAGTAGCAAATCAAAACCAACAACTGTACAAAGTGGCACTTGAGCCCAGAATGCAAGGATGGTTCAATGTATAAAAATCAACCGTGGGGCACTGGGCTAGCTCAGTCAGCAAAGTGTGTGACTCTTCATGTCAGGGCTGTGAGTTTGAGCCCCACGTTGGGTGTGGAGATGACTTAAAAATAAAATCTTAAAGAAACAACAATCAATCAATGTGATTCACCACAGAAGCAAGATAAAGAATGAAACCACACAATCTCGATAGATGCAAAAACAAAACAAAACAAAACAAAACAAACACCTGATGAAATCGAATACTCTTTCATGATTTAAAAAAATCCTCAAAAAAGTAGGACTGGAAGGTTTAGCCCCGACCAGATAAAGGCATCTACAAAAACCACACAGCCAACCTCACAGAGAGAAAAGACAAAGCCTTCCCTGACATCTGCTTCTGCTGCAAGCTCGGCACTACAGGTTCCAGCCCGGGCAATCAGGGCGCCACACACAAGCTGCTGGTAACCACTCATGAGGAAATGACACAACTACCACTAGATTGAGTTTATCAAGGAGCCCAGCAAGCTCACAAGCACAAAACACAGAAGCATTTTATGTGGGTGTTTGTATAGGATTCTAAGGGCGGTATTTATGGCACAAGTTGTATGCAGTCAGATCCATAAACGTTATCCTAAAGCAGACCTGGTTCTCAGTACAGAGACCTGAGCAGTCAACTGTGGTACGTGGTGAGCTGTCACAAAGGCCACCTCAGTCCTCGTGTCCATGGACCAGGAAAGAAACATCTTTTTGTGCCTGGAAAGGGGCAAGGGGAGGCTGCGTCTGGATGGACTTCCTGGCTGGCAGTGCCTATTGGGGCCAAAGGGGGGAGTGTCCCATGTTGAGGATAACCCGACACCTCAGCTGGGTCCTTTTAGGGGCTGAAGGCATGTGAGACAAGGTCCTTGACTCTCCCCGTTCTGACCTCTGGGAGGTCCCCCAACAGACCCATATTCACAAACACCATTCCAGTGTGTGATTTCATGACAATTCTGCACCTCACCCTGTCTGTAGGTGCCTGACAGCCGCCATGATGCTGAAAAGCCACCACCGCCCCCAGCCCAGCCTCACACGCACATCTGGGCCTCGCACACCTGGGCCTCCCGTGCACTGCAGGATGTCCTGCCACATCCGCTGCCTGTGGCACCGAGATACCAGGGCACAATGGCAGTGCTCATGAGAGCTCAAGCTTCAATGTCCTCTTAAGAAAAAATTAATACAACAAACCAAAAACAGGCAAAGAACACATATTAGGTAACTTAACAAAAAAAAAAAAAAAAAAAGTTGGTAACACACCTTATCCTTCACTTAGGATAACAGTGCAGGAGAGAGGACTCCTCCTCAGACTGTGGCACATCAGGTTCTACTCCTCGTCCGTCTCAAGGACACAGGCAGCTGCAGACAGGCTCTTGACAGGCTGCTCATCAGTTACTCTGGTTAACGATCAGCATCCTGCTGGCCATGAGGGTAAGTAGCCAATAAAACCCACGTTTTCAAAAATGCTTTTGAAAAAATGGCTGGTTGTAAAAGGAAAAGAGATGAACAGGACGCCAAAGGCATCAGGACAAGCTCCGCCTGGCCCCACAGAGGCCCTGGGCTCCAGGCTGCGTCCACAGGGAAGTGGTCATCAGGCGGGAAGCACTTCGCTGGCCCTCGGCACCAGTTCAACACAGACGGTGATAGTGAAAATCCAGAATTTTTATTTACAGATACGCAAAACTGCAAACCATTTTAATACACTTAGAAAAAAAACTGAAGGAGGATGGGCTCACACTGCTCTCCCACAACTGCTGGGAGGGGAACGGTGCTTTGTGGCAGAACAGTGATGATGGGTGACTGTATATATTCTCTCATACACCTTTATTTTCAAAATTATCTAAAATAGACATGCATTATTTTAAAAATAGGTTTAAATCAATGATATCAAAACCACTGACACTACTTTTTCAGTAAGATGCAAAATGGATGAAGTCAGATGAGCAGATAAACAGGATTTATTACTTTGTCCGTGATAGTGACATGGAGGCTGCACCGGCTGCCGTGCCATCCACACCTGTTGGCCACAGCCCACGCGCACCGTTCACAGCCTGACCACTGAGCTCAAGGCTCCACCTGCTGCCCAGGTCCACTCCACATCCGAACAAGACTCACTTGGACAAAACCAATGCACTTAAAATACATATTAAGAAAAATAAATATTCTGCACCCCATATTTACAAGGATCAATTGTTCCGTCCCCTGCCCCTCATTACTACAAAATCAGGAAACTATGATGTGACATTAAGAAGCACAGTATTAGCTGTTAGTGTCAGTCCCACACAGAATGTGGTGCTAAGAATCCAGAATCTTACTGAACTATATTTATAAATACACAATGTTGCAAACCTTAATGAACTTAAATGAAGAGGATTTTTAGAAAGTAGAAATGATTTTGCTTGGGTTCCCCAACTGCCTTTCAAAAAACCCCACACCACAGCCCTGCCACGCCCACACGGGGAGGGGAGCAGTGTTCTCCGTGTTGGCGTCCCCCTGGCTCACTGGCTGCAGCGCAGCAATGGCGAGACGGCAGCAGGCGGGGCGCCTTCAGAACTTGAACAGGTCAATGAAGTGCTGTGGAGACACGGGCATGAAGCAGCTGTCAGGGTCGGCGGCGGTGCAGGGGTGCCCCGAGTCCTGCGGGAGGAGGGAGAGGTGTCACCACAGGGCGGCTGCCAGCGGGCGGTCCTGACGCACCCAGGTCCCACCACGACGACGCATGGAGGACACACAGCAGCAGTGTTACAAAGACAAAGGCAGCCACGGGGGTTGTCCGCAGACAGGTGGCCCCAAAGCTCCCTTTCTGCGCTGTCCCTCTGGTTCCCGCCTGGTCCCTGGACGCCCGCCCCAACAGCTGGGCGCCCCCGGGGAGCTCGCACTCAGCTGGAAACCAGGGTCCTATTTATCAGGAGAAATGACTAACGGAATAGGCGTTCTGCAAGGCTGACAAAGAACACAGGCCGGAGGGAGCTGGGGGCCACGCTGCATCGGCCCACGGGGTGCTGACATGTGCACCGTGGCTGAAATCTCACAGACACATGTACCGCGCCCCTAAGGCCGGGCCTGCCCCTCAAGCCCTGGCCCACGGGACATCCCGTGAGCTGCTCGGGTGGGTGGTTCCCGCGGCAGGCTGCACACGTGCCGAGAGCCCCGGCCGGCGGGGGAGCATGCAGGGGACGCGACTCGAGGCCTGGTCTAGGAGGTACCTTGAACAACAAAGCAAGGCGGCAGTCCTTTGAGGTCGTGGAGAAAGAACCGGGAGGAGTGCAGGGAGGGGAGAGAAAGGAAAACCAGTGTTAGAGAGAGCAGGCTGCTCGCAGCATCCGGTGTGATGATGACGATCCACGTGTGGGTGAAACTGGCTGGTAATGGAGCTGGGCCGTGAGCACACGCAGAAGACAGCATGCCCCCCCGCCCCCATCCATCCTGAAGACGGCCCTGAGACAGGGAGGAGTACTGACCGGACTCCTCAGAACTTCACGCAACACACGCAAAGTGAGGCTGATGTCCCCACAGTTTGTACGGAAAACATTTCTAACACATCTTGGAAAGTCATTTATTCTCTCCCTCACATCCCAGCATCTGCTTTGCCACGTGCCCAGGAGTCACGCAGCCACTCTCCACCTTACTTTCCTTTCAGCTTATTTGTGCTTTGTCAACGCTGTGTCTGCGCCAGCCTGCTGCCTCTGCCACCCTTGCCCGCCACCCGCTGGGGTCAGGATGAGTGGGACCCCGCCCGCCTGCTGCGAGCTGGCCTCACTACAGAGACCAGGGCGGGCCATTGGTGCATCCTGTGGGCACAGCACTCAAGCAGGTGCAGGAACCCGCTCCAACACGCGGGCTCTGCTGCTCATCGCGGATCTGCTGAGACGGATCCTGATTCTACCAGAAACCCCAGACCAGCAGCGTCAATACCGGCTGCTGCACGTACTTTGGTGGCAAATGCACCAAGACAAAGAGACACAACACAGTCTTGACCCCGAGTCCTGGCCTCTAACTGGCTTCCTTCCGTCCAGTCCCCAGCCCACCCCACTGGAGTTTCAGGTAGTTGAGAAGGACAGAAATCCAGCTGCAGAGCAGGCAGGAGAAGGAACAGAGCCGCCGTGGAACCACAGAGGAAGGGTGCCTTCCCAGGGGCCTGTGAGGCCCAGACCAGATCCCACTTGGGCACAGACTCCAACAGCACGGTGAGGTCCTCATGGTGGGTGTGCATTGGTGCCAGTGATACTCCCGGAGGAGGAACCACATTGAGTGGGTCAGCCTGGTCCCATCAGGTGACACGCCCACCCCCCACTCCTCTATGTCCACAAGCACCTGCTGTGTGTGATGTGCACACCACCCCCTCCCGTGGTGGGGCCCGCACCCTGGGACTGGTGACACGGGCCCCCTTGCACCAGCCAGTAGCCCCACTCCCCGACTGATGGGCTCGAGGACTCACTCGTCAGACCCAGTCAGGAACAGGCCTGCTCCCCGACACTCTGCCCTCAAGGAACCGTGTTCTACAAAACAACTACAACTGTAAAACATGGAACATGTACTGTCTTTTTAATTCCGAGATGAGAGTCATACTAAAACAGATATCAGGGACTGAGAAATAAACCCTCATGGCACTCGCGCACAGGGCATAGGAGAGGTGCTGCTGCTTCCCTTCCCTGTAGTCAGTAAGCCTCCACTGAAGTAGCGCAGGAATCACGCTCCACACCACTGCACGCTCTATCTACACGTGCTCTGAGGAGAGAAAATCTCAAGTGCTCGTCTCTGTTCCAACAATCTAGAGCTTGCCATGCGATCCATGTAACAAGTTACAGGTAAACGTAGAGCAAAAAATAAGCAGGGATGGTGTGACCGGAAATCAATGACCATCCCCCCAGGAGCACCGGGGCGGGGGGGGGGGGGGGCCAGCCCATGCAGGATGTGCACATGGATCACACTCGCCTCGGAATGAGCTGGGTGATCTCACAACATAAACGTGCTCACGGTCAAGGAGACTGTGACATGAGCTCTCCTCCCGACCGTGAACAGACCGAGCCCGGGTCTGTGTAAGGGGAGGTCGCAGGGTGAAGGGTGTCCAGTGTCCCGGGTACTCCAACTACAAGTGTGAGTCAGGAGACTCTGGTTCAGCTTTGATCAAACAAGGAAACCCCGTGTCTCTCTGAAAGGCTGTCACCTCCGTGTGGCAGGGGCTTAGCATGGAGGGGAGTCACAAGGAGATGCCAGCAGAAGGGTCACTGGGGGCACAGGGCCCCGGACTGGACGCCAAGCCTGGGGTACCCGCTAAGGAGCGTTAGGTTTGTAAAGCACAGGGACACATCAGCCCGTTTTTCTCAGGCTCAGGGCTGGCATGATGCCCAGAACCACTGACAGGAACCCCGCACTGACCCAGGACCAGGTGCCAGGCACCCCACTGCCCCTGGGGACACACGTCTTACCAGCAAACATCTACCAGAGGCAGAAACACACGCTTCGTTTCCCAATGTTTCCGACTCAAACCACAAGCTGTGTTTTACTTCCTTGAATCTATTGCCCAGCCCCAATATTTGGTGTCCTAAATCCCATTTTCTCATTATAATTCCCCATTTTTTTCTACCGTGACACCTAAAATAGACGCAAAGAATCTGCCTCCCCAACACTGAACCGTCCGAGATGGTTACCTTCCAGAAGAGGATGCTGCAGTGCCGGCAGAAATGCAGGGTGTCCCCATACTGCTCCCTGGGCGGGTAGTGCTTCTGTAGGGCAAAGTACATCAGCTTCCACTCCACGTGGCCCTTCTCTGAAAGGATCAGATGTCTACAAAACTGACAGACAAAATTCCGTTGAGAACCAGCAGATGGTTTCACAACATGTCAGTGACAACACGACGTGGTGCGTGGAACATCCAGTTTTGTGAACTCAAACGCCCACGGACCAAATCAGTGAGGAACTAACCATATGAACCACTGCGTGTGCACGGTGGGACAGCACGTGGCAGCTGTGAGCACTCTGGTCTGGACTTGCCCACAATCTCTAGTAAGGTAAAATTACGTCACACACGCAAGGTATCTAAGAGCCTGTACCTAGAACACAGGAGGAACACTCGCATCTCTGTAAGAAGGAGACAACCCGACTGTTAACAGGACAGGGGACCTGGTGCAGAGGTGGCTGGGGTGCCACACTCCATCACCAAGGATGCAGAATGAGGTGCACGCCTGCTAGGCCAGCTGCAATAGAAAACCCAGTAACCATGAGCCCTGACTGGTGAGGGTGCAGAGACGCCGGAAGCCGCGTGCACGGCGGCCGGTAAGGTGCAGTGGTGCAGCTGCTAGGGGCAACAGCATAGCAGCTCCTCCAAACTGACACCTGCCAGCATTTCCACTCCTAGCTGTCCACCCAAGAGAAATGAACACAAACATCCACACAAAAACGTATATGTCCTCACAATTGTAGGATCCACCAAAGCCACAAGGTGGAAAGAACACAGACGTCCACCAGCAGGGCAATGGCCAGCGGAAATGGGGTCCATGCACAGAGCAGATGCTGAGCAGCTGTGGAGCGGAGGGTGGCACTGCAGGCCATGGCCGGGGGGGCGACAGATGGCCAGCAGCATGGTAGCACTTAGAGGGACGGTTCTCCAGACCAGGGAACTGTGCCAGGCTGGGGGCAGGTGAGGGGCCATGTAGGGCAGCTGTTTGTTCCTGAGGAGATGGGGCACCATGTGAAGAGGGCAGAACATGCAGGAAGGATTTCAGCCTTGGGAAGTGCACCCATGGCCAGAGGCGCGTTGTGTGTCTGTGGAGAAGCCCGAAGGGGCTCCTGGGGCCGTGTTGAGGGAGGAGGGCCCCAGGGGTTCAAACATCACCCGGCTCCTCCTGATGGCAGCCCTGAGGAGCAGGCCCCTGTTTACAACTAAAGACCGTCACCTGCACACCTACATCACCTCACGTGGGCTCTGAGGGCCGGTTATGCCCTTCCCATGGAGCAGAGGCACAGGCTCCTGTCTCTAACAGAACCAGAAAAGAGGACAGGTTGACAAAGGAGCAAACACAGCTTCAGGCCCAGCTCCGAGGACATGCCTATCCTCAAGTACCGTGAAGAGAAGACTCCCATCTGTGGGCTCGCTTCCCAGCCTGTCCCCCGCCAGCCCCACATCGTGCCACAGCTCCTGTGGGGATGCCCGGCAGCCACTGTTCCCAGTGTGACCTCATGCCCCTTGGCCACTCTGTGGGCAGGTGTGCTCCCTCCCACCCTGCTGTCAAGTCGTTCCCAACATACTTGTCTTCCTTCAGCATCTCCCTGTCACTCACTGAGCCCTGACACACAACCTTTTTGGAGACTGTTTTTATACAGAGCATGTGCAGGCCAGGGTCACCCGTGGGCACCGACCGCTCACGATAAGCATCGACAGGAAATGCTGGTGCAGGGTACCCGGGTTATTTAAGGACATGCATGGACTCATAAATGGCCGGTGGACCTTCTCCAGTTCCCACCCTGGAAAAACAGCGAGGCGTGACTTGGAGCAGCCACTCAGATGTATCCCAGCCCAGCAGACCCGCATCCTCCAACATCCCCACCAGCACCGTGAAGCCAGCACCCAAGGCAAGCCTGACCTGCCTCCTCCATCCTGGAGAACCTTCTTCTCCTGGCTTCTCCCATCCCCCCCTCCAAACATTTCAACACCACCATCTCCTATGCAGAGGTTACAAGTTAATACTTCTTCCCAGCTCAAGTTTATCCTGACTTGTTTCTACTCCAACAAATCTACCTCAGTTTTCTCCAGGGTCCCCGCAGGCTCCCAATAGCTAAACCCCATGGACTTTTGCTGAGCTGATGGTTCAGGACCCCTGGCAGCATTTCTGGGCTCTCAGGGGCCTGTGCCCCTTCCACCCCTGAACTCAGCTGCTGGAGCCACCCTCCTCATCCAGCTGAAGAGCGATCCCTGCCCGCTGCCCTCTGGACACCTCACAACAGCTCACGCACCTCCTCGTCTGGTCCCCAGGGCGAGAGCTACTGAGACTTGCTGCACCAGCCAGCCCCAGTGCCCTGGCTTCTCCTCTGACCACCCCCCTCCTCCTGGAGGGGGATGGTGTCTTGGATTCCATACTCTGCTCCCAGCTCTTCTGTGGCTCTTCTAAGCCTGCTGGGAAAACCCCAGGACCTGGTATGGCCACTGCACCCCCATCCACGAGACTCTGAGGGCTACAGACAAGTTTGCTCTGCTCCGTACCAAGGCAACCTCTGTTTACTCAGACACCCCCACCCACCCCCATTCCCCCAAGAGTGACAGCCTCCCCTGGGCCATGCATCCACAGTTCTGTCCTCCTGCCCTTCTGTCCCAGCTGCACCCAAACCCGTCTCTGACGGGATGTGCTGCATCAGGCTCCTCAACCTGTGCCCTGCTGCCCTGCACAAAGCAGATGCCCCACACGGCGTGTGACTCTCACAGAGCCCCGCAGGAGGAGTAAGCACCCTGGAATGCCTAGCGGGCCGCACACAAACATGCTTCGAGCTAGTCCCCAAAGCTGGGTCTACAGGCATGGGGCACGGCCAGGGGGGCTGGGAGAGCCACGTGTGGTCACTAGAGATGGGCGAGGGGCACATGCCAGCCCCCCTCCACCTGACGCTCTGTTGTGGCCCCGAGACCACCACACTCACCTGCTGCTCGGCAAAGTGGTACTGACACAGTCTCTTCCACAGCTGCCTATCCTCGCTGAGCACGGATAGCGTTGGGGTCACCTGGCCGAGCGTGACGATGTCCCAGCCGTCGGAGAATCTATACAAGATGTTGTTGAGCATGTGCAACGGGAGGTCACTGAGCGTGAGGCCATCATTCACCTGCTGGAAGGGAAGTGGACAGCATCTCACTGCACATGATGCCTGGGAGCATCAGGCTACAAGAGGGCCTAGTGGCCAAGTGAGAACAGGTGCTTCACGACGTGACACCACCGAAGAGTTATGACCAAAGTGTCACCATCCCTCACACTTGGCAGCATGAGTCCTGTGCCCCACACCTGTATCCAGAAACAGCTGGCCACATGGGGACCCTGGAGGATAGGCTGAGGGGAACAGAAGCTAGTCTGTACCCTCGGCTCCTCCAGACCCCCCAAGTGCAGGATTCACTCGTCAGACACGACACCAAGACCAGAAAGAGAGACGGAGGGCCTGTGGACAGAGGAGATGAAGCCACTGACCTACCACCAGGGCTCCATCCAGCTGTAAGCATCTGATGTCATATGGAGAAGCCGCACCCTCCCTCCCACAAGCCTGCAGGTGTGTCCCTGAGAAAGGACCTGTGCATCATCCTATTGGAAGGGAGGGGACAAGAGGGACAGGAGGGGAGAGAGGGGAGGGAGAGAATGAGAGGGCGAGGGAAGGGATGGGAGGGGGCGGGATGGGACAGAGGGGCAGGATGCAGACTACAATGTCTCAGCCCCAAGCTGGGCACACACCCCGCCCCCCACCTCTCACCAGGGAAATCTCCCAGCAACAGACGGGGCAAGGTCTCTGATGGAGCATGGCCAAGGTTAGATAAGCCTGCTCGTCCTGAGGACTCGGGGACGCCTGCACACCTGGCCACACCTGAACGCTTCTGACATGGCTGAGTGTCCTTGCCCTCAGTGGTCAGCCCTGAGGACGACTGGCTTCTTCCTGGTTTCTGTTCTCTTTAGCTCTTGGAATAAACCTGACCAGAACGACCTACACAAGTGCACCATCTTCTCCCCCAGTGCACTCTGCTGGAGAGCCACACACAGCAGTGAAGGACCGCAGGGACATGAGCAAGCATGAACCCTGGAGTTGCTGGCAGGGCAAGGCACCCATGACTCACGGGCAGTTGTTTTAGCCCAAAACATCTCATTTTCCTGGAAGGCAAATCAGCACACTAACTCAATACCTGTTCTCCTCTCAGAAGCAACCATCTCTACTGTCTACCCAAAAGCAATCTAAGCTATCCAAGGGCCTTCTGGGCCAAATCCATCTGAAAACAAACATTCCAATAAGCCACCAGCACCTTTCACGCATGAGTGTGTCCCTGTACCTTAGTGACCTGCAGGTTCTGCAGCTGCTGCTGCCAGCGGAGGATGGTCTCCAGACGGCAGATCCAGATGTTGATGTTTCCCACCAGCACAGACTTCCCAACCCCTCTGATGAGGATGCAGAGGGTGGAACTCAGGTCCTGGAGGAGGTCTTTGATGAGACGGGGGTTCTGGTGGTCGTCGAGGACTGGAACGCACAAGAACACACACAGCACAGATGAATAGAGTGCATGGGCACCCATGGAAGTGGAACGGGGTCCTAACCCCCAATACACACGAACTCAGGGGGCACTGTGTGCAGGGAAGGGAGCCGTCGTGAAGGGATGGACCCCACATCCCACACACTTGTGCTCAGAGTGGAGTCCATTAACAAAGATGAAATTGGATAGGTGCCAGCACCAGGAGCAGCCAGGGTGCAAGGGGAGGGGGTCAGTGCAGGACCACAGGACCTTCTGTTGGCAGGTGGACAATGTGCTTAATGCAGCCGAACTGTGTGCTTACAAATGGTTAAAACAGTAAACTCAAAAATGTGTATTTTACCACCATAACAATGATCTAATTTCACTGCAACTCCAAACTGGCATCTTTTTTTGAGGTACCACAAGTATGATGAAATTTAAAAGAACATTAAATATTTCCTGGCTGCATCTACAATTTTCACTATAAAATTGGCAGTGTCTGTTTCCCTTTATACTTATCCTGACGAGCTTACACATGTAATCAGCAATTCACCTACATACATTAACTCACTGTGAAACTGAAAGTTCTTTTTACTACTGGCCAGTAAGTGACCAAGATGGACTTAAATTAAGAATAAAGCCACAGGCTCGTCTGATACCTTAGTGACTACGCCATGGCCACAGCCACAGTTATGGGGTCACATGGCTAAGGTAGACAGACCAGCTACCTCAATGAGGTGAAACTTCTCTAAAACCCAGGGATCCTTCACTGTCCTGTGGTAATAGCCCATCCCAACACGACAGCATCACTGGACATCATCGCTGTTGACAACATACATACTGAGGAATGAAGAAGAGCCCCATCTCCTCGCACTGCACTTGCTATCAAACACGTGGTCATCATCTTACCCTTCTGAACAATTTTGTCCAAGATGTTGAAGTAATTCTTCTGTGCCACACCACTCAGCGAAGTTAACTGGGATTTGGCAATTAGCTGCAGGAGCTGAGAGGAGAGGAGGTGCGTTACATAATGTGGAAGCAAAAAACCCGCCACCAAGCTGGCTTGTCCCCTCCAGAGACCCCACGCCTGTCACCGAGCTGGCTTGTCCCCTCCAGAGACCCCATGCCTGTCACAGTCTTTGGCGATCAGTTATTTTTGAGGGTGGGACACGGTTTCAAAGGGCAGACTCCAGATTCATACCTCTGTGAGTTCTCCTGAACACTGTCTTTAAATGTTCCTTAGATCCACCTTTCCCTTTGCTGTCTCCCATGGCATCTGCAGCTGGGGGACCTTCTGTCTCCCCCTTACATTCACCCTCTCTGTGTCCTCCTTCCCATTTGTCACACCCCTGCCTCCTCTGTCACTTACCCTGGTTCCCAGTGTCCACTCCTCTTGGGCCCCTCACCTGCCCCACCAATGCCTCCTGTGCTCCTAAGGACCCCGGTCTAATTCCCCACACCCCCAATGGGGTCCGACTTCACAGCTCCACTCCTGGACAATCGGAAATACCAGGTGGCGGTGTCACGGACTCCCTGATGCACCTCCCTAGTGGACTCACGCCTCTGCTCATACCCTCTCCCGTACCTGTTCTACAGGACCTCCCAAGCTCCTCACCCCAACAATGCTGCCCAGAAAGCTGCCCTCCACAAATAGGATTTTCAGGGAACCCAGAGCCAGGCCTCCACGGCCAAGTGGGAACACACCTGTTCAGAAATGGGGACCATTTCTGCCAATCGCAGCTGCTTTTGGTAATTACACCTGCCTGAACATGGGATTCTCCACCCTCCCTCCTGTTCACCTTGCTGGTTTCTAGAAGGAGAAAAGAAACCCAAGTAGACTGCAGCAGTCCAAAACTAATATTTTATATAGGAGGATCACATGATGATCTTGGTGGAAATCATCCTGTGATCTCTAATATGCTTCCATAAGTGTCCTCTGCTACAGCGATCACAGACACACACACTGCAGGGCACAGCCCTCAGGTCCCATCACATCAAACCAGACATGCCTAAGACAGGCCCAGTCCTGCTTCCACTCCTGATCTTATCACCCATGTGTCGCTCCCACTTGCCAGCTTCAAACAGCCTTCAGTGATTTAAAACTTCATAATGTGATCATTTAAAAATCTTCTCAATTTAACATTTAACAAAAAGGGAACATGATTGAAACTCTGTAACACAGAATATGCTAAGCAGCCATCATGAGCCAGAGGAGAACCATGACCCTCACCCTGGATGCGCCCCTGCAGTCTGAGCTGCTGTCAGGGGACCCTGTCCCTCTGCTCAGAGGCCAACAGGCATCACAATGACATAGACTGAGTTTGAAACAAGCCTCCCATTTGGGGATAGGCTTGGGCAGATAGTTTGTGAGTCAGGGTTCCCCCTTCTTGCTTTGTCCCTTCTCTCCCTCTCCTTGGGAATTAACATCCTCAGGCCTTTTGTCTTATTCACAGACTTCTAGAAGTGGCGAAGAAAGGACTGCTATTTCATTTAAATTATATTGTGTCACAATTTACAATTTTACTCTTATCACAGGACCCCTCGGTGGCTCTGTTCATCATGCAGGTTGTCTCACCGATAACATTGGCAGGCGGACAGTTAAAGCTGGCGCTGGTCCCTGTAGACCTGTGACAGGGACATTTCAGGTTTCTGGAGGACATGCTTCTGCTGGCCTGCCCTCTAAAGAACAAATGTCTACACTCCCAGTGTTCTCATGCCAGGACATACCCATCTACCACAATCATCAATTTATGCCACATCACTTAAAAATGTCAGAACTACAACATCAAATTTAATTTTACTAAGGTCAAAGTGTCAAGTCCGTTGAAGAGCACTTCTTTTGACTGTAAACTGACATCTCACAGAATACTGAATGGAACATATGCGTTTCTCAAAATCACAATACTATTCTACTAATATACAATTTTAAACAAAGACACAAATAAAAGTATTTTCCAAAGGTGACAGAAAGATAAACAGGAAAGTCAGGAGATTCAACCTCCGAGGCAGAAGTCAGCAGCAGAGATGTCCACAGGTGGTGGCATGTCGACTGCCGGACCGTCAGGAGTGTCCTACTTGTCAAGTCACACACTAGATGCGTAAATGCCCATGGTAGTACCATACTGTACTTAACATATTCTGTAGTGAAGTAAAAATTAAGAAAAAAACAGAAAGCAGCCATCTCCATGGGGCCTGCACTGTCATTTCTCAGTCCTTCCTCTGTAAAGAATCTCGCTTTTAGGGGAACTCACATATTTTGCTAGTATGCTTTAATCCAACACGGTGTGTGGGGAGAAGAGTTAGCAAACACTTGTAGTTAGAAGCCAATTCTCGAATGGACAATAGGAAGATTTAAGGAAAATAAAGGTTTCGTCCTAAGGAACACAGAAGATATCCTTTTGTAAGTAATCTTAGTTTTATAATAAAAAACAAACTTTCTCCATTTCTAAATACCCAGTTTCCTTGAAAGGAGAAGAAACCATAGGTTCAGTAAAATAGCCAGCAAAAATTTAATTACTGTAGAGTATCCTACAAGCCAGTTTGTACCTTCAGCAGAACTCATGGTAAATACCTAGCAATGGTAGGAAGTAAGTGGCCTAAGACACCACACAATTCCCATCAACAGTGGCTCGTTTGTCCCTGTTCACCCACTCTGGGGAGGACACCACCACCACCACCACCACCACCCGACCTCCAGGTGCTGGTCGCAGTGCTTGGGGTGGGGCAAGAGGATTCCAACATGGTGATCACTTACCTGCGACCAGCAAAGGTCTGGCTGCAACAGGATTGGAAACCTTAGAGTCCTTTTCAACAGTCTCACTGACCTCAAAAGGACACTATTTCAAGATGTCATAGGGCACATTTAGGAAAGTCCCTTGTTTTCTCTGAAAGGGAAAGTTCCTAAAATTAAGAACAGTGAGGTCTTACACAGTCAAGTCTTCTCTGTCGGTACTGGGGCAGCGGCGCATGTGGTGTCCCCCTGGCTCCTTGTCCCCGCCTGTCTCCCATCCTTACATCTTGGGGCATAAATGGCCCTGTCCACAGCTGTGGCCCCTTTGTCCAAATCACCCTGAAGAGATCGTGTAAACACAGCCGACACAGAGCAGGATATGATTTAATTAGCGCACTCCCCATGGCAGCCCTTGGAGGTAGATACTAAACCCATCAGAGGCCCAACATGCGAGGTTCAGAAATGTGCCCAGGACCCCCGATAAGGAAATGAGAGAGACTGAACGCAGAGGGGCAGTGAGGCTCCCAGCCCACTACCCACCTCTACCCCTCCCTCTGTGCATCAGTATAAACTGGGGATGCTACAGTCCTCCACAGAGATTAAGAGAAAGCTCAGAAACATCCACATTACAAAATATTCTAGCCAGAGAGGGCTTTTGACTTATCCTCACTGTTATTTAAAGGGAAGGGCCCTTCCCATTGCACCTCAGTTCCCAGGGGCCACAGAGGAGAGTCCTTCCCGCCTTGCCCTGGCTTCTCATTTTAAGGCTCCATGTAGACACACTTTTAGGGATTGTTATTCCACCCCGCAGAGTCACTACTTGGATATATTTCCTAGAAAAAGTGATAATTCTGATTATTCAAATGCAGCAGGAATGTGGAATGGTCAGAAGGGAAGTACCCACCAGTAAAGGACATAAGTGAAACTCCAAAACTCTGAACTTTTCATGTGGGCACCATGGGCTAGCTGTAGGCCTTTGGAGGTGTCCTGGGTATGAGCATCCTTGGCCATCCACACCACATCTTTACTTGGGGGCTAGAGCCATGCGATCCCAACTTGTTTTCTCCTCCTGGTCCAATTCCTGGACAACCCCTTACAGAAATCTGGTTTCTGCCCTTTAATGAGTCAGGAAGCTGCTGAAATTCTCTTTCAGAACACTGTATGTGCTTTTAGAACATACCACCTCTGCAGGGAAACACCATTGCCCCAGGACACGCTGTCCTGTGAGACACCATCTTACCTGAACTGGAATCTCCCATGACCCACTTCTCAGTAACTAACCTGATGGATTCCTTTGTTAGCCACATAGAAACATAGCCATTTAATGAATATTTTCTCCTCTCCTAGTGTGATGAGGGATTAACAAACTCCTCTCACATGATTGCAGGATGAGTCGGGGCCTAAGACCACAGACACTAGGTCTGCAGACATCCTGTCCTTGACCACACCTGTCCCTGAGCAGGTGACAAGCCCTGGGGAACGTGGAATGTTTGTTAGCAATACCACTCACCACGTATGTCTGTGATTAAATTGCAGAGGGTGCACTCAAGTTTCATAAACCTAGGAAGAATACAGTACAGGACCTGTCCTCAACATCACAGAAGTGCTGCATGGAAATCCCACAGGTGACTCAGCCTTATTATGCTGGGAATGACAGACCAACTCAAGTTGGAAGAAGCTAAATATTAAATTTACCATTACAGAGAAAAACAGATGTTCCCATGAAAGGTTTTAAATAAAGTTTAAGTTTCAACCAAACTGTCCATATATAAGACAGGTTCCGATTACAAGTGCACAAAGAATTAAAATGAAGAACCAACTCTGACACTATTAGAAGAAAAACACTGTTTGTCTAGGAAAATGTAGGACATAGCAAGCAAGGAACACACCTGTCTGGAAAGGAGCTTAAGCTGCATTCTCAGTATCACAGAATAATACCTGGGACTTAAAATTCTGTGCGTTGCCACAAAAATATAAATAGGCAGGCACATTTGTTTAGGAAAGAGAACACTTCCTGGAGAATAGCCGAGAAATGGACAGTGGCCACCTGTGGGGGAGAGGGAGGCACATTCCTGGGGGGAGGAAGGAAATGTACAGCCACATGGGGCCATGGAGGGGAGGTACAGCCACCCATTGGAGGGTGGTGGCGGTACAATGGCCTGGGGCCACATTCCCTCATGAGCATATACCGTCTTCTAACTACAAAGCCTATCCAATTAGAGAATCACCACATGGAAGCAGAAGAAGGTAAATAACACACCAGAGATAGTGGCAAGGCCAGAAGGACAGACTTCAGGTACACTTTCCATGTAACACAAATTAAGGCATAAACACTTTATGCTCCTGAGCAGATTTTCCCCACGGAGTCCCTACTTTAGGAAATACAGCATATCCAACATTTGCAAGTTTCAACTGTTGCCCTGTGTTGCTTTCACAAATTTCCTGAAACATACATATAGCCCTTCAACCCACTGTCCCCAGATGCTGCCCCACTGTCCACGTATGCCTGGTCCCCAGAAGCCACCACCTGTCCTGAGGGACCCAGCAGTCTGCTGTTCTCCTGGGACTCTGCAGGAAACAGGACACAGGGGGTAACCCAGACGCCTACAGGATGAACCTGCTTTGTGTTACTAATCCCTACATCTTTACATACTGCTGTCCTGGCTGCCAGCTACCTGCCAGCGCACCTTCATTCCACCTGGATGGAGGTGGCATCACACTGGGCACTGGGGGCTCTGCAGTGAGCAAAGCTGGTGGAGTCCCTATGCTCCTGGGGCTCAGGGGAGTCTGGCAGTGATGACCAATGCACTGGACAAATGACCAAACCCACACCCATGGGCCGCCCACACAGGAGGGAGGCCCTGACTGGGGAGGTGGAGCCTGGGCATGGCTGGATCTGCAAAGGCCCATCTCCTTCAATGTGGCTTTGCTCACAGAGAGGACAAGTGTTGATGGCAGAGTGTGGCTGGAATCTGGTGTAGAAGATTCTCTGAAAGTGCTGGCTTGCTACATTTCCAAGTGGGTGGCTGATTTTCTTAAGTAAACTTTTCAAAATTCCACCAAATCTGTCTTTATTTTAATGAAAGTAAGCTCATAAAATTGACCAAAAATGCATTTAATTTACTTATACATGACTTAGAAATGGGTAAGTGAAAGTCCGCAGAATCATGGATCAGATATTAAGAACTGTTCACTCACCAAGGGTCAAATCCAAGCTGCAACTTGACTTGTCTTTTTTTATTAATAAGGAAATTTCTCAGGGCATATTATGAAATAATAATTGCAGATAGTTAATAAGAGAAAAATTACTACTTAGTGAAAATATTTCAGTTTGCATTGACTTTCTGGAAGTAAATTTAATAGCTCAATATTTTTTTTTAATTTTTATTTACTTGACACACAGAGAGAGAATAAGCAGGGGAAGTGGCAAGGCAGGGGGAGAGGGAGAAGCAGACTCCTCACTGAGCAGGGAGCCCAAGGTGGGGCTCGACCAGAGAACCCTGAGATTATGACCTGAGCCAAAGGCAGATGCTCAACCATCTGAGTTCTCCAGATGCCCCTAACAGCTCAATACATTATGCTAAGGCTATTTAGTAACTGGCCAAGACAATTGTCACGAACTATTATAAGAGGAAGAAGCTGGTTTTGAATAGGAGGTAGGTTTGAAGAGCAGTCTGACATCATGATGACTGATTAGCCTGAAGCTAGTACGGGGCAGCACGCTCATGAAGTCTGAACACGGATGATGAAGGATAGTGATCTCACAAGTACGTGCACAAGGTCTGGGGCTGCCAGTGCTATGAGTGCTGGTGTGTGTGCGTGCTAGCCTAGAGCAACAAGTGGTGCTTGAACTCATGCTCCCCAGCTGCGTGGATGCAGGCACATGCACCTGCCCACATGCATGAATTCAGGAACCTGCCCTGGTGCAGGAGAGTGGGACAAGCTCCTACCAACCTCCCAGAGTTCTCCAAGGCACTGCTCACTGCCACTTGGAGGCATCCCTGGAGCTCCTGCCAGCATGTAGGTGCGGCGGTGACACATGGTTCAGCCCTAATCCTAGGACAGCTATGGGTGTCTGGAGTACATGGCACCTAAAATTATTTTCTTTTCTATAAAAAGTTGAGTACAGCTTGGAAAAGCAACATTAATTCCTCAAAATCAGAGAAAAATTATGGAAAAACTATTAAAGTAACCTAGATAAGAAAATGTTTCAGGTATTAACAGATAATGCCAGGAATGGTCACACCTCCACTCAAAACTACTTATCTTTACCTCAGCAACACAATGTATAACTGGACGATAACTAATAATTTTTATTCAGGAAATGTAATAATTATTGACTAGTCTCAGTTTAAAATTGCTGACTTTAGGAGAACAAAAGGATCTCATATAGAATATTCTTCCTTTCTTTCATACACATCCTCAGGAAAACCATCCCTGAACACCTTTACAAACATAAGGAAACTCTTTATCAAAGGTTTCAAAACCACTGCTGCCTCACATCTTGCTTACATGTGTTCCAACATCAATGAGTGCAGACAGCTCAGCATTAATTACGGGAAATCACCTTCCTGAGAAGAACACAGGAATCCTCCTAGCTGCTGATGTAGGAAGAGCTGCTACACACATTTAAAGCATCACAAAACTCCACTCAGTGGCTCCTGAGGTCAAGGTCATCTGCCATCAGCACAGGTCAAGGAGCACACGCCCTGCTAGGCAACAAGAAGAGCACCTCACAAAAAAAAAAAAAAAAAAAAAAAAAGGAGTACCTCACACCCAAGCACATGGAGACGCTGCATCTCCGTGAGAGGGTGGCAGTGAGCAGAGCTGAGTCAGGGAGGGGGGTCCCAAGCTACTCTGGAGGTGAAAACATAATGCAACTGGGAGAGAGGAGAGCCGGCATGGGCAGGGGAGGTGCCAGAGGGAGGGCAGGGAGCTAAGGCCCCACAGCAGGTGTCTGCAGTGGCACGTGCACTGATGCACAGCATCACTGACGGCTGGTGTCTGTCTTTGCTGTTAGCAGAAGGTGGACATGAGCAAATGGGCTCTTTAGAAGCCAACCCTGCTGGTCTATGGAGGGGTGCACGTGGGCAGGGGTGGGGATGAGAGGTGAGGTTCCTGCTGGGCAGTGACTAAGCCTGTCAAGCCTCGCACAGACGGCCTCAGCACCTTCTCGGGTCACCAGGTCCCGTGCACACCATCTCCACAGGACAACTCAGAGACTGGTGGTACTTCTAGAAGGGCACGAGACCATTTCAATTGACAATGCATGTGACACATTTTAACTTTAATACTTATGCATTTTGTAGGTATCAGAAAACAATCAGTAGAGGAAACATACAATTTTACAGCTATTATGGTTAGGGTGAGGCTAACGCTGGTATTTTCATTTTCAAAAGCATGAAAGACACATGAGGAAAGGCTCTTCAGCAGGCAAAAGTGCGACATGCAGACAGAATGAACAAATAGTGAGGAGGATCAGGCAATAGGAAGGAAGAACACTGGCCCACAGATGTGCCTCATCTGAGCACAGAGTGGTCACGCCCCTGCACAACTCCTAGTCCACCCCTGCAATGAAGTCCCTCTACTTCTGCGTGGGGTGCTCAAAAGTGGTTAGTAGGACACAACAACTCAGGGTGTCCCAAACTTGAAGATGGTGTCGCGGAGAAAAATTTACTAGAACAGAGACCTCTGTGCTAACACACTGTTTCCTGGCCCCTGGATTCTCGACACTCTGAACTGGATGAGTCCAAATGCAGTGCCTCACCCAGAGATGGTGAATGACAGACGTGCCCCATTGGCCAGTGCGTGCATCAGAACACACCCCATCGGGCCCCAGTGCACAGGACTCCCAGGAAGCACGTGGCACACAGGTGCCCTGCATGCTGGTCACATAGGACACCCTGGCAAACTCTGGGGCCAAACCAAACACGTACTATTACCTCAGGTATAAAGTGATTTAACCCCGAATATATCTGTCCTGCCACTAATGCTACTTTTTAAATTTTTTTAAAGATTTTATTTATTCATGAGAGACAGAGAGGCAGAGACACAGGCAGAGGGAGAAGCAGGCTCCCTGCGGGGGAGCCCAATGTGGGACTGGATCCCAGGACCCCAGGATCACAACCTGAACCAAAGGCAGATGCTCAACCATTGAGCCACCAAGGTATCCCAATACTTTTCATTTCCTAAAAAGCGTTACAAGGAAAATATTTCTAATATCTCAGCCCTATTAAAAACCCAAAATTAACGTCATCACAATCCATTGCTTACATTTTGTCTACAATGCATGTAACACATGATATACATTCTTTTTGAGCCAAGATAAAAATTTCCTCTACAAATAGATCATCAACACAATCAAGGCTTCTGTGGAGATCCACTGTATATCAATTCCCTTTTTCCTACCAGCTTGCTGCTTGTCTATGAAGCAGAGTTCATGCTTGTGAGGAACACAGAGGAGAAAATGCACGTGAAATCATGAGGCCGGAACCTCAGGAAGAGCCTGTGTGCACCCTTCTGGGTCTCCCACAGCAATGCACCTATGTGTGTGGCTGGGCGAAACCTGCAACATGATATGCCCCTGGGAGAAAGCGTGTGGGACACCAGGGCAGGAGAGAACCCCACTATTTCTGTCACCCCGAGCTCACTCTTCATGTTCTGTTCTGCTACCAAACAAGCACAACTTTGCACCAATGCCAGAAGCGTCTTAAATATTTACACTTGTCACCTTCAAAACCCAGTCCATCAAGTGTCATCAAATGGCTTTTGAAACGGAAGACTTACTTTGACCACGTAAGTGAACCTTCGAATATCCTGAATTGCACTTGAGAAGTCTAAGCGATTGAAAGCCTCTCCCAAAGTACAATAGCCATGCCTCTGGAAAAACAGACACAAAACAGTTGAAATCCGTCATCAGTCAATTAGTCAAAATAAAGTGACAGTTAATGCGAATTAGTCTGTGGAATTTTTTTTTAATTTCAGCAAAGGGCATTTGTTTTTATGATTTATTCTACATTTAGATTAGCATGGTGTAAAAGCGCAATGCTAAATATAAGTCATTTATAATCAGGACATTATACTCTGCTATTCTTACATCACTACTGAGATAAAGCCAAATATGTATTAAATAACTTGTTGATTTCTCTGGTCGGGATGAGCTTGGGAACCGAAATCACAATGGGATGTGTTCTGAGCTAAGCACCTACAGATACACAAATCATCTGCCCAGCTGCTGTGAAGATGTGTCTGCTGCAGACACACACGTTGGAACACCCAACTCCTCTGTGGGTCTGGAAGGTGCCCCGTGCACAGGACCAAGGCCCGGAGTCAGGGGGTGACTATGTACGGTTTCCAGCTGGGGAAACCCCGGAGCTGGTTGTCAGACAAGACGAGTCCCAGAGTCCAAGGGAAGACATGGAACACAAGGGATGTGTTCTCAGTACTGAAAACACTGCCATCTACTTCAGCTGTGCATCCCTCACAATATATCCTACATTCTACACAGTTTGCACAGGGTTGTATCCGAGGTGTCAGGACTCATTTCAAACTCCATCTTCTGTATTTGAAATCCTGAGAGTATATAGAGACTTTCAAGTCATAGTTGTGGGGTTAGAGGAGCTGGTGATAATCCTAGACACAGGAGGTGACAGATTACCCCTCGCATCTCTAACCGATACCAGGACAGGGGTTAGCAAAGCAGCTGGAGCGCACACCTGAGTCTCAGACCTAGGATGTCCCGTGAAGGTTTATTTGGATTTGTGCCCAAATCCCAAGAACAATCCTAATATGTGCACAAATCAACAAAACACATGTTTTTAAAACAAAATACATTATTAATGAATATCTACTATATGCAAACTGTTTTCCTGGGAGCTGTGCAGGAAGCAAAGGTTAATTATAGATTATAATCCGAAGTCAATCACTGCTGACATCTCTACTTTAATTCCCTTTTCTTCACAATGAACAGAGCTCTAAATGCTGGTACAGACACAGACTCCTTCCCAGGCAGCCACTCGTGTCACAGAGGCCTCTTCTTTTTTGGGGAATTAAATCTGATTCACAGACTGTAAAACACATGTTTGGGCCACACGAGCCCACCTGAGTCTGGTGGGCCCAGAACCACACATGGAACCTCAGAGGCTATGGGGCAGCCACAGCGGGCCATGCAGACCAGCAGGAGAGGTGCCTGGTCTGCAGCAGGTGCTAAGCCAGAGATGCAGCTGAGTACAGGAAGCCCAGAGCCCCCCAAGCCTGGCTGTGTCCCTGTCCCAGGGCCCACACAACACCTCTGCAGACTCACACTCACACTATGCTCCCCTGAACGGGTGTCTACTCTGTACTTGGTGTGGTAACACAGCAGATGAAGTACTAGACAGTCTTTCATAAGCCCCAGCCATCAGATTCTACCAAGCGCTTCTGACACGCCTCACTCAGAGCGTGTGTGAGCCTAGAGCAATCTCAAACCCACACAGCAGTTCTACCCATCACCAACAGGCCAAATCAGTCTTCTGGCTCAGAAGCTCCTAAGCTTCTAGGGAGCAGAGCCATAGCAGAACATCCATTATTAACACTTCTGGAATGTTATATCTATGCTAAACAACTACTCCCTAAATTATGCTCCCCAATTGCTGCAAAATACAGCAAATGAGTTTCTCATACTGCAAAATGAAGGAAGCCTCCCTGGATACTGAGCAGAGAAAAAAACAGAATGGAAGGGAACTACCCATGGCTCATAAAAAAAAGCTGCAGTCAAATTGGCAAAAGACAGGAGCAGGAAGGGCTCACACAGCTCTTGACAGGTTCAGACTTATCTACAACGTTGCATTGGTTCTAAATGGGGGCCACCAATGTTCTCACCACCCAAAGCGCATGGGAGCAAGGACACACATTGCAGCAGCACCAGAGGCTCACACCAGTGGCTTTTGGGGAGAGGTAGGGAAAAAATGTGAAACCATCTAAGGGTCCATACTTGTTCCAACACAAGCCTTTGGTGGATTCAGATTTGCACTGGGGACGCTAACCACACACTGCACATGCGCATGCACATGTACACACACGCGTGCATGCACACACATGCACACATGAATCACCGCTTCAAAGGTCCTATATTTTCATCTGCTAGAATGTGAATCATAGATTTCATACTGCAAAAGAAATAATTTATTTAATATGACATTACATATTCAACAGAAGCACCAAATATACTCTTAATTAGAAGAGAATACTTACTTCTCTTGTGCTTTCTTTATGAACATAGATCCATTTCTCACGATAAAAACCTAGAATAAAAATTAACTTTGCTTTTAAAATCTGGCAAATCATTTAAAATGAAGATTTTTATGGAACTTCAACAGTTGTACATGCTAACAAAATTATCTGACATATAAATAAGAGATGCTTTCACTTGGTTAAATGTCAACAGAACTGCTCTATTTCCTGACATCATTTTAAGAGATGCTGAAATATCTTTACATGAAAAATTATTTAAGGCAGCCCCAAGTCTTTGTAACTTATAAGAAAACTAGCACTACTAACAACTGTGGTAATACCAAACTATAAAACTATAGTTAACTACAAACCTGTGATTAGGAATTAATTCTGTGTGTCCTAATAATTCTTCTCTTGTTGCCTTTTTCATGTAATTCAGACCCACACCCAAGGACTGTGACACTCTATTCTCCACAGAACCTGTTCTTATTGAGTAGCCTGAATGCCCTAAGACGGTTCCCAGAAACTCCAGGCTGCGCCTCAGGAGGAATGCAGCCTGTCATGGAGACAAGCTATCGCCAGGAGGCTCCCTATCCCCGCCCAGCCTACACGTGTCCAGCCCTTCCTGGCCAGGTCTCCGACAGAGGAGTCCAAAAGCAAGACACCTTGCAGTCTGGTCTCTTTGCTTGGGAGTGAACTGGTCACTGAACTCACGACCATTTTGGTCATTCAGATGCACGAGCTGCTTTGTAGGTTTTGCTACCTTTTGTTTTTGCAAATCTTACTAGTTACGCTGCAAATGGTCTGATAACCAAGTCAGCGGGCAACACTGGATACAGAGCTATCATTCACGCATTGTCTTTTATTTCTTGAGATAGCATTATCAGAATAATGTAGTATATCAATATATAAAACAAGTAAAAACATCATAAAATCATTAATAAAAATGATCTTACACTGAGTATTTGTATCATTTCTAAAATGATCCTTTTTCCTCTTTTTGGACGTGTATTTCTGTTCTTCATTACTGAATATTTCTTCATCGTCACTATTTAAGATACTGAAATAAAGATACATTTTATTAAATACTTTTACAGAGAGATATTCATTTGGCTTTTATTTAAAAAAAAAAAAAAAAAAAAAGAGAGATAACATCGGTTTGCAATCCAGAAGACCAAAACAAAAATCATGTTGAATTCTGAAAGCAACCAATAACTCTGCAAGCAGCATATCACAGGTCTGAAGTTATGAGGTTAACGTCTCATCTGTTGTTTGCTTTGACAAGTCTGAGATCTATCCTGGTTCTTTTGGGAATGTCATACCAGGAAGGGTGGAACAAGTTTCAGACTCTCTCAGAGGTTCTATACGGCCATCAATGGAGACTTCACAACAACACAGACATGATAAACACCACAGAAATGCTTTGGGGAGAGATCAGTGGGAGAACAGGATGCCCAACACTGAGTCATGATGCGCCATATTCCTGATCCAGCGTTCCCTTCATCTTCTGCAGGCTCACAGGCCTTACCAGCACCACCGCTGCACAGCAACGCTTTCCTAGGAAGCATCAACCAAACAGTGCCAACTGTTATGACACTTAACTGAAGCCAGGTGAAGGAAATTGTTCATTTTCCCATAAGTGCATCTAATTAAAAGCTTTCCCTTTTTTTTCCTTTTGGCTAAAATAAGGAAACAATTTAAGGCAGTAACCAAACAACTGGAAAACATTTTCTTAAAAGGCAATTTATAGTTAAAAAAAATAACTGTACACAGCAGTCCACCCCCTCAAAAGTAAAGATGCTCACAATTTTTATTTTCAACACATTGACACTGGCTGGTTTTTGGTCTGGAATCAGGGGGAGGCCCTGTGGACAGCCGACAAGCTGGCTGGTAGAGGTCCGGGTCTGATGTTCAGGCCACAGGCTAATGCTGGAGGCAACAAGCTGGCTGGTGGAGGTCCAAGTCTGATGCTAGGGCCACAGGCTAATGCTGGAGGCAACAAGCTGGCTGGTGGAGGTCTAAGTCTGATGCTAGGGCCACAGGCTAATGCTGCTGATTCCCAGCACACTCACCGAGAAAGCGGTGATGGCTCCTCCACTCACTAGTGTTCACATTTAATGAATGCAGCTGCACATGCCAGGGGAACCCATTTATCACAGTCAGCACAGACTCCAACCACACTGACAACCGTTTGTAAATCATGACAAGTACAAGTATGTTTACAAAAACATACAAAAGCTTCACACGCAGTGGTGGGAACTCGTGGAAAGTGGCTGGTCCTTGGGTGTTACATTCCGTCTCACACAAGTCGGCTGTCATGGATTCAGATCCTGAACACAGCAGCTTTCAAACCTGAAGAGCGCAGCTCTCCTAACTAGAGTCACGAGCACACCCAGAAGCGCAGACTGTTGTCTACAAATTGTGCCGTGTAAACCACACTGGATGCCAGACGAGGGGACAAAGGAGGTGGCCCCCTGCCCCTGCCCTGGAGGGAGCCCGGCAGATCCCATTCTACCCCGCACACACACAGCAGGTGTGGCTGCAGATGCTCGTCCCTCCAGCAGGTATATAACCGGCGGTGTGACCATGGCACCTGGGGCTCCCCATCCCTGCTGGGCTGTGCAGGCAGTAAAGGCGCTCATTGGACTGAGTCAGGCCCCCAGGCCCAAACCAGTCACCATGCCCCACCTGGGTCCACACGGATAATCAAGAGAAAAGGCTCTCTACAGAAACTTAGATGCCATTTTCACAAAGTGTATCTTCAGTGGTTTTCATACTCACAGGTCAAAAACATATATATGAAAGTTGGTAAGAAAGAAAAATGCTTCCAAAATTAAAATTCAACATTTAATACTGTAAATTCAACAGTGCTTGATTTCACATGTACATAAGCCACTGACCGATCACATGCATAGGAAATGCTCTTATCACCTGTGGTTTCATGAGTGACATAAACATCACCAACCAGGATTTAAAAGTCAGCAGAAACTTCAACAACAAAAACCAAACAACTGGATTAAAAATGTGTATAATGAAGACATTTCTCCAAAAACACACAAGGGGCCAATAAGCACATGAAAAGATGCTCAACATCACTTGTCAAGAGGGACATGCAAATGCAAACCACCGTGAGCAGTCAGCTCCCACCTCGTAGGACAGCTACGTAAGCTCCAGAAAATAACGAGGACACAGGAACCCCTGTGCTGGTGGGAATGAAGGAGGGCAGCCTGTTTAGAAAACACAGATTTGCAGTGATTCCTACAGAAACTGAGCACAGAACCACCATCTGACCCATCAATCCCACTGCTGGGTATACACCTAAAAGAAGTGAGAGCAGAGTCTCCACAAGACGTCTGGACTCCATGCTCATACAGCTGACAGGGGAAGCCACCTCCTGTCTGTGCACACAGCTGGACAAGCAGAACAAAGCTGGTATTATGCTTATGGGGCATTACTCAGCTTAAAACAGAAGGAAATCCGGGCACACACTGGAACACGGGAGAACCTTGAGGACATCATTCCAAGGGAAGCAAGCAGTCATAAGAGGACAAACTGCATGGGATTCTGAGTATCTGAGGGACCTGGGGTCGTGGAGCTCGAGGCATCAGAAAACAGCGGTGGAGGGTGCAGAGTCGGTTAAGGGGGCTGGAGCATCAGTCCTGCAGGCTGAGCAGTGAGGAGGGCGTGGGGACGTCCATGCACTCAATACTCCAGAGCTGGGTACCTCCCACTGTAAAATGGTCTATGTCAGGTGTGCTTTACCACATTCCCAAGGTGTAGCTACCTCACGTCATCCCTATCTCCACTCACTTCCTGGATCCCTTACCACCTCCGGTTATTCTCAGGCAAGCCCCAGATGGGACGTCATTTCAAGGGCAAACACCTCAGGATGATCCCACTGTGACTGGTGCGGCTAGTAGCTCTTCCCAGACAGGCTCCCCTCAGGCAGGATGCGGAATGTCCCTGACGCCCTGCAGTGTGCATACTGCTTCTGGAGGAAGCCCCCCATTGCTCCCACCACGTGGGCAAGGCCACACACTCAGACCAGGGAGCCCGTCAATCTGGAGCTGTACCTGCGTCTCACCGACTCCCCACCCCTTCCCAATCACCCCTGTTTTTTTCTGAGTATGATACAGATTTAGAACATTCAAGATAATCCATATGTTTTTTCATTCATAGGGTTTTCCTTAGGAGGGGAAGATGTAGCATCTTCCCAACTGCGTGACGTCAGAACCCTACACACTGTGTGAAACCAGGCACACAGCGGCCCCTGAGAATGCGGCCCCTGAGAACGAGTCTATATGCTCACCCCAGTTCCTGTGCATGTAACCTTGTCCTTCCTCAAACAGGTTTTGTGCCCCTTTCTCTACCTCTTCTCCTTCCTTTAATGGGAATATTTGTTCGCTGGATATGTCCAATAGATCTCTCACCCTGCCCTCCATTTTCAAAGTCATTTTCTCTTCATGCTATTCAGCTTGGGCGCTTTCCATCCCCCATCCCCCAGATCTTGACCCATTCTTCTGCACCCTCTTGTCCACTGCAGTTTTCTTTGCTGTGACCGTATTCTTCAGCTCTGACTGGCTCCTGTGTACACTTCCTACCTCTGCTGAAGGCCTCACCAAGCTCACCTACCTTCTCTCCAGCCGAGTAGACATCTGTAGGACTGTTCGTTAGTTCTTTGTCAGGCACACTGCTTTCCTCTGTTTTTATGTAGTTCTGTCACTGAGGTTTTCTCTTGTTCTTTTGGAGCATATTCCCGTATCTACCCATCCCTGTTTGACTTTGTGTTTGGTTTTATCAATTAGGCACAATAGCTACTTGCCCTAAATTTAAGGGAGAGGAACTGTGTATGGTTGCCCCCCCATGTAGAATGTGTGCCTGGTGATGAGGGCTGGCTGGACAGAGCTGTGGCTGGTGGAGGCTGGGGGTTTTGGGGGGGCTGCCCTGTGCGATGGTCAGAGGTATAGTGGGAGTGGATTGGGACAGCCCTGAGGCTCCCCACACAGAGGGTACCCTGGTGAGACAGCTAAAGCTGAAGTGGCTACAAATGGTGGGATCCCAGGGCCCTCCCCAGTGTGGGTATCCCAACAGGACAATACATGAAAGGGAAGTGAGCACAGGCTGATGCAGTCTCTGGGCTCTTGTCCAGGGGATGCCCTGGCAGGACAGCCAAAGGGGTTCAACCAGGGTGCTCCAGGCTGTGCAAAGAATGGCCCGGCAAGGTGGCTGGGGGTCAAGGTGAGGTGCAGGCTGGGGTCTAGGGGCACTCTGTGTGGGGGCACCATGGCAGGACTGTTATAGCTGAAGTGGGTGCAGGCTGGGGTAGTCCCTGGGCTTTCCATACAGAAGGCATCCTGATGAGACAGCTGTGGTGGAGTGGGTACAAGCCAGGATGTCCCAGGATGCTCAGTGCAGGGGGTGCCCTGGTAGGGTTGCTGGAGCCAAAGCAGGCATCAGCCGGGAGGCCCTGGAGCACCCTAGCAAGGCATGAGAAGCTGACGTGGTGAGGGTCTGGGCTGTTCCAGGGCGCTCTGTGCCTGTGTCACCTTGGTGAGACAGCAGGAGCTGTAATGAGCAAGGACTGTGCTGGAGCCCTCTTGCTGTGGCGGCTGAGGCTGGTATGGTCTCAGGGACCTGCTGGGCTCAGTGAGGTGGCCGGCCAGTTAGGACGCTGGACCCTGCTCCTATCCACATTATCAAGGGGAAGAGGAGCATAAACCATGAGGCTCACCAGACCCAGACCCAGCAAGTTCCAGCAGCTCCCCACTGTTTGGTAAAATTTTAAGGATGTCTCTTTTATAAGCTCATTGATCTTTTCAACTGTAGCTTTGTTCTGTGCCCTCAAGCAGACAATGTGCTGGGGGGGGGGGGGGCGGTCCCTTGGTACCAGCACTCCCTGCTCAGGTCACAGCATCAGAGGTGGAGGCCTGTCCACTGCCACGTCATCCTCTGTTCAGTCAGCCCTCAGTTCTTCTTCAGGAGGGACTGCTCAGTCAATAGTGGTGGATATGGGGTGTCCCTGGAGGTGGGGAATCCAGAGTCTTCCTCTGTCGCCATCTTGGACCAGAACCAATCCTGAACATAACCTCATTTGGAAACAGGACCTCTGGTGATGTAATTAAGTGAAGGATCTTGAGATAAAAATCATCTTGGATCACTCATAGGGGCCTGAACTTCCATGGCAGAGGAGAAGGCATGGGGAGATCAGGAGAGAGAAGGCCAGTGACCACAGAGACAGAGACTGGAGTGACATGGCCACCAGCCAACAGACGCCAAGACTGCAGCAAACACCGCAAGCTGGGGATGCCCCTCAAGGCCCGTCCACACTTGCATTTTTTTTAAAAAATTTTATTTATTTATTCATGAGAGGCACACAGAGAGAGGCAGAGACACAGGCAGAGGGAGAAGCAGGCTTCCTGCGGGAAGCCCAACATGGGACTCGATCCTGAACTCCAGGATCATGCCCTGAGCCGAAGGCAGACACTCAACCACTGAGCCACCCAGGCATCCCCACACCTCCATTTTGGACTTCTGGCTTCCAAAACTGCTAAAGGACGTTTCTGCTGTCTTATGCCACTGATATTATGGTTACAGCAACTGCAGGAAATGACCACAGTTACCTCCCTTTACAATTACTCGAGGTTGATGCTGATTCTGAAAACACACATGTGCCATCAATTCTACCATTAAATACACAAGCTATTGGGAAAGAAAATTCTCCAGATGTGATGCCCCATCAGAAACATAAACCAAAGCAAATATCAGATACATATTTGGTCCTTTTCCCCAAAATGAAACAAAGCACAATGAAGCCCTTGAACACAATCACCGACAAATGACTCAAGGCAGACTTGTCAGAGGCCCTGTGCAGTGGGGCCTCCTCACAGCAGGAGCTGGGCAGCATTTTGCTCCTCTGCCCGCCAGAGCCACGATCTCTGCTCTAACAGTTCTTCACGACGGTTTCGGTTACACATCGTTCATCAGTGGCTGCCTTTAAACTTAGTTTTTTATCCACACATCTCCCCACAAAAGACCAAAGGTTGTATGTTCCTGCTGGCCAAACGTCCACATTTACTTGTCTTCCTACTTACGGTCACTCTTGCTTCAGCAGGTTATTAGTCTCTCTTACAAAAAGATATTTTAAAAGGAAAAATACAACTTACTTTAATTTTTAAGAAAGGATTAAAAACGTATTTTAAGGGTTAACACTTTATTCCTGAGTATTTCACACAACACACTTAAGGAATCTGAGGCAGACATGTTATGGGAACGGGAGCTGAGAAGGTGGTGGCCATGCAGTCCCACGTTTACCTGGGAGAAGCACTGGCCTCCACACACCACGTGGTTTAGTGAAAAAAATATAGTTCTTCAGAGGTTAGGATGGCATTCTCACAGAGAAGGACTGGCAGGCAATCCAAGGGACCCGTAGGATGTGGGGAGCACTCACCGACCCCAGGCACACAGCTGACCACTGCCTCTGGCCTGCTGTCCTACCTGACAGACTCACAGCACAGGCCATGATACTCACACAGCTACAACCCTACCAATTCCTCCCTGCTTC
Organism: Canis aureus; assembly: GCF_053574225.1. Lineage (NCBI taxonomy): Eukaryota > Metazoa > Chordata > Mammalia > Carnivora > Canidae > Canis > Canis aureus. The sequence goes on along the minus strand of NC_135634.1, from coordinate 38,527,439 downwards.
ATGTCACAAGGTCGCACCATAACACATAACGGCGAAGCAGACCCGACAAAAGTTCTGCAGCAGGGATCACAGGCCAGAAATATGTTCAGGAGACAAATTCAAGTGAGCCACACATCTATCATCTAGGTACACGGACTCTTAAGGTAAGGGCCACAACGAAATTTATGAATGTATACCAATGCAGGGAGCGCCGAGCCCAGGAGCTAAGTGAGGAATCCACTACAGACACTGGATTAAACAGCCAGAGGCAAACAGCTGTCAAGCAAATACTACGTATTTGTTTGTGGGACTATGAGGCACAAGACGGCATGTAATGATTACATGACAATGTAGACAGGGAACACACGCTGAAAGTGTGGTGGAGGGAACTGGAGTGTGATCAGTAGCAAACCACATTATTTACTGTAGGAACCAACAGTCAGTATTCCAAACAGAAGGAACTAAGGTAACGATATAAACGTACTACTGGGAAGCCCAGGTGGCTCAAGGGTTTAGCGCCACCTTCGGTCCAGGACGTGATTCTGGAGACCAGAGATCGAGTCCCACGTCGGGCTCCCTGCATGGAGCCTGCTTCTCCCTCTGCCTGTGTCTCTGCCTCTCTCTCTCTCTCATGAATAAATAAATAAACAAAATCTTTTAAAAAATTATAAATGTACTACCATCAAGGTGAAAATAGATGGAAAGACTTCCTAAGTACTGAAGGAGTGAAGGCAAGCAGAACACAAGATGACAGGCTCTCTTCTGTATGTGTACAAGGAACCACCCAAAGGTACAGCTACAATTATGTCTAAAACACGGGTAACCTAAGCTAGACAGAGAGGAAGGATGGAGGGTGTGGCTCAGCTTTGGATGGGCTTACAGAGAAAAATCAAACACAAATACTGAGTATGAGGAGCACACAACTGAGAATAATTTATGTGACCCAAGAGTAACAATGATCACAGGAAATTACAGCATTAAATTAGCATTAAACATATATATTTTTAAATATATATTGATAAAAACTTATAAAGTAATTTAGACATACAATTCTAAAAGCTAGAAAAAGAATACTAAAGATAAAAGCAAATACCACTAACTAGAAAAAAAGGTAGCACTAAAAAATTCAAAGCTAGTTCTCTGGAGAAAACGATCAGCAAGATAAACTACAAGATAGCTTATCAGAAAAATTAAAGTACAAATACTTAAATTTCACAATGACAAGAAGAAAACTATAAAGACAAACAGAAAATTTTAAGACCTATAAGGGGTAAGCATTAGTGTAAGCATTATGATAAAATGCTTTGAAAATCAGAAGAAATAAAACTTATAGTTTTTAAATATATAAATTTGGTAAGACACCAATAAAAAAATCAGACTTTTTCCTTAGGGATAGGGATGTTAATTATAAAGTCCATTTACGAAGCAGCAGCAAGGAAGAAAAAGCAGACAACTGTGAACAAGAATAGCAATGAGGGGAAGCGTCTCATCCTGACACTGAAACACATTAGGAAACCTCGTGAAAATCATCTCCAGTTCAAGGTGACACAGGAGGCCACTGAACTCAACACCACCCTTGTATATGTCAAGTCTCTGTGACCTAAGGAACGATTTCCTCTGGGGGGAGAAAAAGAGCCTGAACAACTCTTACACATCGAGTGAACAAGAAAGAACCTCCATGGAAGTGGGTGGGAGAGGCTGAGACATAGCCTCGTCATAAACGCTAGAGCCAGCACAGCAACACACAATCAGGAGCCAACTCAACAACCACAAGCTTATCCCTGGGGAACAAGGGATTTGAACCTAACATGGGGAACCCCAACATTTACAACTTGCATCTGAGAGTCAAGCCCTCAATGAGGCTTGATCTCTGGACACAAGGTCCCCCCTGGGGCCTAGCACACTTGTGCTGACGAGGAAGTGTCCAGCCTTTCTGTGAATGAGGTTTAACTGCCTTTTACAAGGCACTGCCCTGGAGGCAGGCACATAATTGAACACACATCTCAGGGCCTACTGACATGCTCTCCAGAGACAGAGTCTGGCAGGCAGCTTACCTGTGCTTTCCTGCCTCATGTGAGGTCGCCAGATCACCTGGAAAGGAGTTTGAACACCCATCAGGCATGAGGCTTTTAGTGGCTGCCACCCAGGAGGCACGTCCAGACCCCTGGCTATGCGGCCAGCAGGACTTGAACTTGGGGTCTCACAGGACCATATATACTTGCTTTCTTTAAAAACTGCTGCCCAAGGGTCCAGCCTCCCATCAGCCTGAATCAAGGTGCTGGTTGAGACGTGCCGCTCTGGAACAATGACTGGTTCTGGCACACAGTCAACTACTGGGAGCTGCTAAGAATCAGGTGGGCTGCCTGGACAACCACAGTGGTCTGAGAAATAACCAAACTGATGGCAGAACTGATGGAGAAGCTGCATCTCCTACATGAGGCTAACCCTTCAAGCCTGGGAGAGCGGAGTATTTCCTCTAAAACACAAAAACCCACACGGAGAGTTGAGTAAAATGAAGAAACAGTAGGATGCTGGAAACAAAAGAAGATAAACCTAAGGGAAATAACCTTAATGAAACAACGGTAAGTAACTGACCTGATAAAGTGTTCAGAACAATGGTCCTATGGTGCTCCCTGAGTTCGCAGGAAGAACCACTGAACAAAAAGAGGATTTCAACAGAGAGAAAATGTACAATGGTGCTAGAAGCCCCAGAGCTAAGGATGACAGCAGACACACAGAGAAAGCAGGAGAAAGGGCCAGGGTTAATTCTGGACAAAGGGCTGTGGGACTCACCCAATTAGAGAAGCAAAAAGGAAAAAGAACAAAAAAGAATTGAGAACTTGGGGAATTATGACCGCCACTAACATTCCCATCACAAGCGCCCTAGAAGGAGGACAGACAGAAAAGGGGCAAAAACACTTATTTGGGGCAGCCCCGGTGGCTTAGCGGTTTAGCGCCCCCTCCAGCCTGGGGTGTGATCCTGGAGACCCGGGATCGAGATCGAGTCCCACGTCGGGCTCCCTGCATGGAGCCTGCTTCTCCCTCTGCCTGTGTCTCTGCCTCTCTCTCTCTCTGTCTCCGTGTCTCTCATGAATAAATAAATAAAATCTTAAAAAAAAAAAAAAAAAAAAACACTTATTTGAGGAAACAATGGCTGAAAACCTCCTCAGCTGGGGATGCAAATTTAAGAGTTCCGGGAGGACGACCCCAAAGGGAACCACACCAAGATGCTCTATAATCCAACTGTCAGAAGTTATGCAGCAAGAGAAAAACAATTTGTTGTGTACAGGAAAACCCTGTAAAATGACCTGCAGATTTTTCAGTAGAAACTGTGTAGGCCAGGGGATCCCTGGGTGGCTCAGCAGTTTAGCACCTGCCTTCGCCCCAGGGCATGAATCTGGGGTCCTGGGATCGAGTCCCACGTCGGGCTCCCTGCATAGAGCCTGCTTCTCCCTCTGCCTGTGTCTCTGCCTCTCTCTCTGTCTCTCATAAATAAAATCTAAAAAGAAAAGAAAACAAAACAAAACAAAACAAAACCGTAGGCCAGAGGGAGCGGCATGTTATGTTCAAAGTGCTAAAAGAAAAAAACTGCCGAGATTACTCTACCAATGAAGTTGGCCTTCAGAACTGAGAAAGTTTTACAGACGAGCAAAACTTAAAGGATTTAATCACCTCGAGACTAGCCATACAAGTGTTCAAAGAACTTCTTCAAGTGGATGTGAATGGGCACTGATTAATAACAGGAAAAATATGAAAACATGAATCTCATTGGTCAAGGTAAATATATACTAAAATCCAGAATATTCTAATATTATAAAAGTGGTGGGCTAATTACTAATAAATCTAGTATAAAGATTTAAACAAAAATAGCAAACATAACTACAATTATTTAACAGATACACAATATTAAAATATGTAAACTGTGATATCAAAAACATAATGAGGGGATAAAAATAGAAAGCTTTGGAATAGCTTCTTTTTTTTTTTTAAGATTTTATTTATTTATTCATGAGAGACACAGAGATGAGAGGCAGAGACATAGGCAGAGGGAGAAGCAGGCTCCCTGCAGGGAGCCCTACACAGGACTCAGTCCTAGGACCCCGGGATCACAACTTGAGCTGAAGGCAGATGCTCAACCACTGAGCCACCCAGGTACCCCTGGAATGTCTTCCAACTTAACTTGTTATCAAATTAAAATAGACCGTCGTAAATTGTTTTATGTGAGCCTTGTAGCAACCACAAAACAAAAACCTATTGTAGAAACACAAAAGATTAAGAGGGAGCAGTGCTTATATCACTATAGAAAATCATCAAATAATGAAGGAAAAGACCCAAAAACTACAAAACAACCAGAAGTCAACGAACAAAATGGCAATAAGTCCTTCAGTAATCACTTAAAATGAGGAAGAACTAACCTCTGCTATCACAAGACATGGAGTCCCTGACTCTGTATGCTGCCCACAACAGACTCACTACACATGGAAGGACATAGACTGAAAATGACACAACGGAAAAAGAGATTTCATGCCAATGGAAACCAAAAGAAAAAGCTGAGGGAAGGGATACAGACCTCATAAAACAGATTTTAAAACAAAGACTATAATAATGGACATTATTACATAATGATAAAGGGATCACTCCAATAAGAAGATACAACATTTATAAATATTTCTGCATCCAACATGGAAGTACCTAAATAAATAAAATATTAATAGATCTAAAGAGACAGGTAGCAATACAATAATCATAGAGAACATAATACCCCCAATTTCATCAATGGATAGATAATCCTGATAGAAGATCAATAAGGAAACAATAGTCTTAAAGGATATATTAAACCAGATGGAAAAAAAATAAATAAATAAATAAACCAGATGGGACTAACAGGCACACACAGAACATTCCCTCCAAAAGCATCTGAACACACACATTCTACTTAAATGCACATGCAACATACTCCAGCATCGATCACATATTGGGCCACAAAACAAGTCTTATTAAATCTAAGAAAACTGAAATTATATCAAGTATGTTTTCTGACCAAATGGTTAAGAAACCAGAAAGCAATAAGAAGAAAACTGGAAGGGATCCCTGGGTGGCTCAGCGGTTTAGCACCTGCCTTGGGCCCAGGGTGTGATCCTGGGGTCCCGGGATCAAGTCCCACATCGGGCTCCCTGCATGAAGCCTGTTTCTCCCTCTGCCTCTGCCTCGCCTCTCTGTGTCTCTCATGAATAAATAAATAAAATCTTTTTAAAAAAAAGAAAAGAAGAAGAAGAAAACTGGAAAATTAACAGATATATGGAGTCACAACAACTGTTAACTACACAACCAATGGGTATTACAAAAAAACAAAAGAGAAGAAAACTTACCTTGAGACAAACGAAAATGGAAAACACACCAACACATACAGGATGCAGCAACAGCAGTTCTACAAGGGAATTTCATACTGATAAATGCCTATACCAAGAAATAAGAAAAATCTCTAACTTCAAATCTCAAGGAACTAAAAAAGGAAAAACAAATGAAAATGAGAAGAAAGTATGTATCAAATTTCAGAGCATTAATGAAATGCAATATAAAAAGACATAGATCAATGAAACAGAGGGTTTTTTTGCAAAACATAAAATTGACAAACCTTTGGCTAGACTCACCAAAGAAAGAGAGAGAGAGAGAGAGAGAGAATTAAAATAAAAATTAGAAGTAAAAGAGGAGACATTACATCTAATAGTACAGAAACTACATAGGATCATAGGAGACCACGGGGAATAACTATACACCAACAAATGGACAACCCAAACGAAATGGATAAATTCCTAGAAACATACAACCTACAAAGACAATCACAAAGAAACAGAATATCTGCATAGACCTATTACTCATAAGAAGACTGATTCAGAAAATAACTTCCCAGTAAACCAAAGTCAGGACCAGATGGCTTCCCTAGTGAACATTTAAAGAAGAATTAAAACTGATCCTTTTCAAATTCATCACCAAAAAAAAAAAAAAAAAAGATGAACGAATGCTTTCAAAGTCTTTAAGAGGACAGTACTGCCTTGATATCCAACTGGTCGAGAACACCATGAAAGAAGAAGCTTACAGGCCCATATCCCTAATGAGTATAGATGCAAAACCCTCAATTACACTTTAGCAAATGAAATCAACGTAACAGAAGAATTACATACCATGATCAAATGGGGATTCATTCTAGGGATGCAAAGATGGTTCAACATCAGCAAATCAATTGATGTTGATACACCTCGTTAACAAAAGGAAGAATAAAAATCAGTACAACAGATACAGAATCATCTGACAATATTTAACAGCCATTTATACAAAAAGACTCAAGAAAGTGGGTATGGGCATCAAAACTACAGTGAGCCATACCTGACAGCATGGCTAAAATTACCAAGTCAGGAAACAAAAGCTATTGGTGAGGACTTGGAGAAAGGGGAACCCTCTTGCACTATTGGTGGGAATGCAAGCTGGTGCAGCCAACTGTGGAAAACACTGTGGAGGTTTCTCAAAAAAATATAAATAGAGCTACCATGTCATCTGGCAACCCCACTTCTGGGTATTTATCTGGATAAGATGAAAACACACTGGAAATTACATCTGCATCTCACTGCTCAGTTGCAACATTATTCACAGTAACAAAGACATGGCAACAACCTAGGTATCCATCATGGATACACTGATACAGAGGACAGGGTATCCATGCAATAGAGTATTTATTATTCAGCAGTAAAAAATCATGAGATCTTGGCATTTGTAACAACACAGGTGTTCCTTCAGGGCACTGTGCTGTGTGAAGTTGGTCAGATCCAAAAAGACAAACATTACATGATCTCACTTACACGTGGGATCTAAACACAACGACAAGCCATGCTCCCAGATACAGAGACCAGAGCTACTGCTGGTCACCACAGCCAGCAGACAGGAACCAGGAGTCAGAAGTCACAGACTCCCAGGTGTGAGATATAAAATCCTGCAGAATGTGAGGCACAGCATGGTGACTAGAGTTCATGATGCCACCCTACATATTTGCAAGCTGCTGAGAGAGAGAATCTTAGAAGTTCTCATCACAAGAAAAAATGTGAACGTATGTGTGGTGAAGATGCTCATGAGCCTTACCTTGTGGTCACCACGTACCAAGTACAAACATCAAAACATCATGCTGCACACCCCAAACTACTCTCATGTTCTGTGTCAGTATACCTCAACTGAAAAAATGGGACAGGATCAGTGTGACTTGATAAATAAGTTATTGATCTATACAATGAATTACAGCATCATGAAAAATGAGGTAAAGTCAACACGTGCTGACCTGGAACTACTTCCAGGAAATGAAGTGGCAAGAGAGGGTGAAGTGCACAGTCAAATGAACACACACTGACAGCAGGAGCATAAATGAGACCACTCCACTGGAGCTCGAAAGATGCATCCTGGCCCCATGCCCTGGCCATCACAGCCTTGGGGGATGCCTGTGAGAACAAGAGAACCCCCGTCCCCCCAGGGCTCCCTGCACGCCTCCTCCCTTCCAGCACATGCATCTGCTCAATCTGTCAGAAGCCCCAGGAGCTCCAGCTGCAACACACACCCAGAATCTGTGCCGTCACCCCCATCAACACCTCCACAGCCGCTTCTCTAGTGGGTCTTACCTCTACCTGTGCTCTGCCCTTGCATCCCTGCAGCCCATTTCACACTGCAGCCAGAACGAGCCCGTTAAAACCTGACGCTGCACTCATTCCCCCGTGCAGAACACCTCTGCCCACCTCAATTAGAGAGAAGCCCCATCCCTACAGCACATGGACAGTGGCTGTGCAACTGGCCCTGGCTCACTCCAGCCTCCAGTGTCCTGCTGCCGCCCCCATGGCACATGCTCCTGCCCCCTGGGAGGCTCCTCCCCACAGATCCCTTCCTCAGAGTCTACCCCATCCACATCCCTGCTGACCACCTCTGCTCCCTCACTGTTTTTATCTCCCACACTGACTTCTCCCCCTCATGGCACTTATTAAATGAGACAAGCCACACAGTGAAGATGTTCTGTCCACTTGCTGTCTGTTGCTCCAGAATGGAAGCTCCATCGGGCATGGGTTTTGGGATTTCCATGTTCTGCTGCACCCCAGCATGGAGAACTCCTCATCTGGACCGAGTGGGTACAACAGGACGTGAAATCAGAAACTGGACACATCTCAGGCCTGGCTCACGGAGGGCTCTGTCCATGCACCCAAGGGGCAGAGGGAAGACTCAGCCCACTGTTTGCAAGGGGTTCTTTCCTGGAGGGGACACAACAGCTGCGTCTTTCCTGCCTACAGGTATGGCACTCCGCAGCTCTCTGGCCAAAGGCCCTCACCCCGCCAGTGTGTGCGGGGCCAGGAGGGCTCACGCACACTCCGTTCATATGAGGTAGCTAATAACAAACACATACACAGTCTCCGATTCCAACACCTGAGGTGTGCTGGACTGAGGACAAGCCCATTGCCTTCAGATTCCCTGGTGCAGTGTGAGCTCAGATGCCCCCCACAAGACTCCGAAGTCAGAGGACCTCTGTCAGAGCCTTCACGAGGCTGGAGTGGCCGCAGCACTGGGGGCCCATCGGGCATGGAGCACATGGCCATAAACACAAGTCTCCTGAATGAGAGAAGGCATCAATGAGAGGCGCAAATGATCAGCTAGGGAGCCAGCAAAGGTCTGAATGAACTGATGAGAGGAAGGGAGGGAGGAAGGAGTGTGCTTCCGGTGGCGTCACGTGTTCCCTGGCGGGATTTCTCCCCCTTACCTTTCCTAGCTGCTCACGTGCTGGTTCATTTAGGGTTAGGAATTTGCTAAGTGGGCCAATTTAAAAAAAAAAAAAAGAAAGAAAAAGGAACGGAAGTGTAGGGTCCCGGCAAGACCATCGCTGAAACAACGGGTCAGGGAATATAAGGTGGACACAGGGAGGTGCAAAACGAGAGAGCTGGCCACATGGGAAAACAGGAGGTAGGCAGCCAAGGTGGTCATGAAACCCTCTGTGCTTCAAGGCTGGGAGGCCAACATTCATGGTTTTGGACCACAGAGCCGGGCCTCCGATACAGAGGACCAGAAGCCCCAGTAATGAGGGGTCAAACCCTGAGGGGCCGGGCTATGTGAGTGCAAGACGGACCCTGAAATCATACTGGTCAGAGAACAGCCTCAGCCCCACAGACTCAAAACGTCCAGACGATACAGCAGCTATGTGGTTGGTTACCCACGCAGACAGGACGTGAGCTAAAGAACAACTCTGTCTTTTCTTACGACATGCTGCAGGACTGTATGACTTTTGTTGGTTTATAATGGAAAAAAATGCAATATCAAAATAAAGTCAGAGATGGGCCTTCACAATCCATATGTAATCATTACTCAATGTAGCAGTAACAACAAATACTGCCCGAAACACTCAGCGCTGGTCTGACGCTGAAGCTAACTTACTACGTCACTTACCTACATCTTTCTTTCCAGTCACTGAAGACACAATCTAAGGCAAGCTGTAATGAGAAAGATCCAAGGCGAAACACCAAGATGACAGCCGGGGTGCTTCTCTGACTGAACAGAGGGGCATAGGAGTGTCTCTTCACCCAGGCACTGTGGCCAAGGGAGCACAGCCCACGACCTCATGGATGTTCCCCATCATCATGATCAGAGACTCCTTTTGCATTCTCGTAAGAGAACCAAAACTACAGCCTCTTTTCTTTTTCCTTCAGAGGATCCACAATTTAAAAATGCTTTTTATGGGCAGCCTCGGTAGCGCAGCGGTTTAGCGCCACCTGCAGCCCAGGGCGTGATCCTGGAGACCCTGGATCGAGTCCCATATCAGGCTCTCTGTATGATGCCTGCTTCTCCCTCTGCCTGTGTCTCTGCCTCTCTCTCTCTGTCTCTCTGAATAAATAAATAAAATCGTTAAAAAAATAAAAATAAAAATGCTTTTTAAAGAATTCAATTACCTTCATATATCCTGGGGCCTATTAGAAGTTGATGATACTTTCTATGGAGTCCCAAATTTACAATGCCTTCCATGCCTCTGCCTACTGAGAACCAAATGACCAAAATAAGCCTTAAAATACTCAAACTTGGGGGTGCCTGGGTGGCACAATTGGCACAGTGTGCAACTCTTGATTTCTGCTTGGGTCACGATCCTGGGGTCCTGGGGTCGAGCCTCATGACAGGCTCTGCCTCAGTAGGGGGTCTGCTTGCCGCTCTCCCTCTGCCCTTCCTCATGCTCTCTCTCTAAAGTAAATACACAAACCTTTTAAAAAAAAATATTCAAGGGCAGCCCAGGTGGCTCAGCGGTTTAGCACCACCTTTGGTGCAGGGCGTGATCCTGGGGTCCCAGGAGCGAGTCCCACGTCAGGCTCCCTGCGTGCGGACTGCTTCTCCCTCTGCCTGTGTCTCTGCCTCCCTCTCTCAATCTCTCTCTCTCTCTCTCTCATGAATAAATAAATAAAATCTTTAAAAAAAATACTCAAACCTGAATTGGAAACAATGGTTAAGGAGAGGTCAATAAAAATAATGCAGTGAAAAGACTTAAAAACCTAAAGGCAGGGATCCCTGGGTGGCGCAGCGGTTTGGCGCCTGCCTTCGGCCCAGGGCGCGATCAAGGAGACCCGGGATCGAATCCCACGTCGGGCCCCCGGTGGATGGAGCCTGCTTCTCCCTCTGCCTGTGTCTCTGCCTCTCTCTCTCTCTCTCTCTCTCTCTCTCTCTCTGTGTGTGTGACTATCATAAATAAATAAATAAAATAAAATTTAAAAAAACCTAAAGGCAAAGGGAGAAAACCTGAGGAGTGCCACCATGAGGGCAGAGCTGAGTGCCCCCTCTGTCACATTGAGCCTCCCAGGATAAGAAGCGCCTTCTTTCCACAGCCCCTCTGAGCCTGGAGTTACTGAAAATGGCCCAATCTGATGAAGGCTACCAATTCTCAGATACGCAGTATCTAGATGCAGCTCTTCAATGCCTTCCCTTTACAAAATCACACAAGATCTGTCCTCAGACATAAAACTGCGTTCCAACAATGCCCCGAGGGAGACATGGGGCCAGATTACTAATAAATATGGTTCTCCCCAAGGCAAAAACTCAAGGAATATTCGGCGGCTCACCTTTCTCCTTGTCCAGTCTATTTTCCCCCGCTGCCATCTGATTGCACGGACACTGCCACGGGCACACACTCATTGTCCCTGAGCGGTCTGCATCTGCTAGAATCCTGGTCAATGTGTGGCCCAGATGGTCTACAGCCTAGTGAGCAACCCTCCTCAGCAGGGGTGTGAGATGATTCCCCCGTATATCAAACTGCTCTGCAGCACAAGACACTGTAGTTCTACACATCTTTTCCACGAAGAACGAAGCACTAGAAATAGGGGTTAATGTTTGCTCCATCATCATTAGCCTCTGGAATATTGTGAATGTTGCTTGAAAAAAAAGTTTAATTAGGATTCGAAGTATGTAGGGGTTCACAATCCCTGAACTGCCATGGTGAACTGTGTGACTGCTTACCTATTTCCTCTGAACTTTTAATCCCAAAATGAGGCAAAAAGAGAACAGGGGGATATTTAAAAGTGTTCTATTTTCATGCCCATCACACACACACACAAAAAAAAAAATTAACAAAGTTGGTTAGAATCTTTATTGACTAACTGATTTTTATGACAATTTTCCTAGTTTTGAAAAGCCTATCCTAAACCAAAGAACCAGGAGCGCTATTTCTCAAAGATATTCAGAGGAAGAAAAGGTCATTTTACATAGTGATTTGAAATGCTGGTTACCTATGGTTTTATTTTCTTTTTGAAATTGTAGGATCAAGGTTAAATTGCTTTTTCTTCCAGGGAAAGAAAAAGATCAGACATTTGCTGCAGGGCTGGGTCATCCATGTCCTCTCCCCACAGGTCTGGCTAGACACACATTTTTGTGAAAACAAGGAAAAAGAGGGGAAAGACACAGAAAAAAGAGTGGGGAAAGAGACCACCTGGATGTCACCAGATACTGCAAAGGACGGAGCACTAGCTAATTCTCATTCCACTTTGCCCAACGCAGGCAGTCCATGGTTATGGTGACACGGCCGTGGCAGTAAGGGCATGTCAGTACTTCCACTACGTGCAGAGAAGCGCCTGTTAGCAAAGCTGGCTACTCAAAAGGACTCTGGAAGAAGTTTGAACGGGAGTGGGCAAGGAGAGTCCATGGGGCAGGGTGAGGGAGACAGGCGGATATGGAGTTCACCACACAGAGCAAATAGTCCTAACCTATGTTCTCTACATCTATGTGTACGCAGAAGACAGTTTGTTCTCAGATACTTAAAATGTGTGGGATGAAGGGGAGACACATCAGGAAAAAAACCCACAGAGTCACATGAATCTCTCAGTGTAGAAGTGGCAACAGGGTACTTCATACATTATAGCTTTCTCACTCTGATGCATCATAGCCCATTGACCCATCCTTGAATAGTGACATCAAGAACCTCCACAATGAATAGTTGTCACTGGGAGTCCACGTAAACACCAAACATTTCTAGATGCATTCAACCAAATTTACATTTAAAGAATTTGCTATGAAAAAAAAAAAAAAAGAATTTGCTATGAGGGCAGCCTGGGCGGCTCAGTGGTTTAGCACCGCCTTCAGCCCAGGGTGTGATCCTGGAGACCTGGGATCAAGTCCCATGTTGGGCTCCCAGCATGGAGCTTGCTTCTCCCTCTGCCTGTGTCTCTGACTCTCTCTCTCACTGTGTCTGTCATGAATAAATAGATAAAATCTTTTAAAAAATTAAAAAAATAAAGAATTTGCTATGAGAACTCTAAGACAAAAAATAACTTAGAAAATTCACAGCTGTATAACATCTAATACCAGCAGCATATATAATTACCAACCTTATGTAAAATTTACAGCCATGAATATTAAATAAAATTCAGAATGGCAGCGAAATGCCACAATATGAGTTCAATAAATATAACGTTATCTTTACTATAATCTGAAATATAAATTAACTTCTATTTAAATACTGCAAAAGCAATCTCTAGCCTAACACTACTAAATTTCTGTCAGAAAATCAGATGGCCTAAAGCAAAAATGAACTAATGGGACTACATCAAAATAAAAAGTTTCTGTACGGTGAAAACAAAAGTAAAAGAAAATGTACAGGATGGACTATTTGCAAATGACACATCAGATAAAAGGTTAGTATCCAAAATCTATAAAGAATGTATCAAACTCAACACCCAAACAACAAATAATGCAACTGAACAACAAGCAGAATGGGGTGCCTGGAGGGTGCAGTCAGTTAAGCATCCAACTATTGTTGGTTTGGGCTCAGGTCATGATCTCAGGGTCGTGGGATCAAGCCCGTGTTGGGCTCCAAGCTCAGTGGGGAATCTGCTGGAGATTCTTTCCCTCTGACCCTAACTCATGTGCACGAGCACTCATTCTCTAAAATAAATAAATCTTTTTTTTTTTTTTTTAATGAGAAGACATGAACAGACATTTTTCCAAAGAAGACATATAAATGGCCAACAGACATATGAAAAGATGTTCAACATGACTCATAGGAAAATACAAATCAAAACCACAGTGAGATACCACCTCATACCAGTCAGAATGGCTAAAATTAACAAGATGTTGGTGAGGATGTCCAGAAAGGGGAACCCTCTTATAGTGTTGGTAGGAATGCAAGCTGGTACAGCCACTCTGGAGAACAGTGTGGAGGGTCCTCAGAAATACAACTACCCTACAACCCAGCAATTACACTACTGGGTATTTACCCCCAAGGACACAAGCAGTGATTCAAAGGGGCACCTGGACCCCAATGTTCATAGCAGCAATGTCTATAACAGCCAAACTGTGGAAGGAGCCACGATGTCCACCAACAAATGAGTGGATAAAGAAGATGTGGTGTATATATATACATACACAATGGAATATTGCTCAGCCATCAGAAAGGATGAATCCTACCATTTGCAATGATGTGGATGGAACTGGAGGGTATTATGCTAAGTGGAATAAGTCAGTAAGAGAAAGACAAATACCATAGGATTTCACTCACATGTGGAACTTAAGAAACAAACAAGCAAAGGAGGAATAAAAAGAGAGAGAAGCAAACCAAGCAAGAGACCCCTAACTACAGAGAATATACTGGGGGTCACCAGAGGGAGATAGGTGGGGGATGGGGGAAACAGGTGATGGGGATTAAAAAGTACACTGATGGGGAGGGGGAAAAAAAAAAAAAAAAAAAGTACACTGATGATGAAAAAAATAATAAAATGATAAAGAAAAATCATATTGCCCATCAGTTTAAAATACAGTTGGTAATTATGCAAATACCAAATAAAAACATATATAAAATCAATTACTAGACTCAAGAGGGCTTGAGATTCCTAAACCTCCAGATGTTCAAACACCACTTGTGATTGGCAGTTATCATACCATGCTTCTGTGTTTGTGCAATCTCTGACTTTCATCTGATAACTCCCAATCTGTCTTCATCTAGTACTCCAGCCCATGGGGTGTGAGCAACTGTGATCCAAGTATCCTCCTCTTTCACCCTACTGACCATGATGTAGATGCCATGGGTAATACTCCACCTTGGGATAGCATAGCAACCACACAGAATGTCCTTCCATCCCTGACCAAAGTCACTACACCAACTCAGGCTTTCTAGAGAAAAAAATGGATTTGTTTTGTGCAAGCCACTACTACTACAGGTCTCAGACATATGCTGCCAAAACCAGATCTTGATTTCCTGAGGTTCCTCAGCTATAACATGAGGGTAATGGTAATCCTTCTTCTCAGATCACTGTAAGGTTCCTATGGGAAGGTTCCAGACAATGTACTAGGCTGAGGCTTTAGCTAAATAACATGTGGCTTCTCACCAGCCTTGTGTATGGGCAAACTCGGCCAATACAAGCTATGGCACACTGTGGGGACTTCAAAGCAGGTAACATCACACATGTGAAGCAGGCAAATGCTGTGGCTCTGCTTGGCCATAACTTACATGCTGTGACTGACATTACATGGGTTATTCTCTCTGTCAAGGTCCCGACTCCAGGATTCACATCTCTTCCAGCCATCTTCTGTTTTGATCCAGCTCCATCCAGGAGATCTCCAGTCCTGACCCAAAAATGGCATAGTTCTCCTATAACAGAAGGAATGTATGTGCAAATATAGTTTCCTGTCATTTAGAACATTTATTCATTAACTTAAAAGAATAAAGTTCTTACTATATAAATGTCTGCATATGCCCTAAATGCTGAGCAGACACTGGTGTTCATACAGCACCTGGGTAAGATGGACAGAGACAACTCTCAGCAGAAATTAGAAGCAACATGATGCATACACTGTATGTACTCCTGTTTGGTCAAAGCATACAGCGTAAGAGCGGGTACAGGAAGTGCTAAGAAGTGAGAATGGAGATGTGATCACGTCAAAGAACTAGACTCTGCTCTGAGGGCAACAAGGGGCCCAAAAAAGGAGCCTCGGCAGGCAAGTGATTCAATTCAATCTTTACAAATGGCTCCAGGTCACACTGTGAGGATGGAAGCTGGCATTGGCAGGGTGGCACCTGGAGGCAAGAGGAGTCGTTAGGGCTGGCAGCTTCTGAACACTGGCCCCCAGAAGGTTGGAGTCTCTGCAGCAGGACTAGAGAGGGTAGATTCTAGAAGCACTCAGGAGGCATAGTCAAGAGCAGTCAAGGACTTCTATCTCACACACTGTCTGGCTCTCTCAGGATTCCAAGGAGCCAGCCACCATGTTCTCTGCTCCCCCAAGGAAAGGCCCAAGGGGCAAGGAGCAAGCATGCAGACTGGCTGCATGTGTGCAGGGAAACCACAGGTGGCCAGATTTTAGTTTCTGGCACCAAAGAGACACCGATTTCAGTTTTGGAGGGCCTGTTAGATTTGTCGAACCCATGGTGATAAGCACTATACTGGAATCCACATATAAGAATCCTTGTGTAAAAATTATGCCCTTGAAAACTGACAACACAGATATTATTACCTTCATAGAGCTTACAATTTAGTGAAAGCAAGACACCCAATACTAGCTCTTCTACTGCCTTGAGTGGTACCTCTTGCTCAGTGGTTTACAACCCTTGCTGTGCGCTAACAGTACAGTCTTGGAAGCTTTTATAAAATACAATGCTTAGCTTCAACCCCAGATCTGTGGGTGATGGGTACATGTATTTTCTAACAATGCCAGGCACACAAGGGAACTCAGTAAACACAGAGAGAATGAATGCATATACACATCCACCGTTCAGAAGAGAGAAGACTAAGGCTAGACAACAAGACCAGGAAATCCTCAGCATTCAGCTAGGAACCAAAGCCAGAGGAATGATACCACAACAGAGAACACATAGAGCCAAGGAAAAAACTCTAAGAGACAATGACAGTTAAGGGACAAGCAGATATATATGGGCCAAGAAAGGGAATTGAAAAGAAGAGCCAAAAAAAAAAGAAAAAAGAAAAGAAAAGAAGAGCCAAAGAGCTTGAGAGAGGAAGTAGGAAATCAAGAGATGAATGTATTTTAAGAAAGAAATGATTGACAGAGAGTAAAATACTATCAACAAGCTAGTACAGTAAGAATTGAAACAGTATATAGTTGATTTAGTCACAAAAAGGTAGAGGATAACTCAACCAAAAATAGTTTCAATAGAGTAATGTGTTATATTAATCTCACATCCAAAGTAGACTTGGAGTATTTCTCTAATGTGGAGTATTTCTAACAGAGTACTTGAGAGACAGAAGTTTTCAAATATAATCTCCCAACTATATTAATTATAACTAACAAAAAATAGGCTATTAGGTAGACATTTATACTGCCCTAAAACAGACAAGTTAGAAGGAAATTCTAAGTCTTCAACAGTATTTCTGGGCCAACTCTAAGTGCTCATTTCCTTAAAGTAAAATATATGATGAACTCATCTTCCCATAAACCAAGAGGATCTCTAAACCCTGCTACACTTGGATTCCCAATAAGACCACATCTTTAACAGCCACATATTCATTCATTCAAATTATTTTAGAAGATCCTTAAAAATCATTATTTAAATCTCAGCACTGTTTTTATAAGTATCATCTTACAGACTTGTTTCAAATTACCAATCACCCTAAAATGCAGAAGCTACAACCCCATCTGGTCAATGCATAGGTATCTAATAAAACTGTCTCCCATAGCATCCACTCCTCCCAAAGAAGGCAAGTGCATACCAGGATAGAGCAGATGCTGCTCACAGGGTAGTCTCATAAAACATATACGAGAGAAAAATGTCTGTGAGGACCACTGCTGATGGCTGCCAAAGTACCTCTCGGTATCATATATGGTGGATTCAGAAAAACTTATATTTAAAAAAAGTGGCAACTATTCAGAATACTGCTAAACACACCAAATATAGATTACTCCAACGACAAAGTTAAACACAAGCCAGATGTGTTATTATGCTATGTAATCCCTCCCTAAAGGTGTACTATCTAGTCGAAGAACTAAATAGACAACAGCCACATCTTCTTTATCCATTCATCAGTGGATGGACATTTGGGCTGTTTCTGTAATTTGGCTACTATTGATAATAGTGCTAGAAATATCAGGAAGCACAAACCCCTTCAAATCTGTATTTTTGTATCCTTTGGGTAAATACCAGTAGTGCAATTGCTGAGTTGGGGGTGGGGGGGGGAGCAGATGGGTGATGGGCATGAGGGAGGGCACCTGTAATGAGCACTGAGCATTATGTGCAAGTGATGAATCACTAAATTCTACTCCTGAAACCAGTATTATACTGTATGTTAACTACAATTTAAATACAAATTTGATGGGACTCCTGGTGACTCAGGGGTTGAATATCTGCCTTCAGTTCAGGGCATGATCCTGGGGTCTGGGATTGAGTCTCACATTGGTCTCCTTCCAAGGAGTCTGCTTCTCCCTCTATGTCTCTGCCTCTCTCTGTGTCTCATGAATAAATAATTTTTTTTAAATCTTTAAATAAAAATTTGAAAAAATAAAATAAAGATAACAGCAAATGAGAAAATTCACACAAATAATATATGTAAATATATCTAAAACAAAAATATATTATGTATGTACTGAATGAGTGGTAAAGAGAATAACTAAAAGAAATTCAGAAAGAAAAAAAAAAAAGAAATTCAGTAAAAAGCAAATCATTTGGGACCTCTGAGGAAAAACCAGGGCATCACCTTGGCCTTAAAGCACGGTTAGATCTCAATTACATGGAAAGACAAGGGGAAAAAATACCAATCATAGAAATGGTGGGTAAAAAAAAAAAACATACAAAACTGGGAATACATGTGACACCTTTGAGAATGAACAGAATTGGTTGGCTGAAATAGAGAAATCTTTGGGAAGGTTGGCAGGTAGGTTGGAAAGGTGACCAGAAGCCAGATCACAGAAAACTTCAGTATCAAGGCCGCTTAGACTTTATTCTCCAAATAATTATGTTTTGGGGCAACACAGTGATATGAGCAGTGCTATTTTGAGAATAACCTGCCAGGGATTGTGGGGTGAACGGGAGGCAGAAAGCACAAGTCTTCAGGCGACAGAAACCTCCTGCCAACTCCTCAGCTAACAAACTTGTCTTAACACATGAAGATGCACAAACATTGGCCTGTCTAGGTAAGCACTATGCCCACTCACCACTTAATACAGTTCTATTCAGGCCCCACAAGCTACTCCTGTAACATTTAAGTAGTTTTCACTGTGAAGTTAAGAATCAGCTTGCTGTTTTGAGTAAGATAACCAACTCTTTTGCAACTCCTTCTGTGAGAACTGAACATGGTTAGCCTGACATTTCAGGTGCTTGGTTTGTATTTATATGGAGTGGCAGGAATGAAGTGCAGCCCCATGGACCAGGGAAACTTAAAAGCCCATTTTCAAGAGTTTTTATCTTCAACACAGAGGAGAAGATTCATTTTGTTTTAGCATGTGGATTCCACAGACATGACATATGCTCTTTGGATCACAATGGAGCTTTATTTTAAAGTATAATCAATCCTATACAGGTCACAAACGAAGGCAGACTCTAGAAGAGTTACTATAAACAGTAAGAAAAAGCCATCAGGAAAACACAAGAAGAAAAGAAAAACAAGACACGGCGTAATCTGAAAGGCCTGGTATCAAATTTTCAAAAATACTCCCGACCTGAGACATCTAAATTTGCAGATTGGAAATATTACTACACTTTCGGAATAACAAACAACCCATCACTTTTTATGGAAATGTATTTATCTGCCCTGCTAAAAGACCTGAGTTGCTATAACTTTATGAACTTTAAAATCACATTTGTTTTGAAAAACTTCAAACACAAAAATAAAAGCAGGGGCACCTGGGTGGCTCAGTCCATTACTCATCTGCTTTCACCTCAGGTCAGGATCTCAGGGACCTGGGATGGAACCCCACGTCTGGCTCCCTGCTCAGCAGGGAAGTCTGTTTCTCCCTCTGCCACCCACCCCACCCCATATTCTCTCTCTCTCTGCCTGAAGTAAATAAAATATTTTAAAACATAAACTGACTCCTGAAAATCAAGCACGTAAGACCAACTACTCAGAGGGTGGCTACTCAGTTGAGAAATAGCTGGTATGGTTGGCAATTTTACCCACACTTCATGCTAACTGATGTCAGAGAGCACATGGGGCTAAACTCTTACAAATCTTCCCTTAATCTCTTCTTGTGGCAGGAGATTGGGGTGGAATCCTGCAGAAATACGGGACTTCCCCAAGCCAAAGGGACTCACAACAGGAGAGATGCAGAACCAAGAAATGTCTTCCCTCAACAAGATGCATTTCTTAGCTGATGATCCTGCACATATGTATCACACATGGTACCTGTCCTATCTCAGCCCCACACTGCCCTGAAAGACAGAAAATGTCACCATCCCCCTTTCACAGCCTTAATTCTCCATTTTATAAAAGAAACTGATGCACAGGGTGTGGCGGAGCTGGGAATCCCATTTCTGGATGGTCAGTCCAGGGCCCCTGCTCTGTCACTATACTTTTAACAATAGCAATTCATGAGCACCCTGTGAAAAGAACGGGTCATAAAGTTGTGAGGGGTTTTTTTTTGTTTTTTGTTTTTTTTAAGTGTTACCTTGTTACATTAAGTCACCAGATGTAGTCTAAAGTAATGACGAATCTAAACATAAAAACGCTAAGGAAAACATCCCAAGAAACACACTCTAATAAATTTTAAAAGGCTTCATGTATTTTGCTGTTTAAGTAAGAGGACAGGAAACGCAAGTAGTACCTATATTGGTTCCTTCCAGACAATAACAGCTTTAAGCGCAGAGTTCAAGTTAATGCTGTGCACCATATACCCACCCACACAAGAAGTGACAATGTAGATAATAGTAAGGCAGTTTGGTGTTCAGCAAAAATAGCTGGCAAACCACTGTCTTTTCCTCTTCTTGCTTATGTTTCAACATAAATTGAGAAAACTTTTATCGTTCTGTGATAAGAAAGACTGGTCCCCAATTTCATAAGCATCTGATCTTTTACTGCTTTCTTATCCTTACAAGATTTCCAAATAACTTAGGGTCTAATGTGAATATGGTTTGTAAGTGCAGAGGAACTTGATCACCAGAAAATGTCAAGAGGCAGTGAACTGATGGCTGATCATCAGAAATGGAACTTTCTGCAAATTCTGAGAGGTGGTCACAGATGCTTCAGAGAAACAGAGACCAGGAAATAAAGAGGGGAAAATGCCATTTGAGGAGCATGAATTCTTATGAGAAAATGAGAAAATGTGTCTTATGGTTAGGGCTGGAGAATACAGATTTGGAAGAGGCAAGAAAAGAGGACTTCACAGAGAAAAGTAAGGATTCTTTAGATGCCTGAGTTTTCAAAATGAGTTTGAATAGGCCCACTGAGAGTAGTGGAACCCTGTAACGAAGGGTGAAAGCGAATAGATGATGAAGAGAAGGATGTACAGCCTAGGCATCAGCTGCCAGCTCAGGGAAGCAGCCTCAGTGAAGATGCTGAGCCTTGGAGAAGGCCTGGGGACCCAGAGCCAGGTTTGAGGAGGATGCTGGAGCTGTGGACGAGAACTGGAGATCGAGGGGCAGATTTTGGGGGGATACTGGAACTTTGGACAAAGACTGGGGACCGAGGGACAGGTTTGGGGGGATGCTGAAACCATGCACAAGGGCTGGGGACAGAGGACCAGGTGCGGGGAGGATGCTGGAGCCGTGGACAATGACAGGAGGGCAGGGCAGGGCAGGTGAAGCACGGGCGGGGGCCGGGAGGGGGGGGGGGGCAGGTGGGGCAGACTAGGACGGGGGACAGGGGGCTGGGGAGCAGGTGGGGCGTGGACGAGGACCGGGACGGGGGTGCTGGGGGGCGGGTGGGGCGCCGACGAGGACCAGGACGGGGGTGCCGGGGGGCAGGTGGGGCGCGGACCGGGGACGGGGGTGCCGGGGGGCACGTGGGACGCGGACGAGGACCGGGGTCGGGGGTGCCGGGGGGCAGGTGGGGCGCGGACTGAGGTCGGGGGTGCCAGGGGGCAGGTGGGGCGCGGACGAGGACCGGGGACGGGGGTGCTGGGGCGCACGTGGGGCGCGGACGAGGACCGGGACGGGGGTGCTGGGGGGCAGGTGGGGCGCGGCCGAGGACCGGGGACGGGGGTGCCGGGGGCAGGTGGGGCGCGGACGAGGACCGGGACGGGGGTGCTGGGGGGCAGGTGGGGCGCGGCCAAGGACCGGGGACGGGGGTGCCGGGGGCAGGTGGGGCGCGGACGAGGACCGGGGACGGGGGTGCCGGGGGCAGGTGGGGCGCGGCCGAGGACCGGGGACGGGGGTGCCGGGGGCAGGTGGGGCGCGGACGAGGACCAGGACGGGGGTGCTGGGGGGCAGGTGGGGCGCGGCCGAGGACCGGGGACGGGGGTGCCGGGGGCAGGTGGGGCGCGGACGAGGACCAGGACGGGGGTGCTGGGGGGCATGTGGGGCGCGGACGAGGACCAGGACGGGGGTGCTGGGGGGCAGGTGGGGCGCGGCCGAGGACCGGGACGGGGGTGCTGGGGGACAGGTGGGGCGCGGACCGCAGGGCGGAGGCGGCAGGTGTCCCCGGGAGGAAGGGCCTGGGGCCGCGGGCGCGCAGGCGGGAGGCGCCGGGCAACGTCGGGGGCCGCGCAGACCCCGAGGAAGCGCCCGCGGCGCGGGAGGCCAGGGGCGGGGGTCGCGGGCGCGCGGGAGTGGGCGGCGGCCGAGGGCAGGCGGCGAGGGCGGCTGAGCAGCGCCTCCGCCCCCCGGCGTGCCCAGGGCCCCCGACCCTACCTGGCGCGGGGAGGGCTGGGTGGGGGAGAGGGGTCCGTCCCCACCTGGAGCGCGCGCTGCCTCAGTCCCCGCCCGGGAGCGCGGACGCCCTGGGTCCCCACCTGACCGCCGAGCGGAGGTTTATTGCCGGAAGTCGCCCGCCGCCTACCGGGGAGCGCAGACCCGAAGCCCCGCCCCGGGCCGCGCTGATTGGCAGGTGCGGCTCCGCGTGGCCGTGTTGCTACCCGGCTCCCCGAGGCCGAGGCGTGCACATGCGCAGTGGACTCCGCGCCGCCTCCTTCCTGCGCGTGCCCAGTGGATGCGGCTGCGGCGGGGGGGGGGGGGCTCGGAACGCGCAGGAGTGCTGCGGGGCGGTGTCCTGGCGGGGGGGGGGGGGGCCGCCTCCTGCCTACGTGCCTGCGGCGGCCGCTGCGGGTGTCACCGCTCGGGGCCGCGGATCGCAGTGTGCTCCAGCCCCCTCGCTGCTCCCCGAAACAACCCGAGCCTCGGGAAGGCAGTGAACATGTGCCCCCGTGTGCAGTTCCGTGCGCCCCGTTATCTTAGTCCTTAACCTTAGGGAGCGAGCATTTTCCGGTTATCTACAGCTTAGAGGATCCGATCGTTCAGTCCCAGAAGCCGGGAAACACCTGCGGATCAGCTCGCACGTGCGCGCTTCTTCCATCAGGGACTGAGAAGGAGGGTGTCAGCGGTCGGGAAGGGGAGAGGGGGATCAGCGGGTCAGGTGGCCGAGCTCGGGGCTGCAGGCCAGCTTGCGGGGGGGGGGGGGGGGGGGGGATGCTGAGATGCTGCGGGAAGGAAGGGAGGCCTGACGCAGCCTCCGCCTCCTCTTCCGCATAAGTGAAACGGGGGTTTTTAAGAATCCAATGCGGGCAGATGCAAAAATATCTAAAACCATACCTGAGGGCCCTTGGGTGGCTCAGTGGTTGAGTGTCTGCCTTCAGCTCAGGCTGGGATTCTCGGATCCTGTCCCAGTCCCTGATCAAGTCCCAGATCAGGCTCCCCACAGAGACCTGCTTCTCCTTCAGCCTGCCTCTCTGCATTTCTGTGTCTCTCATGAATAAATAAAAATCTTTTAAAAATAGATAAAAAATAAATAAATGAAACCATGCCTAGTGCCTAGTGAGCAATGTATAAGTATTTGATCTTAGTATTTTTCTTTATGAAGTATATTTGGAACACATTGCAGGGAGCATATAGTAGGTATTTGCATTTGGAAAAATATTATTAAAATTATTTCTAAATGAGTGGGAAATATCAGTGAGGGTGACAGGACATGAGAGACTCCTAACTCTGAGAAACGAACAAGGGGTAGTGGAAGGGGAGGTGGGCAGGGGGATGGGGTGACTGGGTGATGGGCACTGAGGGGAGCACTTGATAGGATGAGCACTACGTGTTATATATTGGCAAATCGAACTCCAATAAAAAATGCCAAAAAAGCCAAAATAAGTTTTAAAAAAATTAAATTATTTCTAATGTGCTTGTTATAATAGCATTCTTTGACCACATACTTTTAAAATAATGTATGTGTGATTATGGATGCAAGACAGCAATATTGCTTACATCCCCAATTTAAGAACTGCCATCCTCCTTCCCCCACTCCCTTTCACAGCTGCAGATGATTCCATTAGGTGGCTATATCATAGCCTTTAAAAATACTCTCCATGGATGGGCATTTAAGTTCTTTACAATATTTTGCCAAAAGAAATAATGCCCAATGAATAACTATGTATGGTTTTTCTGTTTATTTTAAAAATTGTAGTGGTGTATTTGCTAGTAAATTACTATAATTGGAATTGCTGTGTAGGGATAACTGCATATGAAATTTTGGTAGATATTGCCACCCACTGCACCATTATGGGGGCCATAAGAAGAGTATTAAATTTAGCCTAATTTGCCAACATCCACTTAACTCCTGAAGGAATTCCACTGGTGGATTGAGAGGAGACAAAGTAACCGTAGTCCACCTAGTAAAAGCTGTCAAGGAGGATTGCTCCTATGAAGTTCAGGTATGCCTGGGGTTTGTGGAGGAGCATATGCAGGAGGGTGCTCAGTGTGGGGAAAGTGACCTGGGAGAAGGTGCCTACTTATCCAAAATTGGACAGGCACTCAGTCCATCTAACAAATCCATTCAAGATGAAGGGAAACCTCACATTTCTTTGTTTGCTTTAAAATAACCCAATTCTGATAATATCCCAGGCTGTGGGAACACTGAAGTTGATTGCAGTCCCTCCCCTAGGATAGTGTCTCTCCTAGCAGGAAGCCAGGCAGTCACTGGTCACAGGTAGTGTGGGTGCCTCCATGCCTCCCTGGGGGCCCGGGGTGATGGCCAGCACAGGCCGCCCCCTTTGCTTCCTGAAGTGCAGTACACAGCCATCTCCCTGACCTCCCCAGCCGCTGCACAGAACAGGGTAAACATCCCTGAGCCTCTTGGCACGAGCGTGATGTAATCCCTCAGAGCTCAGGGAATGGTCTTTCTTCATCACACCCTCTCTGCAACACTTCTATGTAGTGGAATTTCTATGCAACATGTGAAGACTAATTCAGCTTTCCACACAGCAATAAGGCCAAAGTAACAAAAACCAAGCTGCATCACCAAAAGAAAGCCCAATTGACTTGATATAGAGCTGGCAGGGTAATGTACAGTGTCCCCAGAGTCTGTGTCATGCAGGCTACATGCTAAACACCAGGAGATGCTCTGAATACACACTTGAAATCTCCAGTTGTCAGGAGCTCACAAGTTAATGCAGATAGAGGACGGCAAATACGCAGTGAGAAAACAGCGTGATGAGGAGTACAAGGAGGTACAAAATGAGAAGGGAATTCAGGGGCAGAAACAAGCCCCTCTGACAGAGAGGCCTCCAGGAAGGCACTGGAAAGTCACATGGGCTGAGGCAAGACTCAGGCTCAGCCCATCTTTTTGTTTGCTTATTTGTTTTGTCTTAGTGCCAAGTCTCTTTATATTTCAAGTAGGGATTAGAATGAAATTTTGGGATTGTAAACTAAGCTGGAGGCAGGAGCACATGGTAAGTGTGAGACATCAGAATGGATGAAGACATGAAGACAACATGAAGACAACAGAGCCACCCAGAGGTGTCTCATCCACCAGCTTCTGAAGCTCTGTACTTGACAAACAAAACATACCTTCAAACAGGTTTGATCCAGGTAGTAACCTGTTTGCAACCCCACAAACTCTCATTCAGCTTCAAAAACCTGTATGTTCAGCCTAGTATGATGCCACAGCCAGGCTGACCCCACTGCCCAAGTGGGCACGATTCTGGAGCTAGAACACAAACGTGGGAGTTCAACAGACTTGGGACCATCATCTAGATGCCTAGACAGGCAACCTTGGGCAATTACAACCTTTGGGCTTGGTTTCTCGCCTGGAAGTGCAGTTACCACAATCTACCTCTCAGGCTATCAGGAATATTAAATATATTAAGTTTTGTATCCATGCATCCAGTGAACTTTATTTCCTTCTATTTTTCCTGCATGTTTTAGACAGTGAGCCAGTCTACATGTAAAATGCCAGGCTACCTAGAATCCTGCTTATAGACATATTTACATTAATACATATGGCCCCACGTATTCCACCTCTAGGTATTTATCAAAGCTAATTCAAACATGTTCACAAAAAGCACACAGAGTAGTAGCACTGCACTCATAGCAGTCGTTAGGAGAACAACATAGAGATCTATCCCCAAAAAAGTATATTAACAAAATTAACAAACTGTGGCACATTTGAGTAATGGAGTACTACTCCCTTGTATTAAAATACATATAATACTGCTACATGGGGGCAGCCCAGAGCGTGATCGAGTCCCACGTTGGGCTCCCTGCATGGAGCCTGCTTCTCCCTCTGCCTGTGTCTCTGCCTCTCTTTCTCTGTGTCTCTCATGGGTAAATAAATTTTTAAAAAAATTTTTTAAATACTGTTGCATGTAACAACACAGATGATAATCATGAATATTGTCTTAGTGAAAAGAATGCAGACACCAAAAACTATGTACTGTAGGATTCATAGGATTTGTTCATGTGAAATTCTAGAATAGACAAAATTAACATGTGGTGATAGAAATCCTGTCAGTAGTGGCTTCTGGGGCAAAGGGAAGGGACAGAGGCAAATTTCTGGGACTATGGAAATGTTAACTGTTGTTTGGGGCAAGAATCTGAACGTGTTAAATCTGATTTCCCATTTCACTCTGTGTTACACCTCAATAGGCCAGTATGTATTTTTTACTTTGGGAACATATTTTTTCTCTGACATATTCCTAGTCAAATTGTATGCAACGTATTGAATTCAAAAAAAAAAAAATCAAACCAACAACTGTGTTCAGTGCTTACCCATACCCAGAATCATATTAAGAGTTGTGAGAAATGCAGAAAATGTAGAAACCTTCGTTGACATCTAGAAGCGTGTGCTCTGTGAATAAGGAAGTATACTTCAGAACTGTTAAAGGACAATCCAAGATTTAAATCACAATTCAAAAGAACACAAGAGGGACGGCTGGATGGCTCAGTGGTTGAGCGTCTACTTTTGGCTGTCTGGGGATTGAGACCCACATCGGGCTCCCTGCATGGAGCCTACTTCTCCCTCTGCCTATGTCTCTGCCTTTCTCTCTGTGTCTCTCATAAATAAATAAATAAATAAAATCTTTTAAAAAAAAAAACACAAGAAAGGGGCAAAGCAGTTGCATAAATGGGTAGTAATGTTTATAGGGAGTCATAGGTACAAAGAAATCTTTGTAACCCAGCAGAGTCCAAAGAAGATACTAAAATTCACTTTGGCAAGTGAGAGATAAGAAGCATTGTTTCATAACTGAGTACAGAATCCCACAGGGTGACATTTTTGTAACATCTCTTAGAGACATACTCACTTCCCTCTAATGGTAAATCCTGGAGAGCAGATACTCCAACCTAGAAATAGGGATGATAGATTTCTAAGTATCTCCCAGCTCCAGTAACTTGAAACTTTATCCACAACTTGAAGGGAGCATGTGCATGGGGTCCCACGTTGTACTTGGCCTGTCCACATGACCCTGTTTTTTAAGACGTGGGTCAACTCCCGTGTCTTTATGTAGCAACAACACTGATAATGACAATATTAGTGAGTAACATTCACTTAGCACTCACCACACACCAGGCTCTGCGCCAAATGCTCTGCTTGACTTACGCTCAAAATAACCTGGAAGGTCAGCCCTATTATGTCTTGAAGATGAGATCCCCGAGGATTCCAGGAAGCTAAGCATATTGCCAGGACCCTACAGTAGGTGGAAGTGGATCCAGAATTGACTTCTGGCTCTTCTAATCTAGTAACTGCTAGATTAGAAGCACCTTCCCCAGGCCTCTGCATATTTGTGCTCCTTTCCATTCACTAGACAACCAGAATATCTTGTAACTCCTCAGTTATTTAAATCCCAAGGCAGCCCTACCTCTGACCTAAAAAAAAAAAAAAAAAATCTCAGTTTTTCATCAAGACTGCAAGCTCTCTGAAGGCAAGGATTCTACATTGCTAGAGCCCTGCAAATCTAACTGTGGAGAGGGGAGAGAGAAATGTAACAAACTGGCACCAATTATAGCTGGAACTACTTGATCTACACAATGCAACCATTGCTGAAACACTGCAATGGGTCCAGTCTTTAGAATCCCTTCAAATATGGTGCTGATGTTAGCATGTCACCTGAGATGATCTCCAAGGCCGCATGTGCTGGTGTTTCTGTGTTGCATTACATCAGATCTGAATAATGAAATAAACTAACAATAAATAGATCCTTAGAATGGAGAGACATCTTGACTAGGGAACCTAACCCGTCCTTGTAGATAAGGCCCACGTCTCCATGACTCCCATGCAGGTGTGGGGGGAACAGAACCCACACTGAAATCAAGCCTCCTACCACAAACACGGCTTTCTTTCCCCAACACAAGAGATGGGTTTCTGTGTCTGCTGTCATCCAAACCTGAAATCTCTAGGTGTTTCTCCCTATGTCCAAATGCTAGACCAACATGTATTCAGTGTAATGGCTAAGGTGCCTGCAGCCTTTAACAACAGCATGTCTGGGCACTCACTGGGCTGGATCCCCAACAGCTCCAGACTTCCAGTCACTTTAGGTCACCCTGGTCTCTTGCCATCATCACTCTGTCCTTCTGCTTTATGGGGGTTGACTGACTATATCCTCCCAGGAGGAGCAGAAAGGTGCAGCCCTAATGGATGAGCAAAGTCTATTAAGGGGAATTACACAAGCAGAACAGCAAGGGCACTGGTGGCCCAGCAAGAAGCTATGAGGGATGGGAGGTCATCTGTCAGCAGAGGAGCTGAGCACTCCTGACGAGGATGGTCTCCATCCTTTTTTTTTTTTTTTTCTTAAGATTTTATTTATTTATTCATGAGAGACACAGAGAGAGAGGCAGAGACAGGTATAGGGAGAAGCAGGCTCCCTGTGGGGAACCCAATGCCGGCCTCAATCCAAGGACCTTGGGATCATGCCCTTAACCAAAGGCAGACACTCAACCACTGAGCCACCCGAATGTCCTTAGATGGTCTCCGTCCTTAAGGTTAACTCATGTCCAAGGTAGTTACTGGAGCTCCAGCCATTATATCTACATTCTAGGTAAGAGGAAGAAAGAAGGAAAGAAGAAAGGCATATATGGATACTCCTAAAACAATTTTCTGAAAGTCCCACACAACATTTCTACTTGTATATCAATCATGTGCCTACTCCTGGCTGCAAAAAAGAGTGAGAGAGAGAAGAACAGTGAACAAAGTCTCAGGGACCTGTGAGACATCATGAAGTGTACCAATATATGCATAATAGGAAAGAAGAAGGAAGAAAAAAAAAAGAGAGAATATTTGAAAAAATAATAATATTTGAGAAGTCTAAATTTCCCAGTTTTTTTTCAAAGATTTTATTTGTTTATTTGAGAGAGACAATAAGAGAGAGAGAAAGAGAAAGCAGGGGGAGTGAGAGGGGGAAGCAGATTCCCCACTGAGCAAGGAGTCTGATGCGGGGCTCAATCCCAGGACCATGGGATCATGATCTAAGCCAAAGGCAGATGCTTACCCAACTAAACCACCCAAATTTAGGCATCCCCTAAATTTCCCAAATTTGATGGAAAACATTAATCTACATATCCAAGAATCTCAATATGCAAGTTTTATCCCCAAGTGGGATAAATTCAAAAGATAGTCATCCTTAGACACACATAATGATTAAACTGTCAAAAGCCAAAACCAGAGACTCTTAAAAGCAGCAAGAGAAAAGCCGTACAAAAGATAGGAGACTAACAGCTGATTTCTCATCAGAAACCATAGAGGCCAGGAAGCAGTGAGAGCACATATTCAAAGTGCTGAAAGTAAGAGTGTTAACCAAGAAATCTATTCCCAACCAGATTACTCTTCAAAGATGGAGAGGCTGAGATATTTCCAAATAAACAAAAACTGAAAAATATATATAAATAGAAAAGCTGCCCTATGAGAAACACTCATGGGGGTCTTGAAGGCTGTGGTAAAAGGGCAGGATCTCAGATCCACATGAAGAAGTAAAGAGAATGTAGTAAATGCAGCTACAGAGCTAAATACAAGCAACAATACACACATGTGCATTGGTTATAACCTGTTTGTCCAGTTGTCAAATAACCAGGAGACCCTTGTCCTAATATGTGATTAAGTGCATTCCTCTGGGATAAGGAGAATACTAATGATGATAGTTACTGTTTTGGGGTGTTCCTTTATCAGTTAATGGGTGAAGGATTCCCTCTGGCCATATGGAAATGAGTTAATCTACTTAGCTATTAGAAGTTTAGCTATGAGACACTTTCAGCATTCTGGCAAATTAAATCCTATTAATTCATGTTTAGGAAATTTGAGAAAAGAAGGCACAGAAAGCTGGCAGCAATGTTGTAATCCATGCATGCAGAGGTAGAGGTGGGGCACCTGCGTGGCTCAACGGTTGAGCATTTGCCTTTGGCTCAGGTCATGATCCTGGGGTCCTGGGATCGAATCCCACATTAGGCTTCCCTCAGGGAGCCTGCTTCTCCCTCTGCCTATGTCTCTGCCTCTCTCTCTCTCTGTCTCTCATGAGTAAATAAATAAAATCTATAAAAAAAAAAAAACCTACAAAAGTTTAAACTTCTAGGAGGGAACTGTGTAGAGCACTTAGAACAGATTAAAGCCTTCTAAAGTCCTCCTTTTAAGAAAATAAAAGACAATTAAAATGTGAATGTTTCTGCATGAATCTAATAGAATTAACTATCAACTTTCCTGTGAGAACTAGAAGGCAGAGAAATTTCAGAACCAAAATCAAATGTCTTCAACTAAACTCCAGATGGGTATTATCTATCCCACTCAAGCCTGGGGATGGGGGGGTATTTTTCTTCTAAATTACTATTACCCACGAGGTTGTAAAATGCTTTGGCCACTCTTATTGGAGGAGGTACTTCCACATGTCCAGGGCATGGTAATTGGAAGGTCACAGGTGAGTCATTCGTTGACCTTGATGAGATTTAGGCATAGGTGAGGTCTTTCTGCTCTAGGACCCATGGGTACCATGTAGACAGATACTCATGGAAGTCCCAAAGGGTCAGTATGGCCACTCTGCTTGAGTGACTCAGTCAAGTGGTGCAAATGATGCATCACAGTATAAAGACATTAGCTTCATTTCTGTGTGTTGATTACACTGACTCATGTAGACTGGCTACAGCAGAAGTCAGACATTTATGCTTTGTTCTGCTTTTCAATTCTACATTCTTTTTAAGGCAATATGGATGTTCAATCCAAGTAGTGCAAAGCCACATACAAGGAAGTAAATAAGTGCAAGTCAGGAAGATTACTATTTCTAGATATTGTATTTCCCCACCAGGAGAAAAATCACACTGACAGAAAATATTCTGCTTGCATTATGAGTCAGCCAACCTCATGGGTCCATGGAAAATGGCATGTATTTTAAAGAAGAATCTTAAGGAAAAAACATTTTGCACAGATGACTCTTCTCTGCCTGAAGGACAATTGTGCTACCACGTGTCTAGAGCTATCAAACTCTGAAAGAAAGAGACAAAGGTTTACTGTCATTCATGCTATTACAAGTCAAGTCACCTCTTGCTTTACCTTTTATTATCCTGGGCTGGAAAGAAAATTGGCCTGTAGACAGTGTCTACACTGTGTTGTGTCTTGCAAAAACTGCAACTGAGTGGACAAGTTGGTAGGAGAACAGGTAATTCCCAGCTGGAGGGTGCTTTAACTTCCAAGTATCACACATTTATAAATAATGGCTTCCTCACCTTACCAAATCTTTGCTCAAATATCACCTCCTCATTAGACTTACCCTCAATATTTTAGTTAAAATTACAACCTCCCCCAAATACCCAGAAACCCCCTCACACTGCCCTATTTTTGTACCATTTAATTTACTGTATGTTCTACTTATTAATTACCCCTAACATGTAAGCTTTACCAGAGAAATGTTGGCCTCTTGTTCACAGATGTATCCCAAGCTCCTAGGCTGTGCCTGATAAGGAGTGGACATCTAACAGATACTTGTTAAATAAATGAATGAGCAAGCAAATGAATGAAACACATTTCCAATGCAAACAATGTTAAATATACCTGTTGTCATTCCAGGCCAAAAGATTCTATTGATGTCACAATATAACTGAAAGAACATACCACGAGTGTTGATAAATGAAGAGATTTACAGACTTTGTTGCTTATGTACTTAAGTTTGACATGAATATAATGTGAATATCCGTGTCTCCTCAAATTCCTATGTTGAGATCCTAACGCCCAATATAATGAGGCTAGTAGGTGGGGCCTTTGGAAGGTGTGAAGTCATGAGGGTGGAGCTCTCGTGAATGCAATTACTGCACTATAAAATAGGCTCCAAGGGCCCCTGGGTGGCTCAGTCAGTGAAGCATCTACTTTCAACTCAGGTCATGATCCCAGGGTCCTGGGATGGAGCCCCACATCGGGCTCCCTGCTCAGTGGGGAATCTGCTTCTCCCTCTCCCTCCACCTGCCACTCTGCCTACTGTGCTCTCGCTCTCTCTCTAATAACTAAATAAAATCTTTAAAAACAAATTAATAGAATAGGCTGCAGGGAGCTCCCTTGTTCCCTTCTACCAGGTGAGAACACAGTGAGAAGGTGCTGCTGTGAACCAGGAAGAGGGTCCTCACCTCCCCATGCTGGTATTTTGATCTTGGGCTGCTCAACTTCTGAAACTAAAAGAAATAAATTTCTGTTGTTTAGAAGCCACTTAGTCTGTGGCATGATTTTATAGCAGCCCGAATGGACTGAGACAACATTCTCCTTACTTCTTTTATATAACTGTAGAACATTAAATATTGGTTTGCCAAAGCAATCTTGAGGAAGAGAAACACAGCTGGAGGCATCATGCCCCCTGACTTCAACTGTATCACAAAACTACAGTTTTGTGATCTACGTGTCTGTAGATGTAGACACCTAGATCATGACATGTAGATCAACAGAACAGTAGATATCCCAGAAAAAAGTCCACACATCTATGGTCGATTAGTTTAAGATAAGCCAGGAGTATAAAATGGAGAAAGGACAGTCTCTCTAATAAATAGGGGCACTGGAGCATTACCTTATACCACACACAAAAATTAACTCAATGGATTAAAAATATGAACATGAGACCTGAAACCATAAACCCCCTAGAGGAAACCATAGGCAGAAAGCCAAAATCAACCAGTGGGACTACAGCAAACTACAAAGCTCCTGCTCAGCAAAGGAAACATCAATAAAATAAAGGCAATTTATTGAACAGAAAAAAACTGTAAATCACTTATCTGATAAGATGTTAAGAACCAAAATACAAAAAAAAAAATCATTTAAAGAAAGAACCAAAATATATGAAGAACTTGCACAACTCAAATGTAAAGAAGTCAGTCTGAATAAAAAATGGGCAGAGGGGGCAGCCTGGGTGGCTCAGCGGTTTAGCGCCGCCTTCAGCCCAGGGCTGATCCTGGAGACCCAGGATCAAGTCCCACTTCGGGCGCCATACATGGAGCCTGCTTCTCCCCCTGCTTCTCCTTCTGCCTGTGTCTCTGCCTCTCTCAATGTCTCTCATGAATAACTAAAATCTTAAAACAAAAAACTTGGGATCCCTTGGTGGCGCAGTGGTTTAGCGCCTGTCTTTGGCCCAAGGCGTGATCCTGGAGACCCAGGATCGAATCCCACATCGGGCTCCCGGTGCATGGAGCCTGCTTCTCCCTCTGCCCGTGTCTCTGCCTCTCTCTCTCTCTGTGTGTGTGACTATCGTAAATAAATAAAAAATTTTTAAAATTAAAAAAAAAACTTGAAAAAAAATATGGGCAGAGGACCTGAAAACACATTTTCCCAAAGACCACATCCAGATGGACAACAGACAGCATGCAGCTGGGATGTCGCTGCTGGGCAACAGGGTGACCTCTGAGGGAGCCTTCACACAGGGCAGCGTTCCCGGGTCCAGCGGGGCCTAGGACCACCTCTGTGGTCTGAACTGGAGACTCCATGAAGACAGACAAGTACTCCCGTACTTGACCTTCTGCAGGAGACATAAAAGAGAATCGGGCACAGAGTGATTAAGCCATGAATGTTGGTGGAGCAAAGCTTCATTGACTCAGATGTTACCACATTCTGGAACTTGGCCCGGGGTGGGCGCCAAAATGTGTACACAGGAGGAACAAACTCAAAACGCTACTGGCTCTACTCTGTAAACACTGCTGTGTGCATGGGAAACATTTGCTTGACACCTATTAACCGTGTTGGTTTCTGACACCAAACAAGAGGACTTCTCCAGCAAATGCTGCCGGGCTCACCACGAACACAGTCTCTGAAGCAAACTATTAAATTATCCCTGTACGCTCAACCCATTGTCAACTTCCAGAGTACTTCCCACTGTGCCAGGAGGAAAATGATAGTATTTCAGACAGCATTTTGGTTAAGAAATGTGCAAAAATAAGAAAAAAAAATAAAACCCTATGGCCGGGCCATGCCAGGAATGTTGCACACAAGAGTTGTCTGTGGTCTTCCATCTTCCAGAGGTGGGTCCTAGGTAATATAACTTGTGGCTTTGACATTCCTTCTGTGCTCTGTTCTCCCAAGAAGATGAGAAAGAGAGAGAGCTGAATGGAACTTCTCGTATTCACTCCGTCCAGGTTAAGATAGAAGACCACACGCCCATCTGGGCAATTACATGGCATATTTTGCCGAAGGGAATGGCAATGAGTCTTTGCTACACATCTGATCTCTCTAAAGAAAGCTTAATAAGGAGGGACACCTGTGTGGCTCAGTGGTTGAGTGTCTGCCTTCGGCTCAGGTCATGATCCTGGGGTCCTGGCTCTCTCCTACCTTCGGCTTGAAAGGACCCTGTAATTATGTGAGGCCCACATGGATAACCCAGGCTAATGTCCCACCTCACAGTCAGCTGACTGGCAGCCCAAATATCTTGCTTTTCCTCCCCCATATAACCTAACATATCACTGTTTCTGGGCATGAGGCATTGGAAATCTCTGGGGCCCTATTCCCCCAAGCACAGATGGGTTACTGATCTTCATGACAGCAATGGTCCTGCCCACGACCCAGAGTAGGGAGGAGGGCAGAGAACATTGCTGTGACGGGTCTGACACCTTCCATTGAGGCAGGGCTGTCCCAGATCCTCACATCAGCTGCCAATTCCGTGCTCCCAGCTCCATGGGGCACCCACCCTGCGCCCTGCACAGTTTACTCAATATCTATAAGTGTATGTTTCCTGTTGGTGCCACACAGCTCCCAAAATAAATACAGGCATTGAGATACACAAGAATGCCATACAACGTCACAGCCTGGAGCAGGCTTCCCACAGACTCTTCCCTTTTAGTGGTTATCTTACTTATAACCTTTTAGTTATTAGACATGGGACAAGGTCACTGTCCCATAGCACGTGTCCGAGGTGGGCTATACCTTCTCCAAGGGCATATGCTTCTGTTCTGTTCCCGCTGGAGCTTCAAAGTCTTAGAACCTACTCTTAGCAGGTGCTCTGCAAATATCTGTTGAACAAGTGACTGGAAGAATAGGTCACCCGTTGAACGAAGGTTTGACCATCTGGAGATTAATAGCAGATGATGGGCAGCAGGAGGTGCACTATACAGTGAGCGTGCCACCAAACTGATGTCTGACCACTGAGCCTCATTGGATGGCAAGATCAACCCAACAGCTTCTGACTTCCCATCAGCAGCCATCACCCAGGGTGTGGTGGTGACAAGAGCAAGCGTTCAAGTCACAACCCCTAGGTCGGTTCTGTGACCAGGTGGACCGCGGCTTCCTCCATTGTAAAACAAGGATAACAGTGGTACCTCCCTACTTCAGTTGTGTGTGCTGATGTCACTTGTCCTCAGATGTAAAGCAGGGCATGGTGAGCAGGTGCATGAACCCCTGAACCTCACACTTCTCATTCTTCTCACCACCATTGTCAGCCATGTTCATGCTGATACCACAGCACGAATGTCACCCAAGGATCTCTGCCAGGAACTACAACTTTCTGGGATAGGGAAGGAGGGAAACTGGTTTTGAAAAAATGTGTCGGTGTGGTTTATATAAATGTCATTTAAACCTTTGAAGAAGAAAATAGAAACACAAAGTGAGTAGAGGCTGAGCAACGGATTATCCTGAGGGGGTGGGCTCAATCCTTGTGCTGAGTCTGTCCATACCACATGTGGTGCACATGGACCGGGCATGGGGTCCTTACTCCTCACACCCAGTGACCATCAGGTACCACCACAGGGATATTCGACCCTAAGTTGAGGTCCATTTCAACAGTAATAACAAGTTGTCAGGAGCAAACAATCTGTTTCTAGAGAGAGAAACATTACTAAGTTTGCTGACCCTGAAATAAAAGCACTAAATCACCCACCTCTGGGAGGAGACAGGGAGCCATGGTGCCCACTCCCCATACCCCAAGCAGGTCACCGGGGCCTTTGAGATAGGAGCAAGGAACTCCCAACACTGTCTCCACTTTCTTGGAACAGTCTGAGGAGATTCCCACGGGAACAAAACGTTGAAGGTCAAGCAGGATCCAGAATCTTGGATGTGTGGCAATTAGCACTTTAATGAATAAGTCAACTGTGACTACTGGAATGATAACCATCTCAGCTCTTACTGGAGAGCTGCCCTCTGGAAGCCAGAGCTTATAGGAACAACCAGTAGATAACACGAGCAGAGACTGAATCCTAGGTCTTTTTTTTTTTTTTTTCACATTATAAACCAGCCAGTTTATTATTCTGTAGTAAGTTGGATAACTTTTACCATGCAGACTGATGTACCTATATCAGCATGAACGGTGCATGTTCTTCCTAAAGCAGTTACATGGAAAACCAAGTTATTATCAAGTTACTTGGAACTATGAAATCCAAACAAGGGGAGGCCAATCTTAAAACCTACATCTCCCTCATCCATGAAGCTAGGGCACATTTTAGGCACATTAGGGCACATCCACCACAGGAACAGCCCAGCCTCCAGAGTTTTGCTATTGCCTCTTCCTTCCCCATCTTGGCTCTAGCCAAGCACTGTCATCTACAGCTTTAGGATCAGCCAGCTTGGTCTCCAAGTCCTATTGATGCCCACTGGTTTTTATTGTTACCTCTACTGTTATTGACAGTTAAGGTACTGAGAGGGGCACATCAATTACTCCCATGTTCCAACTAGAAGACACAACAATTTTGTTGGGATGTTTTCCCAACCCCACCCTACTCAAGTTTTACCACCTAATGTGCTTTATAAAGGTTCTTCCCGTTTCCATTAGCACTTACACAGTACCTATAAATTCACCTGACTAATGTAACTTAATTCCTAATTGACGTTTTTTTTTTTTTTTTTCACATTTTTTTTTATTGGTGTTCAATTTACTAACATACAGAATAATACCCAGTGCCCGTCACCCATTCACTCCCACCCCCCGCCCTCCTCCCCTTCTACCACCCCTAGTTCGTTTCCCAGAGTTAGCAGTCTTTACGTTCTGTCTCCCTTTCTGATATTTCCCACACATTTCTTCTCCCTTCCCTTATTTTCCCTTTCACTATTATTTATATTCCCCAAATGAATGAGAACATATAATGTTTGTCCTTCTCCGACTGACTTACTTCACTCAGCATAATACCCTCCAGTTCCATCCACGTTGAAGCAAATGGTGGGTATTTGTCATTTCTAATAGCTGAGTAATATTCCATTGTATACATAAACCACATCTTCTTTATCCATTCATCTTTCGTTGGACACCGAGGCTCCTTCCACAGTTTGGCTATAGTGGCCATTGCTGCTAGAAACATCGGGGTGCAGGTGTCCCGGAGTTTCATTGCATTTGTATCTTTGGGGTAAATCCCCAACAGTGCAATTGCTGGGTCGTAGGGCAGGTATATTTTTAACTGTTTGAGGAACCTCCACACAGTTTTCCAGAGTGGCTGCACCAGTTCACATTCCCACCAACAGTGACGTTTTTAATTAGAGTTTTTATTCTTTCTCTTTCTTGATCAGTGATTTCCAACCACACAGGAGTTAATGAAACTTTTCTATTGTTCAAAGACTTTTTTTGATGACCCTTAATAGTACTAAATTGAGGACTGCATTTTCTTGAATCCTAGGTCTTATTTGAAAATCGTAGCCTACTGCTGGGTTGCCATATAGCCATTCATCGACCAGCTGAGAAAGAAAACTCGGCTCACCCACTATTTCTTCTCTTTTAAAAATATTTTTCCTCTAATGGCTTGTTTTCTAACTGAGAAACTTACTGCTTATACAGTGGCTTATTTCTCTACCAGTGAACTATTAATTGTTTAAATGTCCTAAGGTGACAGTGGGAAAAAGCAGACTCCTGGGGACTTCTCATACAATTGTACGTTCAGTTGAATTTTGCAGTCATGTGAATCAGAGGCTTTCTCATACCCAGAAATGCTTGGTGACAGGTTTAGGGATGGGAAGGTGCTCATGAAGTAAGAGTGCCCAAGGTTTCCAAACCCCAGGGCCGCCTTCCCCTCCTTGGCTTTTCCAGGACACAGCAGGCCCAAGAGCAAGATCAGGAATGAAAGGGAAAGACGTAGATTACTTGAGGACCCGTGACACACCAGAGATGAGGTTTGAGGGCAAACCCAAACATCAGTTCGCTCGGGCCACCCCACCCAATCTGAGAGAAGGCTCATCTTTGCCCCAGAGACAAGTTCTGTCCCAGTGGTGGGGCCAGGTGGGTATCCAGGCTGATGGGCCCTCCAACAGGAAGCAGGCAGGGCCATCGCCATCTCCACGGTGGGAGGTACAACTAAGGTGAATCCAACATTTCAACTGAGAGTTTGCCCAACAGCAAGTGGCTAGGGGAAGGGAGGTTGCCACAGCCCCCCTGAACTTGGTGGCCTTTCTGCGGCTGGTTCTGCTGTCCTGCTCCCTCCCACTGGTCTTAAGGCTTAAGGCTTCAGTAGTGCCTCCTTCAAAGATCAATACTAAGCAGGTAGAAATCAGCCTGGGGCTAAGTGAAGGCCCTGGAAACACCTCAAACCATCAGGCAGGAAAAAGACACGAGGCAGAGGGAGAGCCTACACAACCAACCGTGACAGGAACAAAACCAGGCTGCCGTTTAATACTACTCTTCTCAGCCAAAAAGCAAGAACAGCAAGCACTGTAGGGAAGAAGGTAGAACAGACTCTCATGTTCCTGCAGACGATGCCATTGTCCACATAGAAAATCCAAGACAATTTATGCATACACTACTGAGATTAGTAAAAGTTCAGCAAGATTGCAGAGATCAGGGGATCCCTGGGTGGCACAGAGGTTTGGCGCCTGCCTTTGGCCCAGGGCGTGATCCTGGAGACCGGGGATCGAATCCCACGTCAGGCTCCCGGTGCATGGGGCCTGCTTCTCCCTCTACTTGTGTCTCTACCTCTCTCTCTCTCTCTCTCTCTCTCTCTCTCTGTGACTATCATAAAAAAATAAAAAATAAATTACCTCTCTCCCAAGAATATTTAAAAAAAAAAAAGATTGCAGAGATCAAGAGCAATGCACAAAGTTCAAAGTATTTTTTTTAAGGGAAAAGAAAATGCAGAGTGATAATGTGAGGGGCAGGGATTTGGAACAGGTCAGAGACTGAGACATCTGGATGAATCCATGCCCCTTCTTCCCACTCAAACCAAAAATATGGAAAGCTTCATGAATTTGCATGTCATCCTTGCGCTGGGGCCATGCTAATCCTCTCTGTATCATTCCAATTTTAGTATATGTGCTGCCGAAGCGAGCACCATAGTATTTTCTTTACAAGTGCAAAGACCAGATGGGAAATGCGATTGGAAATGTGTCATTCGTTTGTCACTACAGCAAAATCTCACTTCATGGAGGTCATGAAGTTCCTATAGAAAACTGTCACTTATTGAAAGATATAAAAGAAACATTAAGTAAATGGTGAGAAATGTCAATTGCATGGATAAGGAAGATTCAGTATTTTATGTGAATTCTCCAAAATATATATATTCAATGAAAATTAAATCCAAATTCCATTGAAATACATGGGGAACCTAGGTTCTAAGTTCCAAAGCATATATGGTTCTACAGCATATACGGAAGAATATGTGTGGAAAAGCAGCTTAAGAAATGTCTGGAATGATATTATACCTGGAATTTGCAACAGAAGAATGGGGGGGGGTGGTGGAAACCAGGAGGAAGGCATGAACCTATAATCCTTGAAACTGGGCAGTATGCACACAGGAGGTCACTGACTCTGGTATGTTTAAAATGTTCTGTAATATAAGGTTTTAAAAAGTTTATGAAGAAATAATAGCTAAAACTTTTCCTGAATAAAAAAAAATTAATTTAAGAGAAAGCAAACACATTATACAGGTAGAGTCACATATGGCATGTGATGTATTTGGGAATTTGGTGATCCCACGGAGGTGGTGTCCCAAGTCCGTGGGGAAACTGGGCACATTCCATATAGAAGGTAAGAGAGTGGAGTTCCATATTCAGAAATCCCATTAAACAAGACTCTTGGTTACATAGAAAATGAATAAAAGCCTAAATGTGACCAACCAAAAACTGGTAGGACAAAAGATAGGCAACATAGGACTTTTTAAATGGTTAACATCGTGTGAAAGAGGAAAAGCAGAATAATACACATAGCATGGTGCCCTGTCCTGAAAGTAACACCTTCAAAATGCAATTTTATATAATGGATACATGGAAGTACCTAACATTTTTTAAAAAGGAGTAAAAATATAGAAAGAAAACATACCAAACCAGTTACCACCATGTGAATAAGGATGAGACTTTATGTTGATGTTGTTTAAAGATTTTATTTAGGGATGCCCAGGTGGCTCAGTGGTTGGGCGTCTGCCTTTGGCTCAGGTTGTGATCCCAGGGTCCTGGGATCGAGTCCCACATCAGGTCCCCCCACAGGGAGCCTGCTTCTCCCTCTGCCTATGTCTCTGCCTCTCTCTGTGTCTCTCATGAATAAACAAATAAAATCTTTTAAAAAATAAAAAAAAGGGATCCCTGGGTGGCACAGCGGTTTGGCGCCTGCCTTTGGCCCAGGGCGCGATCCTGGAGACCCGGGATCAAATCCCATGTCGGGCTCCCGGTGCATGGAGCCTGCTTCTCCCTCTGCCTATGTCTCTGCCTCTCTCTCTCTCTCTATGTGACTATCATAAATAAATAAAAAAATAATAATAAATAATAATAAAAATAAATCTTTATTTTTTAAAATATTTTATTTATTTATTTATTTTAAAGATTTTATTTATTTATTTATTTATTTATTTATTTATTTATTTATTTATGAGAGACACAGGGGGAGAGAGAGGGACCCTGATGTGGGACTTGATCCCAGGACTCCAGGATCATGCCCTGGGCCAAAGGCAGGCGCTAAACCGCTGAGCCACCCAGGGATCCAAAAAGATTTTATTTATTTGCGAGAGAGCACATGTACAAGTAGGGGGAGGGACAGAGGGAGAGAGAATCTCAAGCAGATTCTGCACTGACCACAGAGCCTGATTCTAGGCTCAATCCCACGACCCGGAGATCACAACCTGAGCTGAAACCAAGAGCCAGGCGCTCAACTGACTGAGCCACCCAGGGGCTGCTTGTTTTTGTTTTTGTTTTTG
Organism: Canis aureus; assembly: GCF_053574225.1. Lineage (NCBI taxonomy): Eukaryota > Metazoa > Chordata > Mammalia > Carnivora > Canidae > Canis > Canis aureus. The sequence continues at coordinate 38,486,098 of NC_135634.1, read as the reverse complement.
TTTTAATTTTTTAAGTAAACTCTACCCCCAACGTAATTGCTCAAACTCACATCTCTGAGATGGAGTCTCACACTCCACCAGTTGTACCAGCCTTGGGCCCCTATTCCTTTTCTTTTAAAAAGCCTAGAAACACATCTGACGAGATATTTATGTAAATCTGGGTTATGAGAATATGACCGTGTTTTGTAAAGATTCTTTGTACTTTTCCTGTATCTCTAAAAAAAATTGTTTTCATTTCGAAATTACAAAAAAGGCAAAGAAATAAATCATTAAAAGGAACAGCATCAGTAAACAAAATCAGAGTGAGGATCAGTAAACAAAATCAGATGCAGACAATGCCAAGGGCAGGGGAGCAGATGCCTGGGGGGGCTGCAGAACAGGACTGAGGAAGCAGCTGCTCTGGCTCACGCATGAGGGGAGGAGAATCACCGACGTGTCTGCCACCAGAGAAGCTGGAGGCACCGGGATAACATGCTGGGAAGCGCAGTCCTTGACGCTGGACAGACCTGGGGCATTGCCCTGGACGCCGGCAGAGTGGCAGAGTGGCCGTGGGGGCAAGGACGGATGGCTACGGAGACCCTAGGGAAAGGGTGCGGGCCCGTGAGGCTCTTAAAGAAGAGGACAGAAGAAATAAAAGGGGGGAGAGGAAGATGGGAGAGCAGAAAGCTATCTCAAAACAATGAAAACTTTTATCTGTCGATCTGCAACAGGGGAAAAGGTGATGCAGGAAGATTGACATCATAAACCATCTTAATTAAGTAACTGACCTTGCAGAATAGGGCAGGATGTGTGGCGCCCAGAGAGAACACTGTCCGTCTGGCGGGAAGGGGTGCTGGCTTTCTTTCCAGCAAGCTCCAGTGGCTCATGTTCCACCCTGGGGACACGTACATTCTCGCCCTACAATGCCTGACTTTGTTTAGTTGTGGTTCTATGGGGGTGATTCTTCAGCCAAGAATCTGCATTTCTGTTGTGAAATAACAGCATTGGATCAGGTGAATTTGAAGACCTCCCTTGGCTTTATTCAGTGATTCTGGATCTGGGCAGCAGCCCCTTCCCCACTGCCTCCAGGCAGGCAGGAGGAGGTGGTTACAGAACGGGAGGACCTAAGAGCAAGAGGAAAAGGTGGTTCCCTGGGGGTCTGGCCACCCGCCTGACCTCATCTCTCCTTGGGGTGGTGAGGGGACCTGGGCAACAGATGGAAAGAAACATTTCCCGACTGACAGATTAAGGCCACAGCTCTGGGAGAGGTTGAAACTGGAATTAGGTTGGGTATTAAGCCCTGGTTTGGGAGCTCTGTCTAAGTGACACCAACTCAGCCATCCAAGTGCCCCCAGAAAAGCCTGTTTTGATTCAGTCTGTCTGGCCTCTGATAAACTGTGCTCTACATATGGAAACTATTCTCTGTGCAGGTTTACCTTGGGGACCAGATTCGGGAAAGCAGAGTCTGAAGCAGAGTCTGAGCTTTGGGCTCAAAGGTGGAGGGACCTCCTGAAGCATCTAATTCCTGCAGACATTCCCAACCAGGGTCTGAATGGAGCAGCCTGCAGCAGGTGGGCAGGCTGTAGAGAAGATCCCTCCAGAAGCCAGAGCCAAGGAAAGGTACTGGGGCCACGGAGCAGATGGAGGGGGTCTCCCTCAGCCTGTTGGTGGTCTCAGGCCAAGAGGACAGGTGGCTGAGGAAGTCTCAGTGAGGAAGCACAGGTAATTCACAGGAGCCAGCTGAGGGTAGCTGACTCTGCGAGCTGGGCATAATTTGCTTCTTGAATAGCTTAATCCTGGGCTTGCCCTCTCCACTGGGCCACGCATGGCAGGAAAGCTCTGAAAGGACCTCCAGAGGTGGTTCCTCCTCATGGTTCATTCACTGTCAAGACTGGACCATGTGGCTCAAGCGATTTTCCAACACTTCACATCCAGTTAGAGAGAACCAGAACTCAGTTGTAGCTTTTATTGGGGTCTTATTTCACTCTTCTTTGTTGAGAAGATCAAATATCTAATATTTACGCTTTCTCCATTTAATTTTTTAAAATATGTTTTAAAATGTTTTATATAATGTATTTATATTTACACTTATATTTTATACTTATATACAATAGCCTGTTATAGTAATGATATAGGTAACTATACTGCATACCATATTTTATACTATAAATACTTTGTATACATACAATATATGATACATAGTACATAATATATACAGTATAATATACAGTATATATGGCATATATTACATAGAATATATAGTACATTTAATATCTTTATTAAATATTTATTAAATATCATTATTATCTATCATGTCATTTATTTTGCAATATACAGTAATAACTATATAGTTACATATTATATGATATTATAAATTACATAGTTGTAGAACTATATTATACACAATTACCTAATCATCATGATATATAATAATACAATTTGTCATATACGCGAGTGTGTGTATATCTGCATCCAAACACAATGTTACTGGGTTCATTCCATGGTGTCCTCACTGCCGAACTCATCTGGAGGACACTTTCTTGGGTCTTTTTCTTCCTCTGCTGGAATGTCAGGTCATGGTTCTTCCTGCATACCCCTGAGGAGACTCTTCTGCAACCTTCTATGTCCCGGGCTCACAGTATCTCCAACGGTGACAAGCCTGACTTTGTATTTTCTCACATGTGGCATTTCTTTCTCTTTTACACAATGATGCAGCAAAGCGACTTTTTCCTCTCAAGCCCCCGGTATTTTTCCCACGGACAATATTAATCCCACAGATCACAGGAGTGGTGGCATCTGTAGGAACTCTCTTCTTGGGGCGCAGCTCATGGACAATAAACTGGCCACACACAACTGGAGGTGAGCAGCAAATGTTACTTTCTGTGTGCATTCACAATTGTGCTTCGTAGGTTGAGAAAACACCTTGTATAAATAAACTTGATGAGGTTGGGATTTAAAGGCAGGAAGCAGCTGGCAGCCCAAACGGCCTTTTGGTCTGTCATCTGTTTAAACACGCAGGAAGGGTCTTGTGAGCTTTAAAGTAAATACAAAGGCACATTTGAGCCATATATAAAAGAGACTTAAAACAAACCCTGCTTAATCCTTTCAAACGGTGTAGCTCCCCCAGCGGAAACAGACTATGCCAGTTAGATGAACATCTTGACAAACAAAGTGTCTCAGGGCCACACCACGAGGGGAGGTAGGTGTGTTTATTCAATGAGATCCTCCGGAGGAATGCCAACTGCATTTCTGAATGCACAAATGTGCCAAATGAAGGCAGAACACTAGGCAGAGGAGATGCCAGTGAGCGCCCCAAGGCCTACGCAAGCAATAAGGGAAAGGTAAAAATGGAATTTCACAGCTAGCATCATGTAAGGAAATCTGCTGGATCTTTTAATATAACCAATCAACACAGTGTGCTTCGTGTGGCTACTGATGCAGCTGGCTTTAGACGTGAAATGCCAGCCTCACAGGCAAATGCTTCTCAGGAGTGAAATTTGTATTTGCACCAGGCGGTATTGTTGATGACAGGCATGGTGTTGTACCGCAGAGTAGAACTGGCCATCCTGCATGACTGCAACCCATGCCCACTGATCAATAAGTGACTCTCCATGTCCACCACCACCGCCCCAGCCCAACAGCCTTCACGCCACTCCCATTCTGGGAAATCTGATGATGTGCTCAAAATTGTTGAACATGCTGCGCAATTAATTTTCCTAATTATGTAACTTTGTGGACACATCAAAAGAAGCATTCTGGAAAGTTACTTAAAGTGAACGTATAGGGCATGATATCTCACTTGTGAATTTCATCAGTGGAAAAGACATAGCTTCATTGGTATTCGATGAAGTTTAATCATATTAAGTTATTACCACAATTAGGCATACAAAGTCACCAATAAACATTTTGCTGAATTCATTAGCAGATGTGAAAAGTCACTGAGGAACATTTAATCTTATAATGCTCTCAGCAAATCAGCAAAGAAAATGCCAGAGAAACTTGCATATACGATGCTCTTGGAACTGGAAAATGTATTATGTCCTCTGCAGTAGGCTCTCGCTTCTCCTCATGGTCTGGGATGACATCCTCTTGTTCCAGGGGCTGCAGGAAGAGGCTGGCTCAAGAGCCAGCTTCTCTGAGTCCAGGCTCTGCCACCTGCCTGCTGTGTGAGCTGATGGCAGTAAACGTAGTCAAGATAATGTTGTTGTGAAAATTAAATTAGTTAATATATGTAAAATATTCAGAATGGCACTGGGGGGAGGCTAGTAATAGAGGAGCTGGTTATTATCAGCATTATTGCATCATGGTCATTGTACAGCTCTTCTCTGTAAATATTTTTGTGTGATCAACAATGTTTTTGTTGTTGTCTTTGTTGTCTTAGTAAAACATGCCAAAAGCATACACTGCAGATGTGGCAAATTTCACAAAAAATTGGTATTAATGCTTGGCACAAGATAACAAAGCATGAGTTGAGGCAGGCCAGACTATGCTATGTTGACAAACAACTGGGAAATGTTTGTCACTGGAAAGAGAGATCACTATTACATGGTCTTGCCACATGCACATCTTGTCTGAACTGGAAGGCTCCACCCTGTGTGCTCACAGGAGGTGCTGGGACTCCAGGTTCTTTCATGACAGAGCAGGACTAGAGAGACACTGTACATTTTTCCTGACTTTGATGTTTCCACTTGGAAGTGATATGCATGATTTCTGTTTCCATTTCATTGGTTAAAGGAAGTCCCACAGAAAGATATAGGACAGAGAAGGGAGGGAAGCCTGAAACATTTGGGGAGCAGTGACTCCCTACTCATTTTAAGCTGAGGTTTGGCTCTCACCTACCACATGCAGAAACAAATAGACCATATGGCTCAACAATAGGGTTAAGGGCTCCCCATCCTGGTGTGTCTCCAAGAGAACTGTAAAGATTGCATCTTTTCCCCTCTCTGGGAGCCTATGTGCTCAATATTTTGAAATCTTCTAATCTTTTCTTGTTGCTTTCCTAATTAGCAAGCTGCTATCAACTCCTGGAAACACAAAGAGAAGAGGCATTTCTTTGGTGGTGACGTGTGAGAAGATGGTGCCAAGACAGAATATGATGTCTAGGACATTAAATTGCAAAGGAAAGGAAATCAGAGGTTTTCCTTCTTCCCACTCTGGGAGTTAGCAGTTTCTAGCTCAGAAGAGCTGTGATGTGGGTATACATTGCTACACACATATAAAGCCATTTGTAGAATGTACATTTTACATTTTTCCAATAAAATTTTTTCAGTTCTGAGAAGGTACATAAAGCATATAAGTTAATAAAGTATTATTTGGGTTGCTTGTTCCTGTTCACTGCTGTAAAAAAGTAAATTATAATACTGTAATTAAGGCATTGAAGAATGGATAAGGATGGTCTGTGTTTTAATTGTAAATTATACATCATTTAGAGTCTGATGTATAAAGTAAAATACCAATTTTGCCACTGTTATCTAGTTGACCTTGGCCACTTTAATTTCCTTATCTGAAAAAGGTGAGAAATACTGTTTTTTTTATCAGTTTTAAGCCACAGTGTATCATAGCTTAAATGGTAGTATTCTTTTCTGGCTATGATACAGAACTGTATTTTTTAAAGATGGTGCCTTGGATCCAGTGAAATCCAGAAATAGCAGTTTTGGAAGGCCGTTGGGATGATAAATCAAGATTATATGAATGTCAAATGTTTTATAAAGCTACATAAATCCTAGCTATTATTTTAAAGCAGGAATTGCTCAAACTATGTCTTTTTCTCAAACTTGTAAAAATATTAAAACACAGTATGAGAAAATAAAAATGGTTCTGGTCAGAGTAACTTATATGATAACAATGATAATGTACCCCAGAGATTTCATGAGTCTCATTTGTACACCAGGAGGAGGAAATGAGGTGCTGAGACCCGCAACATTACAGAAGTGTGCAGTTTCAGCAGCTAAGAGCGAGTGAGCGTCTTTTGCTCCAATCAGCCATACTCCAAGCCTTGATGCTTCCCATGCCTTTGTGTGCTGAAGCCAAAACATTTCTCTTATTCACGTATCCCTCCCAGTTATGTATCTTTGGGGGTTGGGCATGTTTAAAATTTAAAAAGTTGGGTGAGTGTGGCTTGCTTTCTATAATGACATTCTAAACAATTGAGGTTCAGAATGCAAGGAGAACTGATAGACCCATGGATCTCAGAGAATCTGAGAATTAGAGGGGAACTTCATGATCGTTGTTCTCCAGGTGAAGAAACCAAAACTCAGAAAACACAACAATTTCAAATATTCTCTGGGTCTGTATCACTAAGATCTAGAGTCACCCACTCATTTCATTTTCACTCAACCTATTTTATGAAATGCTTCACATGCACCAAGCCATACCCTTTTTTCTTTTCTACTTATTGCATGGCCTGGAAGCAATGCAGTTGAGGGTAAGTACGCCTCCAGCCTGAAAGAATTGGTGGCCAGGAAGTGACTCAAACCCTGGGAAAGAGAACCCAATTTCTAGAGAAAAATTTACTTGTCTAATACAAGTAATGTCCTTGAGGCCTTAGGTACAGATAGAATAGCACAACAAATGGGAACCCTGTGCATTGCTTGCGATTTGAACTTTGGCATCCACTAGATTCTGTTTAACACTTTACTGGCTCTGGAGCAGGCCTTTCCTTATCTCTGGGTTCTTGAACCATCTAGATATTTATATTCTTGGGCAGCCTGGGTGGCTCAGCAGTTTAGCGCCGCCTTCAGCCCAGGGTGTGATCCCAGGATCTGGGATCGAGTCCTACATCGGGCTCCCTGCATGGAGCCTGCTTCTCCCTCTGCCTGTGTCTCTGACTCTTTCTCTCTCTCTGTGTCTCTCATGAATAAATAATAAATAGATATTTATATTCTTTCTATTTCCTTTTCCTACTCTCTTTTAAACCATGCCCACTCTAGCCAGCTCTTTAGTCAGTTCCAGGTCAAATCTAAACTCTTCCCTCTTGACTATCAACTTGGGTTGAAACTTTCCTCCCTCTGAATCCTGTTGTGCTAACAATAGATGCCGTTCACTTGGGATTTCCTACTTCCCCCTAATTCAGTTAGTGATCATTGTCAGCCAGAAGTAGGCTTTGTAAGCTCTCAAACTGACTCTAATACTTTTCTGTGAATTAGGATCTGGCAAGTTTTGACTCTACTTCTTGTGACTCGATGGGTGATTACAAGTCACATAATTACACTTAGAAACTGGACATCATTACTTAATGTTTTCAAAACTTGATCCCTAATGATATTCCGGGTGTCAGAAGGCATGCTGGATACTTATTATGCTTACTTTCAAGCAAGATTAACCCTCAAAGTTGACCATCATACAGAGTAAACTGCTATCCTTGAAAGCAAGTTTTTTTTCTCTGAATGAGTGGTTTTGATTGTACATTTTTCCAATATATATTTTTTTCATGTCTGAGATGGTACATAAAGCATATAAGTCAGTAATGTACTTTTTGGATTGCCAATTCCCATTTACTGATGTGTAATAAATCACAATTACTATAATTAAGACAATGAAAAACAGCTTAGTTTGATCTAATTTTTGGTTGTAAAAATCTAATTTCATCAAATTTATGTGAATAAAGGTAACAAGGGAAATTTAGTTTGTTTTTCAAGTTTTAATTGCTGGTGTGGCTGATGAATGATATTATATGGATCAAGTATGGCATGGTCTGCAAACGTTTTCCTTTGCAGGCCATATATTCTGTGTTCATGAATCAACGCTGTCATTGTAGCAGGAAAGCAGCCACATATAATCCGTGGATGATTGGGCATAATTGTTTTTCATTAAAGCTTTATTTACAAAAAGAGATATTGGCTGGATTTGGCTGGAGCATAATTTGTTGACTCTTGGTCTAAAGATCTGAAATATTTACTTAAATCTGTTCAACAGAATAGACACTATGCTAAATAATAGGAGAGAATAATAAAAAAGATGGAATTTAGAGTTTTTCAGGAGACAATAGTTTCTTTTTTTTTAAGATTTTATTTTTAAGTAATCTCTATGCTCAACATGGGGCTTAAACTCACAACCCTGAGATTAAGAGTCACATGGTCTATTGGCTGAGCCAGTCAGGTGCCTCTGGGGACAATAGTTTCAATTATTTACATTTTAATTAGGTTATTTGAAACAAAATATTTGACTACAAAATACACCTTCAGAAGTCAAAAATGAATCATACAATCAAAATATTTCTTTCACTGGTCTGGCATGGTACCTACATTTTCAGAAATATAGTTCCTATTCCTAGTGAGGTTCAATACACCTATAAAATCCAAGTATGTCTGGAGTTTGGGGCTACTATCTGTAGGTTTGTTACATTTTCATGAATTTACCTACAGTTAGAGGTTTGAACTACATTTGGGTAAAAATGGGTTGTCTGTTGGCTGCAAAAGTTCTATAGACACTTTTTTCCTAGCTGATTAATGTTGTAAGATTAGAATATTTTTGGATTTTAGTTAAAGATGACAACATAGGAAGATCTTGAACTCACCTCTTACCACAGACACAAAATCTACAACTACATATGGACAGTTTCCTCTGAAATAAACCTAAAACCTAGCAGATTGAACCTGCTCATTGGCCAAATGCTCACTGAACACGCCGAAGCAGGTTAGGGAGACTGAGTAAACCCAACCCTGGTGCAGTGACCCACAATCAGAAAGGGACTCAAAACCTGGAGCTTCTTCTGAGGAGTGAAAGGTTTGAACCTCACATTGGGAACTCCAACTTTTAGGCCTTGCACCTAAGAGATGAGCACCCAAAACTTCTAGCTTTGAAACCCAATGGGACTCATTTCCGTAATAGCCATAAAGCTAGAGAGAACTAAGAAATAGCTCTTTTAAAAAAAAATTTTTTTAATTTATCTTTTGAGAGATAGAGAGAGAGAGAATGAGCAGGGGAAGGCAGAGGGAGAATAGGCTCCCCGCTGAGCAAGGAGCCAGATATGGGACTTGATCCTAGGACTCTGGGATCACAACACACAGAGTTCAGACTCACACAGTGCAGAGCAGCCAACTATACCTAGACTTTATGTGAAACATGATTTTTTTTTAAGATTTTATTAATTTATTCATGAAAGACACACAGAGATAGGCAGAGATATAGGCAGAGGGAGAAGCAGGCTTCCTATGAGGAGTCCAATGTGGGACTCAGTCCCAGGACCCGGGATGACAACCCAAGCCAAAGGCCAATGCTTAACCAACTGAGCACCAGGCGCCCAGAAATGGCTCTTAAAAGGTTTATATGCTTAGACCCACCCAGGGCAGAACAACCAACTGTGCCTAGACTTTATGTGAAGCATGAGTTTTGCTTATATTAAAGTGTAAGCCATTGGGCAGGTATCTAATATATATATATATACCTGCTGGGATAGTTTCCAGGGATAGAGATCAGTGAGCACCATCTTCATGCTCTCCCTCTGTCTTCTGTCTTGCTCCAGCTGGTGGGCACAATCCTTTCTCTCCCAGTGGGCACTATTTGCATGCTCCCACTATGCCTTGATGGAGCTGGCAGGTGCCATTTTTGTGCCCCCAATCTACCTGCTGCATTTCAGAGTGCCAATATCTCCTGGATGGAAGTCTTTACATGCATCTGGTGCCCTGGTTTTTGTGGCTGCCTCTCAGGGCACTCCCCTTGATTGCCTAGTTCTGAAGACCAGGAGGCCATGCATTACTGGGTCCCATGGGACTGTAACAATCAGAGAGACAATTCTTGGCAGGCTACCACTCTCAGGTCACTAAACAGATAGTATAGTGCAACACATGCTGTCTTTCTGTGAAAGAGGCCTATTTGCTTGGCCTGGAACTTTAGCCTGAGACACAAGATTCAGGTCTGGCACACATCAAGGACCCTATACAGCTACTCTCAGGGAATGTAGGCTGGTGTTTACCATCTTTGCACTCTCCCTTTGCTTCATGACAGCCCACTGGTATCTCCCAGAAAGGACTTAATACACTCATCTGGAACTCTGAGTTTTGCAGCTGCCACCTGGGAACACCTCCAGATAGCCTGGCTCTAGAGCTCCATGGGGCTCATGCTTTCACTCCCACATACCTGCATACTTTGAAAGCTGCTTCCTGAAGATTTGGCTTCCAGTCAACCTGCATTTAAGGGCTGACTGAGATCCTTCCCTTTGGGACATTAATAAGTCTTAGACATCCCCACATACTCAGAGTTGTTAAGAATTAAATAGGCTGCTTGGACAAAGATGAAGGTTTGAGAGACAACCAAGAGCAAAGATAGGGTTAAATGAAAAGGTTTCTTCCTGCAGGAGGCCACTCCAAGACTGAGAGAGCTGGCTATTTCATCTAACGCAGAGAAACCAACAGAGAGTCGATCAAAATGAATAAACAAAGGGATATATTCCAAATAAAAGAACAAGATAAAAATCTCAGAGAAAAAACCTTAATAAAATAGTAACAAATAATTTAGCTGATAAAGAGTCTAAAGTAATGGTCATAAAAAAAACTCACCAAACACAGGAGAAACATAGATGAACACAGTAAGAACTGCAACAAAGAGATACAAATATAAGGAAGTACCAAATAGATGTCAAAGAAGTGAAGAATTCCAATAACTGAACTGGAAAAATACAATATACAGGTTCAAGAGCAAACTGGATGAAGCAGAATAGATCAGTACCTTGAAGACAAGGAAGTGGAACTCATCCAATCACAAGAGCAAAAAGGAAAAAAAGAATGAAAAATAAATGAAGATAGCCTAAGGGACTTATGAGACAACATCAAGTAAGTCAATATTTGCAGCATGGGGTCCCAGAAGGAGAAGAGAGAGAGAAGGGGCAACATACTCACTTGAAGAAATAATAGGTGAAAACATCCCTAACCTGGGGAAGAAAACAGAATCCAGATCCAAGAAGCCCAGGGTGTCCAACTAAGAGGGACACAAAGAACCCCACATCAACATACATCCCAAATAAAAGTATAGACTCTTGGTTTCAGCTCAGGTCATGATCTCATGGTCGTGGGATTGAGCCCCTTATTGGGTTCTGCACCTAGTGCAGAGTCTGCTTCAGATTCTCTCTCTCTCTTCCTCTGTCTTCCTGCTCACACTTTCTCTCAAATTAATTAATTAATTAAAATCTTTGAAAATACAAAATAAGAAGTATTCAAACTTAAGTTGTAATCAAATTAAATTAAAATACACTGTTATAAATATGTTGTTTTATATGAGCCTTGGGATAACCACAAAGCAAAAACCCACTGTGGAAACACAGAAGAGAAAGGAATCTAAGCACACCACTCAAGAAAATCTTCAAACCAGAAAGGAAGAGAGCAGAGAAGGAACAGAGAACAAATATGAAACAGCCAGAAAACAAGTAACAAGATGGCAATAAGCATAAGTCTATCAGTAGGTACTTCAAATGTAAATGACTACATTATCCTAACAAGAGATAGAGCTTCTGAACAGATGAAAAGAACAGGACCTATCTCCCTGCAGCCTGCAAGAGACTCACATCACATCTAAAGAAACACACAGAAACTCAAAGGACAGGAAAGATATTTCATGCAAAAGGTAACCAAAAGATGTTGGGAAAACTTGACAGTTACATGCAGAAGAATGAAACTGGACCACTTTCTTACATCATACACAAAAATTAGCTCCAAATGAATTTGAATGTAATATCTGAATCCATAAAATTGCTAGAAGAAACATAGGTGGTAAGCTCACTGACATTGGTCTTGGCCATGATTTCTTATTTTTATTTTTTTTTTATGATAGTCACAGAGAGAGAGGCAGAGACATAGGCAGAGGGAGAAGCAGGCTCCATGCACCGGGAGCCCGATGTGGGACTCGATCCCGGTCTCCAGGATCACGCCCTAGGCCAAAGGCAGGCGCCGAACCGCTGCGCTACCCAAGGATCCCAGCAATGATTTTTAATCTGGCACTGAAAACAACGGCAACAAAAGCATAAATAAACAAGTAGGTTTAAATCAAACTGAAAAGCTTCCACACAGCAGGGGAAACCATCAATAAAATAAGAGGGCAGCCTACTGAGTGGGAGAAAATATTTACAAATCATATACCTGGGCAGCCCCAGTGGCTCAGCAGTTTAGCGCCACCTTCAGCCCAGGGCGTGATCCTGGAGACCAGGAATCGAATCCCATGTCAGGCTCCCTGACTGTTTCTCCCTCTGCCTCTGTCTCTGCCTCTTTCTCTGTGTCTCTCATGAATAAATAAATAAATCTTAAAAAAGAAAAGATTTTACAAATCATATCCCTGATATAGAGTTAATATCCCAAATATATGAAGAACTCCTGCAACCCAAGAGCAAAAAGCAAACAGTTTGATTAAAAAATGGGCAGAGAAAAAAAAAAAAAAAAACGGGCAGAGGATCTGAAAAGATATTTTTCCAAAGAAGACATACAAATGGCTAATAGGTACATGAAATGATGCTCAAAATCACTTATCACCAAGAAAATCCAAATCAAAACCACTGTGAGAGATCACCTCACACCCATCACAATGGCTAAATCAAAAGACAACAAATAACAAATGTTGGCAAGGATATGGATAAAGAGGAACTCTCTTTCAGTGTTGGTGGGAATGCAAACTGGTACAGCCACTCTGGAAACAGTAGGGAGGTTCCTCAAGAAGTTAAAAATAGAGCTACCATGTGATCCAGAAATTCCACTAATGAGTATTGACTTGAAGAAATGAAAACACTAGCTCCAAAAGATGCTGCATCCTCAGTTCAATGCAATATTATTTATAACCCCAAGATATGGAAACAACCTAAGCATCCATCAGCAGATGGTTTTTAAAATGTGATTAGACACACACACACACACACACACACACACACACACAGTGAAATATACTTAGCCCCAGAAAGAATGAATTCTTGCCATTTGCAACCATATGGATGGACTCTGAGGGCCTCATGCTGAATGACATAAGTCAGTCATTATATAAAATATTTCAAATCTTCCAGAAGAATGACCTATTTTTCTTCATAATACAAGACAGAGGCTAAAGGTTTCTTTTTTTTTAAGATTTTATTTATTTATTTGAGAGAGAGAGCACAAACAGGGGGAATGGCAGAGGGAGAAGCAGACTCCCCGCTGAGCAGGGAGCCCCACTCAGGACTCAATTCCAGGACCCTGAGATCATGACCTGAGCTGAAGGCAGCTGCACAACTAACTGAGCCACCCAGGTGCCCCTAAAGTTTTCTTTCAGCAAGTTAACAGATTCTTAATGTCAGATCTAAAGCATTCCTTTTTTTTTTTTTGTGCATTCCTATTTTTGAGCAAGTTATTTTCCATAGAAAATACATATTTACCTCTTATTGCCATTATTAAGCTTGAAATTTTGGTTTTCTGTGATGCGCTAAAAGCCTATGAGCAGACATCACCAACATTCTCTGTATTAAATATGACTCGAGACTATTTTGAAGTGTTATACTCTAAAGTGTACGTAACAGCTGTGCCCTCTCAATAGGCTTCATTTCCACCTGCTCTTCTGCTCGTGCTTTCCCAATTACAAACATACTAAGCTGTTTTCAGACACTCAGAATAGTGAAATCTTTACATGTTTTCAGGAGAACTCGAAGTAGAAAACTGTGCTTCATTTGCATGTTTGAAACAATCAGTTCTTACAATCTGTCTGAGGCTCTTTCACTCAAGATGCAAACTTACGTATAACGATATTTTAAGAATGACCAACCCATTGTGGTCCCCTTTGAAATCCAGGGACAACATGCACTTAGTGTTTTGGATGCTTTCCAGCTGTTGTACATTCTAGCACAATAAGATTTTCAGATGCTGTATTCATCAATGTGGCATGAATTTCAATGCTCGTGGAACCTGCTTAAATATGTGACAAACCCATAGTCGGTGTGACATGCAACACAAGTGCTCATGTGTAACAAGCCTGTAGGGCTGAGTAGATGAGAGCTCTGCATTTTGTAGGCTCTGTTAGAACCACCACTCGGGGCTCCTTCTAACGCTTTATTATATTGGAGGCCAGCTGGCAAGACCCTCAAGGACGGAACTGCATCTTATTCATTTCACCTCTTCAGTGCTTGGAACTTAGTACACACTTAAAATATTTCACGAGTGAAATTTAATATTGTATTTCCATAGAGACCAACACAATGCTTTTGCTCGCCCCTGACCTCTTATTTTTTTTTATATTTATTTGTGTACTTATTTATGAGAGACACAGAGAGAGGCAGAGACATAGGCAGAGGGAGAAGCAGGCCCCTTGCAGGGAGCCCGACTCAGGACTGGATCCCAGGACCCTGGGACCACGCCCTGAGCCGAACGCAGACGTGCTCAACCACTGAGCCACCTAGGTGTCCCTCTTACCTCTTCTTTAAGCCTATTTCTCTACTAGCTGATTCACTCACTGTTTACAAGACTTCAGCAGATGCTTACTTCTGACTACATGTGCAATTGAAGGACATTTCCTTTTTCAAATCAAAAATATATAAATATAAAATCGTGAAAACATTTTTGTGGTTAAATGCACATCAGATTTACCATCTTGGGCAGCCCGGGTGGCTTAGCGGTTTAGCGCCGCCTTCAGCCCAGGGCCTGATCCTAGGTCCCGGGATTGAGTCCCACTTCGGGCTCCCTGCATGGAGCCTGCTTCTCCCTCTGCCTATGTCTTTGCCTCTCTCTCTCTCTCTGTTTCTCATGAATAAATAAATAAAATCTTTAAAAAAAATTTTTAATTTAGAACGTTTCAGTAAAGAACCTCCACTTATACATAATGTCATCCAGTGTCTGAAGCCACAGTAGTGAGGATGCTAGCAATGTTCCCTCGCAGATCACTTTATCCTCTACAAAGTTCTATCAAATTACATCTCACCAAACAACCCTGCAAATGCCCTCAGCGGTGGACCTGACAGGTTCCTATTTCTCCCAGGAAACTGAGAGGACTGACTGACCCATGAGCATTGCATTAGGAAATGATGGGACGAGGATTTGCACCAGCATCTTCTGACTCTTGCCCTGTTGCCCCTTCTAGGAGTCCACCACTAAGGAGCAGGCCTGGAGGAGGGGCAGGATGGCGGAGGAGTAGGGACCCCAAGTCACCTGTCCCCACCAAGTTACCTAGATAACCTTCAAATTATCCTGAAAATCTACGAATTCGGCCTGAGATTTAAAGAGAGACCAGCTGGGATGCTACAGTGAGAAGAGTTCCCGCTTCTATCAAGGTAGGAAGACGGGGAAAAAGAAATAAAGGAACAAAGGCCTCCAAGGGGGAGGGGCCCCGCGAGGAGCCGGGCTGAGGCCGGGGCGAGTGTCCCCAGGACAGGAGAGCCCCGTCCCGGAGACGCAGGAGCTGCACCGACCTTCCCGGGGGAAAGGGGCTCGCAGGGAGTTGGAGCAGGACCCAGGAGGGCGGGGATGCCCTCGGGCTCCCTGGGACAGTAACAGAGCAACTGCGCGCCGGGAGATGCGCCGAGCTCCCTAAGGGCTGCAGCGCGCACGGCGGGACCCGGAGCAGCTGAAGGGGCTCGGGCGGCGGCTCCGCGGAGGGGGCTGCGGGGCGGGAGCGCGAATCCACCAGCGCAGGTTCCGGAGCACAGGGCGCCGGGACACAGCCCAGGATCCCGCCTCCCCCGGGACAGGCAGAGGCCGGGAGGGCCCAGGACAGCGAGGACGCTCCTGCCCCAGCTGAGCAGATCAGCGGCCCCGCCCCGGAGCCTCCAGGCCCTGCAGACGGAGTTCCTGCGGGGGCTGAATCCAGGTTTCCAGAGCTGCCCCGCCACTGGGGCTGTTCCTCCTGCGGCCTCACGGGGCGAACAACCCCCACGGAGCCCTGCACCAGGCAGGGGCAGAGCAGCTCCCCCAACTGCTAACACCTGAAAATCAGCACAACAGGCCCCTCCCCCAGAAGACCAGCTAGACGGACAAGTTCCAGGGGAAGCCAAGGGATTTAAAGTACACAGAATCAGATACTCCCCCATGGTTTTCTTTTTCTTTTTTTCTTTTTTTTTTTTTTTGGTGGGTTTTTTTTTTTTTTTTTTTTTTTTTGCTTTTTGATTTGTTTCCTTCCCCCACCCTTTCTTTTCCTTTCTTTCTTTTTTTCTTCTATTTTTTCTGTTTTTCTTCCTTTTTTCTTTTTTCTTTTTCTCTTTTCTTTCCTTCTTTCTCTCCTCTTTTTTTCTCCTTTTCCCAATACAACTTGCTTTTGGCCACTCTGCACTGTGCAAAATGACTAGAAGGAAAACCTCACCTCAAAAGAAAGAATCAGAAACAGTCCTCTCTCCCACAGAGTTACAAAATCTGGATTACAATTCAATGTCAGAAAGCCAATTCAGAAGCACTGTTATATAGCTACTGGTGGCTCTAGAAAAAAGCATAAAGGACTCAAGAGACTTCATGACTGCAGAATTTAGAGCTACTCAGGCAGAAATTAAAAATCAATTGAATGAGATGCAATCCAAACTAGAAGTCCTAACAACAAAGGTTAACGAGGTGGAAGAACGAGTGAGTGACATAGAAGACAAGTTGATAGCAAAGAGGGAAACTGAGGAAAAAAGAGACAAACAATTAAAAGACCATGAAGATAGATTAAGGGAAATAAACGACAGCCTGAGAAAGAAAAACCTATGTTTAATTGGGGTTCCCGAGGGCGCCGAAAGGGACAGAGGGCCAGAATATGTATTTGAACAAATTCTACCTGAAAACTTTCCTAATCTGGGAAGGGAAACAGGCATTCAGGTCCAGGAAATAGAGAGATCCCCCCCTAAAATCAATAAAAACCGTTCAACACCTCGACATTTAATAGTGAAGCTTGCAAATTCCAAAGACAAGGAGAAGATCCTTAAAGCAGCAAGAGACAAGAAATCCCTGACTTTTATGGGGAGGAGTATTAGGGTAACAGCAGACCTCTCCACAGAGACCTGGCAGGCCAGAAAGGGCTGGCAAGATATATTCAGGGTCCTAAATGAGAAGAACATGCAACCAAGAATACTTTATCCAGCAAGGCTCTCATTCAAAATGGAAGGAGAGATAAAGAGCTTCCAAGACAGGCAGCAACTAAAAGAATATGTGACCTCCAAACCAGCTCTGCAAGAAATTTTAAGGGGGACTCTTAAAATTCCCCTTTAAGAAGAAGTTCAGTGGAACATTCCACAAAAACAAGGACTGAATAGATATCATGATGACACTAAACTCATATCTCTCAATAGTAACTCTGAATGTGAACGGGCTTAATGACCCCATCAAAAGGCGCAGGGTTTCAGACTGGATAAAAAAGCAGGACCCATCTATTTGCTGTCTACAAGAGACTCATTTTAGACAGAAGGACACCTACAGCCTGAAAATAAAAGGTTGGAGAACCATTTACCATTCGAATGGTCCTCAAAAGAAAGCAGGGGTAGCCATCCTTATATCAGATAAACTAAAATTTACCCCAAAGACTGTAGTGAGAGATGAAGAGGGACGCTATATCATACTTAAAGGATCTATTCAACAAGAGGACTTAACAATCCTCAATATATATGCCCCGAATGTGGGAGCTGCCAAATATATCAATCAATTATTAACCAAAGTGAAGAAATACTTAGATAATAATACACTTATACTTGGTGACTTCAATCTAGCTCTTTCTATATTTGATAGGTCTTCTAAGCACAACATCTCCAAAGAAACGAGAGCTTTAAATGATACACTGGACCAGATGGATTTCACAGATATCTACAGAACTTTACATCCAAACTCAACTGAATACACATTCTTCTCAACCGCACATGGAACTTTCTCCAGAATAGACCACATATTGGGTCACAAATCGGGTCTGAACCGATACCAAAAGATTGGGATTGTCCCCTGCATATTCTCAGACCATAATGCCTTGAAATTAGAACTAAATCACAACAAGAAGTTTGGAAGGACCTCAAAAACATGGAGGTTAAGGACCATCCTGCTAAAAGATGAAAGGGTCAACCAGGAAATTAAGGAAGAATTAAAAACATTCATGGAAACTAATGAGAATGAAGATACAACCATCCAAAATCTTTGGGATGCAGCAAAAGCAGTCCTAAGGGGGAAATACATCGCAATACAAGCATCCATTCAAAAACTGGAAAGAACTCAAATACAAAAGCTAACCTTACACATAAAGGAGCTAGAGAAAAAACAGCAAATAGATCCTACACCCAAGAGAAGAAGGGAGTTAATAAAGATTCGAGCAGAACTCAACGAAATCGAGACCAGAAGAACTGTGGAACAGATCAACAAAACCAGGAGTTGGTTCTTTGAAAGAATTAACAAGATAGATAAACCATTAGCCAGCCTTATTAAAAAGAAGAGAGAGAAGACTCAAATTAATAAAATCATGAATGAGAAAGGAGAGATCACTACCAACACCAAGGAAATACAAACGATTTTAAAAACATATTATGAACAGCTATACGCCAATAAATTAGGCAATCTAGGAGAAATGGACGCATTCCTGGAAAGCCACAAACTACCAAAACTGGAACAGGAAGAAATAGAAAACCTGAACAGGCCAATAACCAGGGAGGAAATTGAAGCAGTCATCAAAAACCTCCCAAGACACAAGAGTCCAGGGCCAGATGGCTTCCCAGGGGAATTCTATCAAACGTTTAAAGAAGAAACCATACCTATTCTCCTAAAGCTGTTTGGAAAGATAGAAAGAGATGGAGTACTTCCAAATTCGTTCTATGAGGCCAGCATCACCTTAATTCCAAAACCAGACAAAGACCCCACCAAAAAGGAGAATTACAGACCAATATCCCTGATGAACATGGATGCAAAAATTCTCAACAAGATACTAGCCAATAGGATCCAACAATACATTAAGAAAATTATTCACCATGACCAAGTAGGATTTATCCCCGGGACACAAGGCTGGTTCAACACTCGTAAAACAATCAATGTGATTCACCATATTTTCAGCAAGAGAAAAACCAAGAACCATACGATCCTCTCATTAGATGCAGAGAAAGCATTTGACAAAATACAGCATCCATTCCTGATTAAAACTCTTCGGAGTGTAGGGATAGAGGGAACATTCCTCAACATCTTAAAAGCCATCTATGAAAAGCCCACAGCAAATATCATTCTCAATGGGGAAGCACTGGGAGCCTTTCCCCTAAGATCAGGAACAAGACAGGGATGTCCACTCTCACCA
This sequence comes from Canis aureus, assembly GCF_053574225.1. Lineage (NCBI taxonomy): Eukaryota > Metazoa > Chordata > Mammalia > Carnivora > Canidae > Canis > Canis aureus. Next base: position 38,466,964 of record NC_135634.1, on the reverse strand, counting down.
CTGCTGTTCAACATAGTACTGGAAGTCCTAGCCTCAGCAATCAGACAACAAAAAGACATGAAAGGCATTCAAATTGGCAAAGAAGAAGTCAAACTCTCCCTCTTTGCCGATGACATGATGCTCTCCATAGAAAACCCAAAAGCCTCCACCCCAAGATTGCTAGAACTCATACAGCAATTCGGTAGCATGGCAGGATACAAAATCAATGCCCAGAAGTCAGTGGCATTTCTATACACTAACAATGAGACTGAAGAAAGAGAAATTAAGGAGTCAATCCCATTTCCAATTGCACCCAAAAGCATAAGACACCTAGGAATAAACCTAACCAAAGAGGTAAAGGATGTATACCCTAAAAACTATAGAACACTTCTGAAAGAAATTGAGGAAGACACAAAGAGATGGAAAAATATTCCATGCTTTTGGATTGGAAGAATTAATATTGTGAAAATGTCAATATTACCCAGGGCAATTTGCACGTTTAATGCGATCCCTATCAAAATACCATGGACTTTCTTCAGAGAGTTAGAACAAATTATTTTAAGATTTGTGTGGAATCAGAAAAGACCCCGAATAGCCAGGGGAATTTTAAAAAAGAAAACCATAGCTGGGAGCATCACAATGTCCCAGAGACACAGGCAGAGGGAGAAGCAGGCAGCCCTCTTCAGGAGCTCAATGCAGGACTCCATCCCATGACCCCTGGATCATGACCTGAGTCAAAGGCAGCTACTCAACCGCTGAGCCACCCAGGTGTCCCTACACTAACAATTTAAACAATTTAATTTAACAATTTAAAAGAAAACCCTCACCAACAATAAACATGACTTCTGCTTAGAAATTGCGCCTTTGTGGATTGTGTTAGCTGTCCCTTTGCTCAGCCAAGGTATCCTACCCCACATTCGTGCAGAACCCACCTCACACCAGCTGTTTGAGTGCGCAACACACACGCCTTGAAATTCACCACACTCAGTTGCCAACACCTTCCTGGGTCATGTTCCAAAGACTTATTGACAACAAATTCACAGAGTAAATAGGAGACAAGAACAATCCCAAGAAACATACTTTAGCAAATATTTTGTGTGTGGTATGTGGTATTCGATTGTGCTTTTTTTCCTAGATATTATGTCAATATCACCTTTATCCTTACCTGGGATACTTAAATACACAGTTGTGGCTCCTCATCCTTTTCTTAACAAAGTACTTACTATGGTTTAGGTACAAACAGAAACAGGCAATATAAATTGGCCTCTGGGCATTCTTATGTTTTCATACACATAAACATGTAAATGAAAAATAGTAAAAACATTAGTGAAAATTCTAATGTCTACATGAAAATCTTGATAAAGACAATTGAACAATCACCATAAACACCTTGACCTTTATGTGCCCATTACCATCGTATTTACATGTGACTCTCATGAGCTTCTCAATGGTTTTATGAGAGTAGATGGCATATAAATTGCAAATCAACTATTAATTAGCTGTGGAATTTACTACATTCAATTAATTCTGAGAAATGCTTTCTCAAATTGCCTGAGTCAATCCAATATTCAACTCCAAAGCATCGCTATCCTGTCAGAATGAATGTCATGCCATGCTAAATGTCCTCTCCAAAACAAAGTGCATCCTTTTATTCCTCGTTAGCAGAGCTGAAAAATCATCCTATAATTTTCTGTTAAGTTGATTTTTTAATTGTGGTAAAATACACATAACTCGACATTTATCATGTAAGCATTTTAAAGTGTACCATTGAGTGCACTCGTGATGTTGTGCAGGCGGCGCCGTGTCTGGTTCCAGAACACTTTCATTTCCCTCTATATCACCCACCTACCTCTAAATCATCCACCTAACTATCTACCTGTAAGAGACTGAATTGTGTATCCTAAATCCATGTGTTGAAACCCTAACCTCCAAGGTGACCATATTTGCAGATAGAGCCTGTGAGCAGGTAATAAAAGTGAAATAAGGCACAAGGTAGGTGCCTTTTTAAGAAGAGGATGAGACCTCAGAACTCTCTTCTGCCCTGTAAGGACACAGAGGGAAGACAGCATGTGCCAGCCAGGAAGAGACCCCTCACCAGCAAACAAATCAGCCACTACTTTTACCTTGGACTTCCCAATTTCTAGAACTATGAGAAAAGAAATTTCTGTTTTTCAAGCCACCCAGCCTGTGGTCTTTTATTATTATGGTGGCCCAAACTGACTAACACACTATCTCTATGTGCCCCAAGTATTGGGAGTAATATTTAACATGTTAATAATGGGCTCTGACCAATCAGAGTGTATGTGACCAATGAGAATAAACATTGGCTATTTCCCAGTGTTTTTGAGGTATAATTGACATATAAAAAAAAACCCTGCATGTGATTTATGTATGCAATTTAGTGAGTTTGGATGTATATATACACTCATGTTACTATCACCACAATCCATGTAATAAACTTATTCATCACCTCCAAAATTTTTCTTTGTTCTTTTTTTCCTTCATAGTAAGAATAATTATCAAGAGATCTATCCTCTTTTTTTTTTAAAGATTTTATTTATTTATTCATGACAGACACTGAGAGAGAGAGAGAGGCAGAGACACAGGCAGAGGGAGAAGCAGGCTCCATGCAGGGAGCCTGATGTGGGACTCGATCCCGGGTCTCCCAGATCATACCCCAGGCCGAAAGCGGCACTAAACTGCAGGGCCACCGGGTCTTCCCGAGATCTACCCTCTTAACAAATGTTTAAGTACATAATAATTAATTATTAGCTGCAGCCACTATGTTGTACAGCAGATTGCTGGAAGTTACTCCTCCTGTATAACTGCTAACCTACTGAACACCTCCCATCATCCCCTGGTGGCCTGTATACTAGTCTCTGCTTCTATATCTTTGACTAGTTTAGATGTCTCGTTGAAGAGGAAAAAAGCCGCAAACCGGGTGGCTTATGACCAGCAAAAATATTTCTCTCTCTGTTGGTATTTTGATAGGGACACATTGAATGTATAGATTGCTTTGAGGAGAATAGACAATTTGACAATGTTTGTTCTTCCAATCCATGAACATGGAATGTTTTCCCATTTCTTTGTATCTTACTCAATTTCTTTCATGAGAGTTCTATAGTTTTCAGAGTATAGAATTTTTACCTTTTTAGTTAGGTTTATTCCTAGGTACCTTATCATTTTTGATGCAATTGTAAATGGGATCAATTCCTTGATTTCTCTTTCTGCTGTTTCATTATTGGTGTACAGAAATGCAACAGATTCCTATAATTGATTTTTATAACCTGTGACTTTGCTGAAATCATGTATTCCAGCTATTTTTGGTGGGATCTTTCAGGTTTTCTACCTAGAGTATCATATCATCTGTGAAGAGTGAGAGTTTGACTTCTTCCTTGCCATCATGGATGCCTTCTATCTCTTATTGTTATCTTACTTCTGAGGCTAAGACTTCCAGTACTATGCTGAACAGCAGTGGTGAGAGTGAGCATCCCTGTCATTTTCCTGACCTTAGAGGGAAAGCTCTCAGTTTTTCCTTGTTAAAAATGATATTAGCTGTGGGTCTTTCATAATATGATAATATGATGTTGTGTGTTCCATCTATCCCTACTTTATCAAGAGTTTTTAATCAAGAATGGATGTTGGGATCCCTGGGTGGCGCAGCGGTTTGGTGCCTGCCTTTGGCCCAGGGCGTGATCCTGGAGACCCGGGATCGAATCCCACATCGGGCTCTCGGTGCATGGAGCCTGCTTCTCCCTCTGCCTATGTCTCTGCCTCTCTCTCTCTCTCTCTGTGACTATCATGAATAAATAAATAAAATCTTTAAAAAAAAAAAAAAGAATGGATGCTGTATTTTGTCAAATGTCTTTTCTGCATCTATCAAGAGGATCATATGGTTCTTAACTTTTCTTGTATTAATGTGGTATAGCACATCGATTCATTAATGAATATTGAAAGAGGTTATTTTTCTATGACTTTAGTTGTATATTTTATTGAATATCTAATTTTTTATTTTATTCCATTTTTTAAAAAGATTTTGTTTATTTATTCATGAGAGACACAGAGAGAGAAGCAGAGACACAGGCAGAGGGAGAAGCAGGATCCCTGCCGGGAGGGAGCCCAATGGGGGACTCAATCCCAGGACCCCAGATCACAACCCAAGCCAAAGGCAGATGCTCATCCACTGAGCCACCCAGGTGCCCCCATTTCATTCCATTTTTTATTACCATTTAAATATTATCTTTTCATATGCTTGCTGATCATTTGATTTTTTCAGTGAATTTACTTTTCTTATCCTTCGACCATCTTGATTTGCTTTTCCTTTTCCTTGTTGATTTATAAAAATTCCTTTGCAAATTAATGTAATTGGTCATTTTTCTGTCATGTCTTGAAAACAGTTTTTGTTTCATGATACCCTAGCTTTGCATATGGTATTTTTAAAAATAATACATAAGTTTAAAGTTTTTATATGGTCGAATTTTCATATTATTCTTTGTAGTTTTCACAGTTGAATTGTTTATAAGTAATTTTTCTACTTCATGATTATAAAACCAATTCTGTCATGTTTTCTCGATGTACTTTTACTATTTCACTTGCTTTCTTAAATCATTTATCGACCCGGAATTAATTTTGCTATAAAGGGGCACCTGGGTAGCTCAGCAGCTGAGCGTCTGCCTTTGGCTCAGGGCATGATCCCGGAGTTCCGGGATCGAATCCACACATCGGGCTTCCCACATGGAGCCTGCTTCTCCTTCTGCCTGTCTCTGCCACTCTCTCTCTGTATCTCTCATGAATAAATAAATAAATAAATAAAAATATTTTTTAAAAAGGTAAAAAAATAATAATTTTGCTATAAATAGTGAAATGGAATTCAGCTTACATTGTTTCCAAATGACTATCAAAGTCTACAAACTATTGAACAATCCACTTCTTCCCAGTGATGTGATGTTTTATGTATGTTACGTCCCACATGTACTTAGATATTTGTCAATGAAACCCTTTGGTGGTACATCATTTCTAAAATAACATGGAAAATCTTCCTGAGGGTACTTCCTTGCTTGCACAACTTAGCAGCTCCTCCCACTATCTCACCCGCCCATTGTCCCTCTTCTGATTCATGTAAATCATAAAATAACCACTCATGCTAATCTGACATGGCCCCTAAAGGACTCTGTGTGCACTTCCCTCTCTCAGTGAAGGGCACTGCTTAGCCCACCTTCCCACGTGCCTCTCAGGTCACGAGGTTTAGAGTGTAAAGGGCAGACAGCCTCCCAAGTGGGAATATATGGCTGGTGATGAGGCACATCTGTGCCCCTGGAGCCGTCAGCTACAAGGTGATGCTCCCTAAGCCTCCTCCACCCAGTTACATTGAAGAGCAGCAAAGGGACACCTCAGGCTCCCAGATGCAGCTACTATGTCCTCCTCTCCTTCCTTAGCCTCTCCTAATGATGTCTGTCTCAAGGATGTTGTCACACCCACTCCTGATCACAGGGCACCTCCTCCAGGGACATCACCTCCTGACATGCCTGAAGCTGCTAAAATGGTCTTCTTCAGCTTGGCTCTGTCTTATCCTTGAAGTTGGCATCTTTGGTCCCTTGTGTGGTACTGTTCTACCTGCGTGAATGGATACCCTGCAGGTCACATCCTCCAGGCACCCCAACCTTCTGGTTATCCTGCTCTTTTTTGGGACTGAATGGGGGAGAAGGCAGGTCCTCTTAAAACCCCTTCCCAAAGATGATTCATCACTCCAAGCCTACTTTGGTTCCTTATGCAAGAAGACTTTGGACAAACCCAGAAACATCTTAAATTCTCAGCACATTTCCAGTTCAAGCAGGAATTCCCTCTTTCTACACTCCCAGCATGAACATATTATGAAATGCACAATTTCACAGACAATATAACATAAATACATTCGGACACAACTGAATCCTTCAAAGTAGTACTGAAAGTTTCATGATATAAATCTGGCACCATGATTACTGGCAATGTTCAAAATGAATGCTTCATTTTCATAATTGTGCCATTCAGATGGGTGACTGAAAGTGTTCCATTCAATGCAGCAGTAGGAATGAGCTAAAACAAGTGATATTTACCATGCAACATGTATTGAAATTGGAACTATTATACAGATTGAATGTGATATGTCCTAGTTCAAGAACAATGGAGAAATTGGAAATGCAACATGCACGGCTCTTTTACTAAAGTTACATTTAAATTATTACCGAATTATTAAATTAATAAATTCTTAAAACATTGTTTCGATTGTATTAAAATATTTTAAATTTCTCATGGCCAGAATAGGACTGTAATTCACATTTCCTGAATTCTACTCAGTGTTTTTTTTTGTGGAACTATTCTCTTGAACTTGCCTCCCATTCATCTAGTAATAATAATAACAGGAATTATTTCATGAAAGATTAGGGTGTAGGAGTCTAATAAATTAATGAGAATATCTCTAATAAATTTAAAATAATGATTTTGTTCTTGGGAAGTCATACTGGGAAAATGTTTACTGTGGCATTTCTTTTTTTTAAGATTTTATTTATTCACAAGAGACACAGAGAGAGAGGCAGAGACATAGGCAGAGGGAGAAGCAGGCTCCCCGCGGGGAGACTGATGTGGAACTCAATCCCCAGGACCCTGGGGTCACTCCCTGAGCCGAAAGCAGATGCTCAACCACTGAGCCACCCAGGCATCCCTACTGTGGCATTTCTGCAGAATATCAGCCCCATGAAACACTTGAAGGGAAAACAGGCTTCTTGGTCATGGACACCAGGTAATGCCTACGATTATGTGTTACAATGCACACAAGCATAGTAGATGTTTCCAAAAATAGAACACTGGCTTATCCAAATCGAAGAACTATACAAGATTTGCGTTAATCCCTATTAAGAGCCCATGAATCAATATTTCACAAAAATCCTTATTTATAAACTCTGCTTTAAATTAACCCATAATCTTAGACAAGAACTACATAGTTCTGACTTTACCTTCTCAATCTGCAAGAATGAAAGCTATATACCAGCTCAAAGACACAGAAGAAGGACATTTCATTGGAATCTTCCATCCTAGAGCCAGAAGAAAATGAAGAGCTCACCCAACTGTACTAAATATTTTGAGTAGCATCTCAATCCTATTCTCCTTTTAAGATCAAATTCCAAGTGACCTTCAGGTTTATGTGACTAGTCAGTGGTAGTCCTGAGATCGGGCCCTCAATGTGGTTTCTCTGAATGTCATGGACAGATACAAAGCTGACTTTTTCAAACAGGATTTTATATGTGGGCATTGTTTTAGACATTTAATTGGGGTTATTATTTTTCATGTTTAAAATATTGGTGTTTCAAGATGCCTGCGTGGCTCATCGGTTGAGCATCTGCCTTTGGTGCAGGTCATGACCCTGGGATCCTAAGATTGAGTCCCACATCGGGCTCCCTGTAGGGAACCTACTTCTCCCTCTGCCTATGTCTCTGCCTCTCTCTCTCTCTGTGTCTCATGAATAAATAAATAAAATCTTTTTTAAAAGAAGAAGAAAGGAAGAAGCAAAACTGTCACTATTTGCATATGACATGTTATATACAGAAAATCCAAAGACTCCACCAAAGACATTATAACTAATAAATTCAGTAAAGTTGCAAGGTACAAAATCAATATACAAAAATCAGCTGTGTTTTGACACACTAAAAACGAACTATCAGAAAGAAGAATGAAGGAACAATCGCATTTTAAATTGCACCAAAAAGAATAAAATACATAGGAATAAACTGAGTGAAAGAGAGAAACACTTATAGCTGAAAACTATGACAGTCATGAAAGAAACCGAAGAAGGTACAAATAAGTGGGAAGATAAACTGTGCTCAAGCATTGGAAGACTTAATATTGTTAAAATGCCTGTACTACCCAAAACTATCCACAGGGTCAGTGCAATCCCTATCAAAATTCCATGGCTTTTCTCAGAGAAATAGGACAATCCTAACATTTATATGGAAGCACAAAGACCCTGAACAGCCAAAGCAATCTTAAAAAGGAGCAGCACCACAGTCCCGGATTTCAGACTGTATTACAAAATAAAGGGGAAAGGAGAAAAAATGAGTGGGAAATATCAGAAAGGGAGACAGAACATGAAAGACTCCTAACTCTGGGAAACGAACTAGGGGTGGTGGAAGGGGAGGTGGGTGGGGGGATGGGGGTGACTGGGTGATGGGCACTGAGGGGGGCACTTGACGGGATGAGCACTGAGTGTTATTCTATATGTTGGCAAATTGAACACCGATAAAAAGTAAATTTATAAAAATAAAAAAATTTTAAAAATAAAAAAATAAAAACAAAACTCTCCCAACAAACAAAAGTCCTGGGCCAGGTGGCTTCCCATGAGAATTCTACCAATCATTTAAAGAATTAAACATATTCTTATCAAATTGTTCCAAAAAATAGAAATGGAAGGAAAAAAAAAAAAGCTGTAGCTATCAGAACAATAGGATATTTGTATAAACACAGACACATAGATCAATGGAACAGAATAGAGAGCCCAGAAATAAACCCACATCTATAAGGTCAATTAATTTATAACAAAGTAGCCTAGAATATGCAATGGGGAAAGGACGGTCTCGGGGCAGCCCAGGTGGCTCGGCAGTTTAGTGCCGCTTTTGGCCCAGGGCATGATCCTGGAGACCTGGGATCGAGTCCTACCTCAGGCTCCCAGAATGAAGCCTGCTTCTCCCTCTGCCTGTGTCTCTGCCTCTCTCTCTGTGTGTCTCTCATGAATAAATAAATAAAATCTTTAAAAAAAAAAAAAAGAAAGAAAGAAAGAAACGACAGTCTCTTCAATAAATGGTTCTGGGAAAAACTGGATCACTACCTTCCACCATATACAAAAATTAACTAAAGACAAATTAAGGTCCTAAACATAAGACCTGAAACCATAAAACTCCTTGAAGAAAACATAAGCACTAAGCTCCTTAACTGTGGTCTTGGTGATGATTTCTGGGCTTGACACCAAAATTATAGGCAACAAAGGCAAAAATAAAAAAGTAGGACACATCAAAATAAAAAGCTTTGCACAGCAAATTAAATCATTGCAAAATAAGGGACGCCTGAGTGGCTCAGCAGTTAAATATCTGCCTTTGGCCCAGGGCGTGATCCTGGGGATCCCAGATCGAGTCCCACATCAGGGTCCCTGCATGGAGCCTGCTTCTCCCTCTGCCTGTGTCTCTGCCTCTCTCTGTGTATCTCTCATGAATAAATAAATAAAATCTTTAAAAAAAAATCATTGCAAAATAAGAAGGCAACCTACTGAATGGGAAAAAATATCCAAAATATCTTAAGAACTCATGCAACTCACTAGCAAAGAATCCAAACAATCTGATTTAAAAACAGCAGAGCACAGGCCATAGTCGGTAACGTAATAGTGCTGTATGCTGACAGAGGGTAACTACATGTATTGTGGTGAGCACCACATATGTACAGAACTGTTCTACATCCGAAGCTAATATACTATTGTATGGCAACTATGCTTTAATAAAATTTATTTAAAAGGGCAGAAGGTCTAAATAGACATTTTCCAAAGAATACATACAGGTGGACAATAGGTACATCAAAAGATGCTCAACATCACTCATCATCAGGAAAATATAAATAAAAATATAAATATAAAATATAAATCAAAGCCACACCTGTAGAATGGCTACTGATATTAGAATGGCTAATATCAAAAAGACAAGAAATAAATGTTGGCGAGGACATGGAGAAGAAAGAACTTTTGTGCACTGCTGGTAGGATTTTTGTTTTTAAAGATTGTATTCATTCATTCATGAGAGACACAGGAAGAGAGGCAGAGACACAGGCAGAGGGAGAAGCAGGCTCCCTGCAGGGAGCCCAATGTGGGACTCGATCCCAGGACCCCAGGATCACAACCTGAGCCAAAGGCAGACACTCAGCCACTGAGCTACTCAGGCATCCTTCAAAGTCCATTTTATTTTTTTTTAAGATTTTATTTATTTATTCATGAGAGACACAGAGAGAGAGAGAGAGGCAGAGACACAGGCAGAGGGAGAAGCAGTCTCCATGTAGGGAGCCCAACATAGGACTCGACCCTGGGTCTCCAGAATCAGGCCCTGGGCCGAAGACGGCACTAAACTGCTGAGCCACCAGAGCTGCCCCAAAGTCCATTTTAAACACAGTCCCCTCTGGAAAGTTCTACTCAGTGCTGCCCACCTCCCACATTGGAATGGGGGATCTTTTCGAACTCATGCACTTTGTTTTTATGGTCAAGCTTGCTTTGACAAGCCTTGCATTATGTAGTCTCTATGCTGACCTGTAAGGGTCCCTCAAAAGGGATTAGGACCTACTCATCATTTACATTGCACAGAGATAGTGTTTAAAAGTCTGGGGAATTGGATTCCATTTCACCAGGAGGCAGGCTTCCTCACTCAAGCCCAGGGCATTCCCTGCACGAACACTCCTGGAAATGCTGCAGCATGAAACTCATCATTTTTCATATTCTATGCAGCACTTTTTTTTTAAGATTTTATTTATTTATTCATAGAGACACAGAGAGAGAGGCAGAGACACAGGGAGAGGGAGAAGCAGGCTCCATGCAGAGAGCCCCATGTGGGACTCGATCCAGGGTCTCCAGGATCACGCCCTGGGCTGCAGGTCGGCGCCAAACCGCTGCGCCACCGGGGCTGCCCTCTATGCAGCACTTTTTATCGCATTGCACAGATTTCCAATCTGCAACATATAATAGGAAACAGGATGATTTTCTTACATTCTGCAAAATAACTAGTTTCGTTTTCAGTTGCTCTGTTGAAGGTAACACCATGAGACGCTGACATATTAACTTGTAATGAAGCTATTTCCTTGTTATTCGAAATGTTCTCCTGAGACAGGTTTAACATCAACAGAGCACATGTTCACATTTGCCTGGGTAAATTGTACTTCCTGGGTGAGCAAGTGCCAGCATGGATGGGAGCAAGCTGTAGGTCCTCCAGCTGGCACCTGCAAGGGAAACAGCCTCAGCTCGAGGGGGCCGGCTGCGTTACAATGACATGGAACCTGTAGCACTGCTTGGTGTGTTTGTTTAACACACGTGCTGCGCCACAGCCTACTGCTTCGAGACTGCTATGAATCCTCTCCGGAAGACCAGCTAGCTGGGGAGGATACTCAATTAAGAATTTTCCGGGCAGCCCCGGTGGCCCAGTGTTTAGCACCACCTTCAGTCTAGGGTGTGATCCTGGAGACCCGGAATCGAGTCCCACATCGGGCTCCCAGCATGGAGCCTGCTTCTCCCTCTGCCTGTGTCTCTGCCTCTCTCTCTCTGTCTCTCATGAATAAATAAAATCTTAAAAAAAAAAAAAAAAGAATTTTCTGTCACCATTATTAGGACTTGGATGGGGAACAATGTTTCCAATTTCAAAAACTCAAACTACCTTTCAAGTAAGAATTATCAAAATAATAAAAATAATTTAAAAAATAAAAATAAAAATAATAAAATTTAGTCATTTTTTTAAAAAATTGTTTGGAACGAAACCAAATCTATATAGACCTGCCTAGCTAACAACGGCTACGTTTCTATTATGGCAAATACATTTTTATGGAGCTGAAGAAAAGTCATCTAAAACTAATTTGAATATGTCTGAGTGAAAATATCTGTTTACAAATACGCAGCACTATTTCTTAGTCAGTGTATGCACACTTCCGAGCGTCTGGGAGCACTGGAACCCGCTGCACCCCACTGTGAAGTCACTGTGAAGTCACGGACGCTCGTGTGCTCCGAGCTGCCAGTTGGTGGTGGTGTGACAACAGCTGAGGATGTGTCTGGTCATCTGCAAGGATAAAGGGACAACTCTTCCAGAGGTATCGCAGAGGAATGGGAAGGCCCTGGAGTTGCTGAGAACCCTGCACATCCCACTGTCCTCACTGTGGTGTTTCTTAACTATATGTGACTTCACATAATCCACTCACGTGTCCTTCTGCTCTCCTGCCTTCTCCTTCATCTGTCTCTCTTGGTATAACTGACACACGATAAACTATGCATATCTGGTGTGTAAATGAGTCTTGACACACGTATACACCTGCGAAATTGTTGCCACAATCAGAAAACGAACACATCTATGTCCCCATAGTGTGTGTGCTCCTTGGCCATCCCTCACTGCCCACAGTCCCCGGATGACACAGTATGTGGAATTTTCTAGAATGTCGAAGAAACTGAAATCATAAAACAGAAGCACAGTTACTGTGAGGCTCATCCACATTGTTGAGTGTGGCGACCGTCCATGCCAAGTGTCCAGCAAGGTCCCAACAGGGTGGTGTACAACGAAAGCCCTTTCACAAACCCCTCTGGGTTCCAGAATCCTGATGCTGATGGTAGGATGTTAACTCCTAATGTGTCATACCCTGAGGCGGGTTTTACAGGGGGCCCACATGTTCTAAACATGCCCCATCAAAATATAAATAATAGTGAAAGGGAATAGAAGGGAAGGGAGAAGAAATGGGTAGGAAATATCAGAAAGGGAGACAAAACATGAAGACTCCTAACTCTGGGAAGCGAACTAGGGGTGGTGGAAGGGGAGGAGGGCGGGGGGTGGGGGTGACTGGGTGACAGGCACTGAGGGGGGCACTTGACGGGATGAGCACTGGGTGTTATTCTGTATTTTGTAAATTGAACACCAATAAAAAATAAATTTATTATTAAAAAAAAAAAGCCATGCCCATCAGATGCCGCGTTAGCACGGCTTCCTGTGATTCTCTACAGCTCTGCTTTGCTAAGTGACTGGAATCTGCAACTTTGGGATGCCTGGGTGGCTCAGCAGTGGAGTGTCTGCCCGGAGTCCCGCATTGGGCTTCCTGCGTGGGGCCTGCTTCTCCCTCTGCCTATGTCTCTGCCTCTCTCTCTCTCTCTGTGTGTGTGTGTGTGTCTCATGAATAAATAAATAAATAAAAACCTTAAAAAAAAGAAAAAAAGAATCTGTAACTTTGAGAACATTACTCTTGCACAGTCTCCACGACATCCTGGTGCAGGTGACACCCTCCCGTTTCCCAGCAGGAGTACCCCTCTTCAAAGCAGGCCGTTGACGTGCCCAGCTCAGACTGGGCCTCCTGACGACCAGCTGCATTTGCAGCTTTTTCTCTGGGCCCCGCAGACTCACGCCTGTGTAGTGTACGGAGTAGCAAGGATTTCGGAAAACGTTATATGCAATCTGTGTGGCTCCTCCCCACACACCCAGCAGCTTCCTCCTCCCAGGATTCTCTCTGAACATGGGCCCCTCTGCCAGCTTCTCTGGACTCCTGCCTCCTTCAGACAGACCGAGTGCCTCCCGACAAAAGCCTGTGCGTATCAAGTACCACCAAGGCCTTTCCTGCCTTTCCAGGTAACACCTTGCTGTCTGCTCACTCTTGCTTGTTGCCAGTGCCTTGGATCTTTCTAATATAATATCCTGCACAGATCTTCTCGTGGGCACCTGCAGGAGGGCTGGTCCTAGCAGCTCTGTTGCCATAACTTTGGTATTGTTTTACTCTTAGATTTCTGTCCACTTAGAGTTTATTTTTGTATATGATGTGAGGTGTGGACTGTTTTCCATTCTTATTCTTTCATTTGTCTTTTTCTAAATGGTTACCCTGCTGCCTATGATCATTCACTAATCTTCCAGTTTGTCTCGGTTGTTGAGAAGCCACCTTCTCAGGCAGCCCCGGTGGCTCAGTGGTTTAGCGCCGCATTCGGCCCAGGACGTGATCCTGGAGATCTGGGATCGAGTCCCACGTCAGGCTCCCTGCATGGAGCCTGCTTCTCCCTCTGCCTGTGTCTATGCCTCTCTCTGTGTCTCTCATGAATAAATGAATAAAATATTCAAAAAAGAGAGAGAGAGAAGCCACCCTCTCTATAGACTAACCTCCTGTGTGTACTTGGGGCGTTTTCTTGACTCTATTTCTGTCCATCTGCGTGCCTGTCAACAGGGCCGGAACCAACTTGTTATAATTACAGAGGCTTTGGGGTATGTTTTCAGGAACTGAAATGGCTAGTGTCCTGTGTGCTCTCTTGGTGTTTCCTTTTTTGGGTTGTTTTTGTTTTTTTTTTTTTCCTGTGTGCATTTCTTGGGCTCCCAGGCTGTGTCCTAAAGGATCTCAACACAACTACCGAAGGCACAGAATCATAGCCCTTGCAGCGGCTCCTTCCCTGAGTAACTAGAAGAAATTTGCGTTTCCTAAAGGAGTCTGCCCTTTTTTTTTTTTAAGATTTTATTTATTTATGAGAGACACAGAGAGAGAGAGAGAGAGAGAGAGGCAGAGGGAGAAGCAGGCTCCATGCAGGGAACCCGACGTGGGACTCGATCCCGGGTCTCCAGGATCAGGCCCTGGACCAAAGGCAGGTGCTAAACCACCGAACCACCCGGGCTGCCCGAGTCTGCCCTTTTTACTCTAAACCTTTAATAATAGAACATGGTTAAGAAAATTTATAAATGGTGACACCTGAGTAGCTAAATCGGTGAAGCATCTGCCTTTGGCTCAGGTCATGATCTCAGGGTCCTGGGATCAAGTCCCACATCGGGCTCCCTGCCCAGCAGAGAGTCTGTTTCTTCCTCTGCCTCCCTCTGCTCATGCTCTCTCTCTCTCTTTCTCAGTTACTCTCTGTCTCTCAAATAAATGAATCTCTCAAAAAAAAAAAAAAAAAAAAAAAACAATGCATACAGGAGGACAGGACACAGCTCAGTAAGCCAGCCAGCTGTCTGGGGCAGGGTTCATGTCTCAGATCTCTCAGGCCCTCAGAGAGCAAGTTCACTCTGAGGATCCGGGACCGAGCATGGGCCGGCCGCCTCCTGTCTTCCTCACCGGCTGCTCGGGGGAAGAGCCTTCACACCTGGATGCACCTGAGGGCTTCTCGTGGCAAGCGCTGGAACGATCTCCACAGACAGGTGGGGGTGTGGGGGCTCCTCCAGGGCCAGCCCTCCCTTCTTCACCCCTCCTGTGGTTATAAGCAGCAGCAGCAGCAGCAAAAACAGAGCCTGTCCTCAGTAGCAGCCCATCCGGGGCGGGCTGAGCTGCTCTCAGGGGGCCTGGACGGTCATCACCCTCTGTTTGGGCTCGTCTCCAAGCCCCGTGGAAGCCTCGGCCACGGCCGCATCTCATTCCCACCGACACATCAGGGGTCCATCCATGGCCGACGACCCGTCCTCAAACTCCACGGCCAAGTTCCACAAGGAACATCACACAGCACTTCAATAACCGTGTCATCAGCCATGAAGGACGTTTAGGCTAATGTCACCACGAGCTTCCACGAGCTGTGGCCGGCCCCACACATGATGACGGCGTTTCCCTCGTTAAACAGCCTAGAATGTTCCTCTGACATTAAAAAAAGATCCTAAATAAATAAATAAATAAATAAATAAATAAATAAATAAAGATTCTAGGGGCAGCCCCGGTGGCTCAGCGGTTCAGTACCTGCCTTCAGCCCAGGGCCTGATCCTGGAGACCCAGGATCGAGTCCCACGTCGGGCTCCCTGCGTGGAGCCTGCTTCTTCCTCTGCCTGTGTCTCTGCCTCTCTCTCTCTCTCTCTGAATAAATAAATAAAATCTTTAAAAAATAAAAATAAAAAGATAAAAGATCCGGGGCGCCTGGGTGGCTCAGGTGGTTAGGCATCTGCCTTCGGCTCAGGCTGTGATCCCAGGGTCCTGGGATCAAGCCCCGCATCAGCTCCCTGCTCAGAGGGGAGTCTGTTTCTCCCTCTCCCTCTGCCCATCCCCACCACCACCTTGTTCATGCTCGCTCTGTCACTCTCTCAAATAAATAAATAAAATCTTTTAAAAAAATAAAATAAAAATAAAAAATAAATTAATTAATTTAAAAAAATAAAAGATCCTGTGAAAAGGTTCTAAAGCTCTCCCACAGCAGAGGATTTTACCACATGACATTGGCACGATGGCTATGACGATATACTACACATGGATGAGCGTCACGGTAACTGTGCTGATGCTTTATGATTTATAACCAATAACACCCTGCAGCAAAGTGACAGAGTGACATAGTGCGCGTGCACGGGTCCTCCCAAGAAGTGCAGCATCCAGGGCCTGGGTGGGAGGGGAGCAGGCCCAGGTTGCAAACACGGCCACAGGACTTGCGCTAAAAGGCTATGGGTAGAAGTCCGGCCCTCCAGCTTCTCAGCTGTGGAAAATCCCCCACATCCTCCACCCTGGCTTTTCTGTTCACTAATTGCTACTCTATTCATTTCCTGGGACTTCCACCATAATGGCCATAGGTTGGGAGCCAAAACCAACTCAAGTGTGTTCTCTCAGGGTTCACGAGCCAGGGTGTCTAAGACCCAGTGCGGGCAGGCTGCTGTGCTCCCTCCAGGGCTCTCGAGGAGGACCCTTTCTGCCTCTCCCTGGGCTCCAGTCCCTGCCTCTGCCTCCACTTCTCCCTACATCCCTCTTCTGCGTCTCCCTTACAAGGACATTTGCTGTTGGATTTAGGGCCTAACCAGGTAATCCAGCAGAATGTCATCTTGAGATCCTTAACTGTAAAGACCCTTTTCCAACTGAGACCACACGCACAGATTCTGGGGATGAGTACGTGGGCATAACTTGTTCAGAGCCAAGATTCAACTACACCGACTCCCTACATAACGTCTACCATTGTACCCGGCACTTAATAGACACTCATACATGGAAAGGACTTAAGATCTTTGAAAACGTTCAGTTGCCGTGTGGCAAACGAAGAGCAAAGGGCCCTTGTCACAAGGTGCAGCTGGAGGAGTCTGAGCAGACAGCGTGCTCACGTGGTCAGCGCCAGCTTGTAACTGGCTTTCCCCTAATATCTGGACAGAACAGTCTTGTGTTGCATTCGGCCTTATTAGAAGGAAGCACTGCAGTGTGACTGAAATGTCAGGAAGTGGTGAGAGGCTCAGAGAGGGGTCCCACAGTAAGGAAAAGCAGCATGGGACATCTGAGCCCTTTGCAGCATTGACACTGGCCCTCCCCTGCCTCCCCTGCCTCCCCCCACCCCAGCCGGTGCCCAGGTTGGGTGGCCTCTCTGCCCCAGCCCCACCACTAGCTTCTCTGGAGATGCCCCAAGAAACCACCCTCACCGTCTCCCACTTGTGGTCAGCGAGGCCCCTGCAGCCCTGGTAAGGCCTGTGCAAGGGCCTTCCCTGTTGTCAGCGACAAGCTGGGGTCAGGGTAGGGGGAGAGGTATGCCCCTCCCCCGTGGAACTAAAGTGTGTCGAGCAGAGAACAGACTTACTAGGTGCTTTCTGGTGGACTGTAAGTTTGTAAATTATTTATCTTAAAGAAATGGTTCGTTTCTCTCTGCATCATATAAAGAAATGTCATGGGCACCTGGGTGGCTCAGTGGTTGAGCAACTGTCTTCAGCTCAGGTCATGGTCCCAGGGTCCTGGGATCAGGTCCCACATCAGGCTCTTCACGGGGAGCCTGCTTCTCCCTCTGCCTATGCCTCTGCCTCTCTCTGAGTGTCTCTCATGGATAAATAAATAAAATATTATTTAAAAATTTAAAAAATAGGGCAGCCCGGGTGGCTTAGCAGTTTAGCACTGCCTTCAGCCCAGGGTATGATCCTGGAGACCCGGGATCAAGTCCCATGTCGAGCCTGCTTCTTCCTCTGCCTGTGTCTCTGCCTCTCTCTGTTTCTGTGTCTCTCATGAATAAATAAATAAAATCTTTTAAAATAAATTAATTAATTAAATTTAATTTAAAAATAATAATAAAATAAAATGAAAAATTTTTAAATAAAGAAATGTCACAAGAGGTTGTGAGCAAACATTTTCTATTTGCATGAGAAATGCCTTGAATTGCAGCAAAAATAACAGATCATATAAATGGAGAGCTGAGTTTTTTAACTGAGGACGAGTCTGGAATCCACTCCTCCATCCTCCATCGACAGAGGGAACACTGCACAGCAGGGGAGGAGTCAGAAATACTTGTCAACGATGTCAGAGCATCGTTGGCCACGCAGATTGCCTGGGGTTTGCTGGGCCAGCATGCGGTCAGGACCCTGCCCTGCTCAGGCACTGGGCGGGCGGGGGGGTGGGGGGGGGGTGGGCTATAAGGGCTGCTTGGATTCAGCAGGTGGCTGTGGTCCTGTTAGATCACATGATCGCTCTAGCGCTTCCTCATCTGCCACTTGGACTCACAGCAGCTCTCAGCTCATTAGGATGGAAGATTTGAGTTAACCCAGCATGTGGTTCTTCCCCCAATCCCTGAAATCTCAGCTCCTTCCTCAGTTTCCCTGTTCCCAAGAATTAGTTATGCACATAACTGACTCCATCATGCTTTAAAATTTTGTATTAATTTTGTAGTTATATATTATGCAGTCCAGGAAGTGAAATCCATCTGTAAGGGTTTTGTAACAACGAGCCCACGGTGCACACCGCTGCCTGCTGCCATTGCCCCGGAGACCAACACTTCTACTTCCAGCTGTGTTGGGAGTTTCTTCCAAATTCAGAAACATGCCTCCACTACTGGTTTTTGGGTTTTTTGTTTTTTTTTGGGGGGGGGGGTTGGATATTATCTATGGTTTTCTGAGCTGTAAGGATTTTTCTTATTCTTTCTCCCTTCTGACTACACACGCCCCTCCCCATTCTCCCAATGTAAATGCAGTATAATTTTTAGATCAATATTGATTGTAGGGGGGTCCCTGGGTGGCGCAGCGGTTTGGCGCCTGCCTTTGGCCCAGGGCGCGATCCTGGAGACCCGGGATCGAATCCCACGTCAGGCTCCCGGTGCATGGAGCCTGCTTCTCCCTCCTCCTGTGTCTCTGCCTCTTTCTCTCTCTCTATGTCTATCATGAATAAATAAATAAATCTTTAAAAAAAAAAATATTGATTGTAACTATTTCATAGCTGAGTCACAAATTCAGGCCCAGGGTCTCCTGGGCGGCTCAGTCAGTTAAGCGTCTACTTTTCATTTTGGCTCAGGGCAGGATCTCGTAGTCTTAGGATCGAGCCCCGTGTCAGGCTCAGCACAAAGTCGGCTTCGATTCTTTCTCTCTCTCCCCATCCCTGCCACTCACTCTCTCTCTCAAATAAACAAACACAATCTTTAAAAAAACAAATTCAGGCTCATCTTGGTTTCCTCTCTTGGAGGACAACTCATGTTACTACAGCCAACAGGTACCTGCTTTGCAGCTGCTGTGGCCAGGTGACCTGCATCTGTCACCTGCTAACCCCTGAACCTTTTGGGCCTGTCTTCACCTCTGGGCTAGCTCTTCCCATTTGGAAACTGGTTTTTCATTTAGAGAAACTTTCTTTCTTTTTATTTTTTAAGATTTTATTTATTTATTTATTTACTCATGAGAGACACAGAGACAGAGGCAGAGACAGAGGCAGAGGGAGAAGCAGGCTCCATGCAGGGAGCCTGATGTGGGACTCGATCCCAGATCCTGGGATCACACCCCGAGCCAAAGGCAGACGCTCAACTGCTGAGCCACCCAGGTATTCCTGGGAAAATTTTTTGAATTATTAGGTAGCTTGATCCTCCCATTTTCTTCCTTGAACTCACTGACGTTGAAACTTCTCAGCAGATCCTCCAGTATCCTCATCATTTCTTCCACATCAAGAGTCCCTTTCTCATTGCTTCCTTTTCTGTGAGGTGTGTCGACTTTTATGGAATTTGAGGATCTGTATCAGAGTCTAAGTTCCTGGCTCTTTTGGTTAGCAGCAAGTTCACTCTCTACAGCCTCCTGTGCCCTTGGAGCATCTGCCCATCTCCATCTCTCTGTCCTGCTTGGGGCAGGAGGGTCATACACACTGCACACACCCGAGTGACCACAATTGTGCAGCTGGCTGTAGACAGTTCTTGTGCAAGCTGAATCCAGATCATGATTAGAAAACAATGTTCTTGGGATCCCTGGGTGGCGCAGCGGTTTGGCGCCTGCCTTTGGCCCAGGGCGCGATCCTGGAGACCCGGGATCGAATCCCACGTCGGGCTCCCGGTGCATGGAGCCTGCTTCTCCCTCTGCCTGTGTCTCTGCCTCTCTCTCTCTCTCTGTGACTATCATAAATAAATAAAAATTTAAAAAAAAAAAAGAAAACAATGTTCTTGGGATCCCTGGGTGGCGCAGCGGTTTGGCGCCTGCCTTTGGCCCAGGGCGTGATCCTGGAGACCCGGGATCAAATCCCATGTCGGGCTCCCGGTGCATGGAGCCTGCTTCTCCCTCTGCCTATGTCTCTGCCTCTCTCTCTCTCTCTCTCTGTGTGACTATCATAAATAAATAAAAAAATTTAAAAAAAAAAAAAAAGAAAACAATGTTCTTTATTCACAAGTTTATTTGCTGTGGGGAAGAGCTTG
Source organism: Canis aureus (assembly GCF_053574225.1). Taxonomy (NCBI): domain Eukaryota; kingdom Metazoa; phylum Chordata; class Mammalia; order Carnivora; family Canidae; genus Canis; species Canis aureus. The sequence goes on along the minus strand of NC_135634.1, from coordinate 38,446,695 downwards.
TCTTTCTTGAATAAAAAACAGGCCTAGAAAAAAAAATAAAATAAATAAATAAATAATAAAAAATAAAAAAAAACAGGCCTAGGACTTTCCTGCTCCCTTTAAAGTTAAAGAATGTTCTTCTGTCACTTTAAGTCACAAGCATAGGATCAGTTCAGTAATGGGAATTATCCACTTCTTTATAAAAATGCAAGTCCGATTTTGACTTGAACTGAGAACTTCTCAGTGTCCCTGAGCCCCGCGGCAGTGGGGCAGGAGGTTCAGGGCAGCATCTTCTTTCTCTGGCAACGGCACCGCCACGTGGTCACCCAGGCTGTGAGAGCGAGGACAGAAGGGGAGCAAACCTTTCCCTGAGCTGAGCTGGTGTTCCAGCCTCTGGGCGCTCTGGAGCAGACAGGCCCTTAGAGCCCACCGTCCAAAAGGCTGAGCTCCACTCTGCGGTCCTCCCCAGGGCGTCCTGTCCCGATTCTGCTGCTCCAGGGTTCCTTGGCCTGTTCTGTGTGTTGCTGCTTGGGTGCCAGCTCTTGCCCAGCTGCTAATAATTCCTGTACTTTTGAGCAAGGGACAGGCAGGGCTGGGTAGGGAGAGATACAGGTAAGGCGCCATGGAATCAGGCTCACAAAACAAAATCCCAAAAACTCTGAGATGTAGGGAAACCAGAGATAAGGCAACAAACCAGACCACCCTGCCCTAGGTATGGGTGGAAAAGATATTTTTTTTATGACAATTGCCTGTGACCAACAAAGAATAACCAGACCCCAAAAGGAAACCATTAAAAATGGTATCACCAGTCTTCACTCAAAGCAAGTCATCACAAGAATGATAAGGCCACAGGCTCCCGGGTCAGTTCTAAATAAAAGACTGGGGACATCTTGGTGGCTCAGCGGTTGAGCAACTGCCTTTGGCTCAGGGAGTGATCCTGGAGTCCCAGGATCGAGTCCCACATCGGGCTCCCTGCATAGAGCCTGCTTCTCCTCCCTCTGCCTATGTTTCTGCCTCACTCGCTCTATCTCTATCTCTCATGAATAAATAAATAAAATATTTAAATAAATAAATAAATAAATAAATAAATAAATAAATAAATAACTGACTATCTGTGGAGGCTCATGTTGGCAGCCCTGTCAGGACCCCTCTCACTCCTGAGAGACCCTCTGTATCCTCACTTAATAAACTTCCATCGTTTTACTCTCTTTTATCCGCGAGATTCGTTCTTCGACTCTGTGAGACAAGAACCAAGCTCTCCCCCTTCGCTATTGCCCGCCTGCTTGCCAGCTTCCAAAACTCTGCCACTGGTGCTAAGTTTTATTTATTTATTTTTTTAAGTTTTATTTTTATCAGGCTACATTTTTCAGAAATTGTGCTTTAATTTTAGAGAGATTTTGGAGGCAATGTGTAAATGCTTGTGTTCAATCTACAGAGTTTAACAGGAAATCTGATCGCTCTTCCTCAACATCTCAGCATCTACCAGTTTCATATATATATTACATATTCACAATAGGTTTTTTAAATAATGAGACTACATGCTCTGGTTTCTCTGTGTACTTGCCTTTCTCTTATTTAGGGGTGCAACTTCTATCATTACTAATTTTATTTTTAGTGTAGAATGTTCAGCCTTGAAATTTCATTACTTTGTTTTTTGCTTTATTTTTTTAAAAGAGATTTTATTTATTGATGAGAGACACAGAGAGAGGGGGAGAGACATAGGCAGAGAGAGAAGCAGGCTGCTGCAGGGAGCCAGATGTGGGACTTGATCCCGTGACTCCAAGGACATGCCCTGGGCTGAAGGCAGGTGCTCAACCACTGACCCATCCAGGCCTCCCTGTTTTATTACTTTAGAAAAATACCTGCTGGGGCACCTGGTGGCTCAGCAGTTGAGTGTAGGCCTTCTGCTCAGGGCGTGATCCCAGGGTCCTGGGATCGTGTCCCACATCGGGCTCCCTACAGGAACCTGTTTCTCCTTCTGCCTATGTCTCTGCCTTTCTTTGTGTGTCTCTCATGAATAAATAAATAAAGCCTTAAAAAAAAAATACCTGCTACTATGACTTCAGCTAAAATATTTGTAACTAGAACTTTCTCCTGTCTTTCTGGTCAATCCCGCTTTTTCAACTTTTCTTAACCCCTCAACTGTATCTCCACTTACAAATTATTTAAAAATCCACTTACAGGGACACCTGGGTGGCTCAGTGGTTGAGCGTCTGCCTTTGGCTAGGGTCCTGGAGTCGAGTCCTACATCGGGCTCCCTGAGGGGAGCCTGCTTCTTCTTCTGTCTGTTTCTCTGCCTCTCTCTGTGTCTCTCATGAATAAATACATAAAATCCTTAAAATAAAATAAAAAAGAAAACCGTATGCTCAGAGCGGGCAGCATTGCTCACGTCTCTCACCTACACCATCATCTCGAGGCAAAAATGCTCTGCACCTTTGGGTCATTCAGATGTCTAAGTCTTTTACCTGCAAGATTCGTCTCCAAGTCCCTAAGTTGCTGTCCTGTGACAGGTCAGAAGAGTCACCCCAGCCTCTGTCTGAGCCCAGACCTCAGCTTTACGCACGCATCAGATGCTCATTTCCAGCCACCAGTTTAGAAATCTATTCTCTCTCCCTGCTTTATCCCTGGGTCCCCAACTCCCCCGACCCTAATACCCACTGGGCGCTCAGGCCAGCACCGCAGGCCTCCTCCCTGTGCTGAGGATGTGTCCAGGTACAACCCACCTGCTGGCATATCCATTACCAGACTGTCAGCAGCTTCCTTGACAGAAAGTGTACCTACTATAGAAACGTGACTCGGACGTCTGCACATCATGAAGAGGTACTTTTGTCAATTTGGGGAGGAAGCCCCGGGTGGGACACGGGGTGGGGATGCTCTTCTGGAAGCCGGTGCCTGTTTCCGACATAAGCTGCAGGCTCTGCTGAGGTGAGTCCATCTCTGGAGGCGACTGTCGCTTGCCCTTAGATGGTGGTGTGCGGTCCCCCATCTGTGCTGTCCATTGCAGCCGCTGCCACCCCACGTGACAAAGTGGCCTGCGTGCAGGAGAAACAAATCCCATTCTGTTAACTCCAAGGTGGCTTCTAAGCAGCCACAGCAGCCATGGGGACAACACGGTCCTACCCAGCTGGTGACTTGCTCTGGTAACGAGAGATCCTATAAGAGAAAAGCTGTTCTGTGTTCTGGAGGTTTCCATCTTCCTCCTTTGATCATGACTCAACTGGAGCTGATTTTGATGGAAATAATTCTGGGTTGGTTTTTTTTTAATACTCTTGGCTTTATGAAATCCTACTCTTCAGACGGTAGCCTCTTGGTTAAAGCTGGTGGCCTCTTCCAACAGTAACAGAGATCACAGGCATGACCAACACACCCACTGGTCTTCCCGCCTTCCTAGCACAGAGCACAGACCTCGCGCTCAGCTCATGCCACCCTTCACCCCAACCTCCCTTGCCATACCTGATGGCGCTTGCTAAACCCACCTTCCAGCTGTTCACCCGATCCCACAGGATCCCACAGGTCTTGTGGCTCCCCAAAACTCTTCCCCTCACATTCAGGGTTGCACAAAACCATGCCTCAACCTGGGTCCCCCAGCTGCCAACCAGGAAATGCTATTTTAGTCAGAATTAGTGTATTTTGAGAGTCTAGTTGTAATGGAATCGACCTTCTCTTATTTAAGCAGAAAGCCTGCATAAAAGCATATTAATTGGGCAGCCCGGGTGGCTCAGCAGTTTAGTGCCGCCTTCAGCCTAGGGCCTGATCCTGGAGACCCCGGATCGAGTCCCACGTTGTCAGGTCCCTGCATGGGGTCTGCTTCTCCCTCTACTTCTGTCTCTACCTTTCTCTCTGTGTCTCATAAATAAATAAAATCTTTAAAAAAGAAAAAGCATATTAATTAGCTAATAAACCTGTGGAGAAGACTGAAGATTAATGAGCCTCCTGGGTGAATTCTCAAAGCCACAAGACCAGGCTGCTAGTGGAGGGCTTGCTCCCAATGCGATTAGGCTCTGGCCCCTGGGACGGGGAAGGTGCCTCTTCCTCCATCTGCAGAAGAAGCACATGTGCCTTACAAGGCCCACGCTCACCACGAGGGCCTCCCTCACTCGGTTCCCAGTGAAGACTCGCATGGGCCCATCTGCTTGGTTGACCCTAAGTCAGCTCAGGGGCCGTGGGAAGAGAGCCGGGGAAATGCAACCTGAAGCAGATAAGGCTCTTTCGCAGGTGCCTACTTAATGCTCTTCCGCAGGCTCTGCTTACCTCTGAACTTGCCTAGCACCTTCAGTTCCAGGAACATGCATTCCCTCTCCCAAAGTCTACCACCCTCAGGAGCACGCTCATCTCACAACCTGATACGTTTTGTTAAAACTTGAGCCCCTGACCTCACAGGCATAGGGTGGATGGGTAACAGCCAGGAGGATGCGAAATCCATAGGACACATGGGAAAAGTGTTCCCCACCAGACACGGCCCCTGGAGAGTACTCGCTTCTCAGTTTTATGGGCCAGTTCCAATCTGCATGTATACGTAATAGGTGCGTAAAACATCCCCATCATATACGTAGTACGTATAACATATGCATGATTTATGTGTAGATTGCCCACCCAGATGTCGATCTCTGGGGAAAACACTTTAATTTGCATTCTCTACAAACCTAGTTCTTGAGACATATGTGTAAAACCCAGGTTTGACAGAAAACTTTGTGTGGATTTTATTGGGAAAACAACCAAAGTTAGGAAGATGGATCAGAGGGCTGTAACATGACTGGCTTGTCCTTTGACTGGGCTCCACATTCTTTCAAAGATCTCCATCTCTAAAATTCTCAGCTTCCTAATGAAAGGCATCTCAGAGACTTGGGATCTGAAACATTCAGAGACATGGCACAAGGCTGAAAAGCACACCTGGCCCAGCAGACACAGGACAAGTGATGGTCTTGAGAAAGTCATGGACACCAGAAGGCCGGTGAATCTACGTGGAAATGAGTCCTCCTGTTTGGATGAGAACCTCCTCCCCAGGCCCCTGTCCCTGCTGCAGCCGGCGCCCAGCCCCTGGCAGATGCTCAGCACTGCTGGTCCGGGCCGGAAGAGCCAGGAGGGCAGTGGGTCCTCCAGCTGTGAGCGTGTTGGAAAACCCCAGCTGGTGATGGGCCAGAGGCCAGGGAGGCTATTTTCTGCTTCATTACATCTGACAAGGGCTCCAGAGCTTTCTTCAAATGGAAGCTCCATCTGAAGCCACAAGTTCCTAAACGTTGCTTACTAGGGAGACAGCCAGCCAGGAGAGATGGAAAATCCTCCAGGTGCCCAAGAGTGTCCGGTTCTGACATGAAGCTGGGACACCATGTTTCACAAGAGGTAAAGCTTTCTGGAGGTTGATCAGGAAGGTAGAGGAGGTGAGACACTCAACTTCACAGGTTGAGTTCATTTAACAAGGGGCAGAAACACGGTTTCCCGTGATGCTTCTCTCCATCTGGCCTGGCCTGAGGCCCATTCTGTTAATGCAGCAAGAACAGAGTGGATGCAGCAGGTGGTGGGACTCTGTCTGTTGGCCAGCTGTCATGTGGGCCACATGCTAACCCTTGCTGGAGACGGCGGCACGTGTGCCAGGGAGTCAGGCTGGAATCTCTAAGGGCCCCACTAGACTGTGAGTCAGCCTTTCTGACCGAGTCTCACATGGATGACACTACCTGACACAATAAGATGCTTTTCTGGGGTCTCTGGGGGGCTCAGTCAGTTGAGCATCCAACTCAGCGTTGGATTTTCACCTGAGCGTTTCAGCTCAGGTGGCGATCTTGGTCATGAGATCGAGCCCCACATCGCTTCCTCGCTCAGCCTCATTCAGAGAGATTCTCTCTCTGCTTCACCCTCTGCCTCTCCCCTGCCTCATACACACTCTCTCTCTCTCAAATAAATAAATGTATAAATCTTTTTTTTAAAAGAGATACTTTTCTGATTTTGAACAGTACCATCCATAACATTTTTCTTTCTTTTTCTTTAAACATTTTATTCATTTGAGAGAGAGAGAAAGCATGAGCAGGGGGAGCAGTAGAGAGAGAAGCTGACTCCCCACTGAGCAGGTGGGGCTTGATCCCAGGCTCCTGAGATCATGACCTGAGCCAAAGGCAGACGCTTCACTGACCAAGCCACCCAGGCCCCCCATTTTTCTTTCTTTTTGTGGATAAGGTTGTTTTTGAAGTACTTATTTTCAAATTTTATGCTAGTATAAACCATCAATATTCAACCCTCACTTCCATTGGGAAGCACACAGTGGCCAAGGGCACACATTCAAGCAGTGCAGACATGGACATGTCACCAGGCTGTGACCTACCTCTTTCCTATTGGGGTACAACGGTGTGAGAGGGACATCCTGAATGGTATTCTCCGTTCAGTTCTTGTTAAAATAATTGTTTACCACTTAAAATTACTGAGTCACAAACTAAAGACCATTAGCTTTTGTAATGAATGGCCCAGGATGCACCTAGGCTGGATTGCTACACAATCACGCATCCAGATGCTGTGCTTGAGATGGGAAAGTGCTGAAGGGTGGGTGGGGAGGCAGGTCCCAGTTCCCAGGTGGCCTCCCACCAGCTGAATGCCTTCCTCCAGACACTAACCTCTATTGTTTTTCTCATCTGTAACATGCCGGAGGTTGGGATTTAACACAGATGATCTCTAGGTCTTGCAAATTCTAAAATTAGCAGAATTTTAATTTATGGGGAGGCACTGTGCTGGACTATGCCCCGGATTATGCAGGTTTTCCTGGCAGCACTGTCACGGGCTCGCCACCTTTCCTGGGCTTGCTCACTGCCACCTGGTGGTTCTTCAGTGTCCACACAGCTCACCTCACCCCTTCCTTTCTCCTGACCTGTTCCTAACCCCTCATGCAAGAACTCAAGAGAATCTGGTGGTCAGCGATAAAAAGCAATTTAAGACTAAATGAAGTGTGATTTTTTCCAAGCTTAATAAATCGAAGATTTATCCATTGAACTTAGAGAATGGATTCCCAGAAGCAGACATTTGCAATTTAAACTATTATGTGCACGTTTAAGAAATAGGTAATTGCAAATAATTGTCGCCGATTCTGCATTAGAAATCAAACAGCAAAGCAGAAAGAAGGTAGAAAGTCAGCAGGACATCAGCATTGTCGAAGTGCCCTCCGTAGACTGGACAGTAAGCCACGCACCGTGCTCACGGGGCCTCGCTCAGACCAGCATGTCCAGACACACTCCCACCTGTCCCTGAGCCAGAAGGCAGCGCTTCCACTACAGCAGCAAACTTTCACCAGATCAGGAACCCCAATTGGACCCTTCCTTTGCTTCACTTAGAAAATGCATTTATTTTATTTATTTATTTATTTATTTATTTATTTATTTATTTATTTTTAGATTATTTATTTATTCATGAGAGACACAGAGAGAGGCAGAGACATAGGCAGAGGGAGAAGCCGGCTCCCTGCAGGCAGCCCGATGTGGGACTTGATCCCAGGACCCCGGGATCTCAACCTGAGCTAAAGGCAGACGCTCAACCACTAAGCCCCCACCAGGTGCCCTGAAAATACACCCTTTTATAATGAGGGTGAGAGATTATGAGTGCTCTGGGGCCAGAGCCGTGTCTCACTGGTCTGTCTGATAGACACACACACTTTACTCAAACTTCAAATACGCAACCACAATTAGCCAGATGTGTGCTGTAATGATTGTAACTGTGATCATCATACCTGCAGGCTGGGATAAAGCCACCAGACAAGGAACTCTGGCAGGAACACCTAGAATGATGCTGCATGAACAGACACCAAGTAGCCTTTTGTCAATGGAAAGAAGCTGAACGTTTGCATGCGTTATCTGGCTGATTACAGAACTGCATTTCCTGCCGGCCCCATAAAGAGCAAACTTAGATTTGACACCAAAGCAAAGGAAACAAAAGCAAAAGTAAACTGTTGGGACTACACCAAAATAAAAAGCTGCTACACAGCAAAGGAAACCATCAACAAACTGAAACGTCAACCTACCCGATGAGAGAAAACATTTCCAAATGACATATCCAGTGAGGGGCTAGTTTGCAAGAACACAAAGAACTCCTACAACTCAAGAGCAATAAACAATCCAATCTACACAGGGCAGACGGACAGAGGATCTGAACAGACATTTCTCCAAAAGAGACATACACATGGCCTACAGACACAAGAAAAGATGCTCAACATCCCTCAACATCAGGGAAATACAAATCAAAACTACAATGAGATACCACCTCACACCTGTTGGAACGGCTAAAATCAGTAAGTCAGGAAACAACAGATGTTGGCGAGGTTGTGGAGAAAGGGGAACCCTCTTAAACTGTTGGTGGGAATGCAAACTGGTACAGCCGCCATGGCAAACAGTGTGGAGGTTCCTCAAATTACTTAAAAATAAAATTACTCTATGATGCAGCAATTCCACCAGTAGACATTTACCCAAAGAAAACCAAAGCACTAATTTGAGAAGATAAGTGCACCCCTATTTTTTTAAGATTGTATTTATTTCTTCATGAGAGACACAGAGAGAGAGGCAGAGACACAGGCAGAGGGAGAAGCAGGCTCCATGCAGGGAGCCCGACGTGGGACTCAATTCCCAGAGCCAGGATCATGCCCTGAGCCAAAGGCAGATGCCCAACTGCTGAGCTATCTGGCGTCCTCACCCCTTTGTTTATAGCAGCGTTATCTACAATAAGCAAGATTCGGAAGCAGCCCCATCTATCGACAGACAAAGGGAAAAGGATGTGGTATATGTACATATGGAATATTACTCAGCCATAAGAGAGGATGAAATCATGCTAGATGCAATATGTCAGAGACAGACAAATGCCCTGCGATCTCACTGACACGTGAATCTAAACATACAGCAGGGCAGCCCCGGTGGCGCAGCGGTTTAGCGCCGCGTGCAGCCTGGGGTGTGATCCTGGAGACCCAGGATCGAGTCCCACATCAGGCTCCCTGCATGGAGCCTGCTTCTCCCTCTGCCTGTGTCTCTGCCTCTCTCTTCGCTCTCTCTGAATGAATAAATAAATAAATCTTTAAAAAAAAATAAACATACAGCAAACCTGAGCTCATGGGTAGAGAACAGACTGGTGGCTGCCAAAGGTAATGGTGGCAGGGGGGTATGGGGTGTGACACAGGTGAGGGGTGAAAGTGCAAACTGTCAGTTCCCTGGGGACGCAATGGTGGCTAGAGTCAGTATTTGTGTTTTGTTTTGTTTTTTTTAAGATTTTGTTTATTTATTCGTGAGAGACACACGGAGAGAGAGACAGGCAGAGACACAGGCATGGGGAGGAGCAGGCTCCATGCAGGGAGCCTGACGTGGGACTTGATCCCGGGTCTCCAGGATCACACCCTGGGCTGAAGATGGCACTAAACTGCCGAGCCACCGGGGCTGCCCAGTATTTGTGTTTGATCACTTCTTGGCCTTTTGGCTAAGATCAAGGGTAGTATTTGTGTTTGAAAGTTGCTAAGAAAGATCTTTTTTGTTCTCACGGCTGGAAAGAATGTCTTCTGTATGGTGATGCTAACGAGACCAGTGGTGCCACATTATACACAAATATGGGATCACACTGTACCCCCGAAACTGTTGTCAATATATATACCAACAATATATATTGTTGACAATATTGACAATATATATATTGTTGTCAATTATACCTCAGTAAAAACTCCTGCTGTATGACACAAAAGGCTGTACATAGTCAATGTATATAGTTTGACAAGTTTTCCTTGTTTTAAAATTTTTGTGTGTACAGACCCATGAGTCGTGAAGATCTGCTGTCCTTCTGCTTGTCCTGCATTTCCGTGGCAGTTCCCATGTGGTTTCTGACGCCTCCAACGAGAATATTAAGGTCACACCCTGGAAGTGTGGCACAGGGGGAGAGTCTGTAACCCCCGCGGTGCAGGCTGCCCGGGCAAGAGTCCGCAGGTGCTACAGCGGGGAGCCGATGAGGGGCTTCCAATGGCACGTCGGTGGTCAGACTTCTCCGCACAGTAATACACACATTTTATTCTGCAAGGCACGATGGCTGAGCTGCCCCAGACATGTTCCCTATGAGGATAAACCCCTCTTGTAGGCAAGTCATTTGCCGCAGGAGCAGGAAACCCTGGAGCTCAACCCACAATCCACAGCCACACTGCACGCCGGGATGGATGGAGCTGGGGGCTCGGCCTCCTGGGCCTTCGTTTCCCCAGCTGCAGGATGTGAGCATTAGACGGGAAGATCCCCACCTGACACGTGTTCTCCCTCCAGGACCTTCCAGTCCACACGCCAGGGAGGCCCCTGGATGAGTGGCTATGGAGCGATGTACGCAGCTCAGGATTTTGCAAAGTCCCACAGAACTTTCTCTGGATGTCCTGGGCTGGAATCTGGTTGGCGGACCGTATGCCACTGAATCTGTGGCTCAGTAGATGGCGGGTGTTCCAAGGAGCCCCCAGGGCATGCCAAGGTCAGGAAGGCTGGCCTCGGTTATCCACGTCCGTCCTCACGCATGTGGACCATCTCCACCCATGTCCCAGGAGGGTCAGGGAGCCTCTGGAGTACCAGGTGTGGGTGGCCGATGCAGAGGGTCGAGGGCACACTTACCTCCACTGCACGAAGGACCGTCCTGAGAGCTTTCCCTTCCCTTCCCAAATAGCTATCAAAGGCAGCTCTTGGACAGCGAAAGGGGAGCGCATGTGTCAGGCAGTCCGGTGATAAACCGCAACCCCAGAAGGGTCGTTGAGGCCCCAGTGACATATCCAAACCAAGTGCACTGTGAAGCCATTTGGTTAAAGACTTTTTCCGCACAGCAACTGTGATATGTCACTTGATCCGTGGCGCTCCTGAGGACTTGAGTGTGTGTGGAAGCAGCAATTCAGGAGAGACCCCACTGATCACTGTCAGCTGGGAGGCGTGAATGCGGGGAGGGGGTGGGGAGGCAGGCTCCCAGTCGTGCGAGGGCCTAGAAGGGTCACAGAGCCATCAGCTGTGCTGGGTCTGGGGACAGCTGTCCATGTGATCAGTGGACTCACCTTTAACAATATTCTTCTGGGATGTGTTCCTCGTAAATACGAAGGGATCTCCATGAACATTCACACAAAACTGAGACACGGGGTACAGAGAACAGGTTCTGCAGGTGGAGGGAGGTGAACAGGCGGCTGGACACAGGTGTTTTCCCTGTGCTTGGCTGACCCCAGGACCTCCCCGTCCATCTCCCTCCTCAGCTGCCAACCCTAAATCCATCCCCATCCCAGAGCTGAGTAAGGGAGTGATGATAAAACTGACTGTGTTGGGGTGCCCGGGTGGCTCAGCGGTCTAGCGCCACCTGTGGCCGGGGCATGACCCTGATCCTGGAGACCCAGGATAGAGTCCCACGTTGGGCTCCCTGCATGGAGCCTGCTTCTCCCTCTGTCTGTGTCTCTGCCTCTCTCTCTGTGTCTCTCATGAATAAATAAATAAAATCTTAAAAAAAATAAAAGTAAAGCTGACTGTGTTGTAAGGCTTTCCCCAGCTTTCTTGAGGTCTGATCGGCAAATATAGAGTATATTTCAGGCACCCACTGTGAGGGTTTAGAATATGTCACACGAGTCGCACCCGGCAAGTGCAGTGACACACGGTTACCTGGGTCCTGGCACGTCCACGCTCAGTGCTCCATTCGAGTACACAGCCAAGGACTGCCCACTAATCCCAGAGCTGGAAGTCTGCGATCCCATCCCCTGGCACGCTCCACACCCCGTCTGCTCCCGGGAGCTGGCCCCTTCTCAGCCTTGACGCCCTGCAGACTGTGAGCCATGAAGCTAGGTGTGATGGTGGCCCCACCAGCCCGTGGAAGTGCATGCCCAGGAGGGTGTGCATGGCGCTCTCGGGGGTCATCAGAGCCCTAGACCAGGTATCCAGGCCCACGTAAGGGAACACAGAATTGGGGGACCCGGTCGGTGATTCCTGAGCCCGCGCACTCCTACCTCACACGAGCGTGTGCCCACCACTCACCTGATATGGAGGTGCAGAGACAGCACTGCTCATGGCTCTGCGTGGACGTGCACCCAGGTAGAATCCACGGCACAGCTGAGGGCTTTCTGCTCCTGCTAAGTTATAAAGCCGGGTATTTACATATAACTTGTAGGCAATGTATCCGTTCTACCATTCGAATTTCTTTTGGGAGATGTTATGGGTCAAAATCCAAACAAAGTGGGACACCTGGGTGGCTCAGTGGTTTAGCATCTGCCTTTGGCTCAGGGTATGATCCTAGGGTCCCAGGATCAAGCTCCACATCGGGCTCCTTGCAGGAGCCTGCTTCTCCCTCTCCCTGTGTCTCTGCCTCTCTCTCTGTGTCTCTCGTGAATAAATTAATAAAATCTTTAGAAAAAAATGGTTTGCCTTCTGCCCATACCTGTCCCTCCTCCCTCCACCCCGCCCCTCCATCCACCCTCTCCTCCCTCTTCTTGTCCTAGGTCTCTGTGGATGTCAGCCACTGTTCTCTGCTGTGCACGGCTTCCCGCCAACAGCTTCTGCTCATTCCTTAGAGCAGGACCCCAGAAGAACGGGCACCATGGACCTTGTGCTCATAGGCTTGCAGGGAGAGTGTCACTTGAGGAGAAACCAGCCAATGTCCCAACCAGACAGAGGCCCCTGTGGAGGAATCTCCGACGACTCTGACCACCGACCCTGGCCCGGCCAAGGGAAGTGCGTCCCCCCCGGGGGGAGATGCAAGCATCACACAGCTGTGGCTGTGCAGTCAGCCTGCAAACTTCACAACCAGGACCCGGCATCGGTGTGAGCCACACAGCATGACGGGGGAAAGAGCAAGATCGGTCGACACAGAGAGAGGGCAAGGGCTGCCAGTGCAGTGTGAGAGCATCGGGGACAGGCTCCCCAAGGCAGGTGGCATCTGAGCGACCCTTGAGGAGTTCCTAGGAACACCTGGGATGGACTTGAGGACGTCCTCCCCAGACCTGGGAAGGGAGTCCGAGTGCTTCCTTCATTCTGAGGGCCCGAAGAGAGGCCCTTCCACCTTGGATGTCTGGCTGCTAAAATGACCACGGGGAGATACTTTATCTTTTTTCAAGGGAAAATTCATCAATATGTCACAAATGTAGAGCTCTATGCTTTGGTCTAATCCATGGTTAAGGTAGGAATTAGATACCCGTGAGCATGCTTCACCCACGTCCTCCATTTCTGCCCAGCCACTGTGTGCATGGCTCCCAGAAGGAGGGTTTCCAGCTGTTTGCACCATTTAGGCAGAGAGTTGGGCCCAACGCCCTCTCAGTCCTCGTGAGTGAGGTAGGGGCTTCCTCACTGAGTGGACACCAGGAAACATGGGTCTGCACCAAGGTGTGAAACCGATATTTAAGCAAGTGGGAAATCCTGTAAGTTTAGAAATTTTTAAATGATTAAATCGAAATAGAATCAACTTATAATCTACATATTTTGCAGAGATGTGGAGACTAGATTTACTGGGCTAGCAGCTCGGGCCTGGGGAGTGATGTCAGTTCCCTTTTGTGCCGCGCACCCCGTGCCTTCCCCCTGAAGGGTTGTGCCGACACACGTTAGTGGTGTGGATTCCACTGTACCTGGACCATCCATCCTGACATAAAGAAAGCTGGAAAGGGCTACAGCATCTCTTCTTAGAGGGGCATGGGGCCGGTCACCATCCAGGCGCCGGGTCCCCAGCATCTGTTGAAGACCAGCGGTGTCCACGGAAACCATCTAGGTGGCGGGAATATTTTGTGACTGTGCTGTCCAGGCTGGTGGCCATGTGTGAAATGCAACCTAGATGACCAAGGAACTGATTCTTTACTCTTATTCCACTTCAGTGATTTTGGTTTGTTTTTTGTTGTTGTTGTTTTATTTTTAATTTATTTAACAAAGAGAGCAAGCACAAGTAGGCAGAGTGGCAGGCAGAGGGAGAGGGAGAAGCAGGCTCCCTGCTGTGCAAAGTGCCCGATGTGGGACTCGATCCCAGGACCCCAAGACCATGACCTGAGCCAAAGGCAGACGCTCAAACAACCGAACCATCCAGGCACCCCAACTTTAATAAATTTGAATTCCACTTTCGGTGGCTGCGCGTGGCAGATGGCTTCCACATTGGATGGTGCCGGTCTAGGCCACGGGGATGCAGTGATGGACAGAATATCCAGGTCCCACGTCACGGAGCTCGTATTCAAGACAGCAAGTGGGCCGCTCGGGAGGCCTGGCCACTAGGATGGGGTCAGATCATATTCTGAAGCCCCCTGGGGACCAGTAGTCATTTACTGAGCACCTGTCTAGGTGACAGGATAGAAATAAACACATAAATGCTGCTCCTGGCCAGAAGCTGATGGGCCATCGGCGCTCCCAGACGAGATGGACAGGTGGACGGGGACCTATCATGGGATGCACGCTTCGAGAAACGTTGTGAGTGTGGGGCCAGGGACCTGCATGTCACGGCCGTGGTGGCAGCAGCACGGCCTCACGTGCAGAGTGTGGTTTGGGCAGCAGTGGCCTCCAGCGGGGCCCAGGTGTCCTCACAGCCACCATGTGCATTGGGAGGAAGGAGCATCTTCATGAGCCCCACAGATGCAGAGGAGTCGGGGGTGCCTCAGAGATGGAGCAGGAGGCCACAGGATAGCCCTGCAACATGATCCCGTTTCCCTGGAAGCACTCTGGGTTTGTCTCTCTGATGGGCCCCCAGGGGCCCCCCATTTTTCACCCGGTGCAGGAGCAAAGCGAGTCCTCGAGAGGCAACGGCAACCCTTCCCCCGGGAAGCTGCCGCTCAGCACGCAGTCGGGGTCTTCCCAGACAGGTGCAAGCACAGGTCTCTAGCCCGAAGCAGCTCAGTTAGGGACAGGCTCCGCTGCGGGTTCCGAGTGGCCTACGGGGCAGCAGCCGCCCCCTGACGCCGACGCCACCTCCTCAGAGCAGCGCAGCCACCGTGGAAGCAGCAGCCCCTCTGCTGACCGTCAGCTGCTCTCCACGGATAAAGCAGAACAAACGTGAACCGTGTTCTTCGAGCCAGAAAATTCACTCATCCCCAGGAAAGTTTGTATGTCGGAGAGTTGCTTAAAGAAACACACAAACCACCCTTCCTCTTCCTACGCTCCGAGTATGTGTGGCGAGATTCCACGCATTAGAGCAAAATGTGATTTCCCATCTCTGTCTCCATTCACATCACTTTACCTCCGTACAACCCAAGAGTGACCCTGTGGTGAAGTGTGGCTCTGGGTGAGGATGGCGTGTGCGTGTGGGTTCCTGGGTTGGCACAAACATTCCATCTGGTGGGAGGTTGACCATGGGCGTGAAGAGGGTGGGCAGGGGGTACACAAGAAAGCTCTGCATCCTCCCCTCAATTTTGCTGTGAACCTAAAACTACTTTAAAAAAATAAAGTTTAGGGCAGCCCAGGTGGCTCAGTGGTTTAGCACCTGCCTTCAGCCCAGGGCGTGATCCTAGAGACCTGGGATCGGGTCCCACATCAGGTTCCCTGCACGGATCCTGCTTCTCCCTCTGCCTGTGTCTCTGCCTCTGTGTGTGTGTGTGTGTGTGTGTGTGTGTGTGTGTGTGTCTCATGAATAGATAAATAAAATCTTAAAAAAAAATAGTCTGTTTTATTTTTTTAAGACTTTATTTCTTTATTCATGAGAGACAGAGATCTATAAGAGGAGTCAGTGGACTTTGGGGCCAGCTCCTTGAGCTCTCCCTGTACCTGCCAGCGGCGTCCCTCTGGCTGTCAAATGCCCTGTGCTGCACCAGTAGGATCTTCTACCTCAGTTTTTAAAAAGAAGACACGAGGAGATGCTGGCTATAAATGACCATCTGTGAAATAGCGTCTTCTCTCATGTGTGTCCTTCTGCTTTTCCTTTTGGTTCTAGAATACTCCAGAATCATGGAGGATACAGGAAGGCTCAGAGTCACAGGCAACAGGGGCACCCTGCTGCTCTTGTCACCTCGTGAACAACGAGTGAGTCAGACTGTGAGCTATTCTGAGTCCGCACGTCTTGGATGGTAGGTGGTGCTAAATCTATCCCACGTTCTCATCCCAGCCTTGGAAATCCACCCTTAAGGAGGCAAGATAGGCGGCCACACGTCTGTGCAAGGAGGCAGTCCCGTCCTTGACTCCTAGAGACTGAAATCCTATGAGATCTGGTGTCTAGTATTTTCATTTCACTGTCGAAGATGCTGAGAAGTGCTTTGTTCAGAGACTACACAGATGGAGATGACTACACACATCTCATCTCCATCTGTGTCGTCACTGAACAAAGCACTTCTCAACACTTAGAATAGTTTATCCACTGAGAAATTCCTTGAATGAGACAAAGTAAAGTATCCAACAAGATCATGTACCGAAAGATTTTCTCAGGGGGGCACCTGGGTGCTCAGTGGGTGAAGCATCTGCCTTCAGCTCAGGTCAGGATCCCGGGGTCCTGGGATGGAGTCCCTGCTGAGCAGGGAACCTGCTTCTCCTTCTCCCTCTCCCCAGTCCTGCTTACTCTATCATGCTCTTTCTCAAATAAATAAATTTTTTAGGAATGCCTGGGTGGCTCAGCGGTTGAGCATCTGCCTTTGGGTCAGGGTGTGATCCTGGAGTCCTGGGATCGAGTCCTGCATCAGGCTCCTTGCTGGAGCCTGCTTCTGCCTCTGCCTGTGCCTCTTCCTCTCTCTCTGTGTGTCTCTCATGAATAAATAAATAAAATCTTTTTTTAAAAAAAGATTTTTTTGTATATTTTTTTATTGGAGTTCGGAATGAAGAGAGACAGAGACCTCTATCTATGTCCTAATGGGGATTTTAACCTAGTTTGGAAATGAAGATGTGTGGACAAGATTATATATACTGAGAATCAATAACATAACAAGAAACCCCAGGAACTGTAAAATGAGGTAGCCGAGAAAAATGGGCACACAATCTGGAAAATAAACTGTGGGCACGTGATAAACGTTTCCATTCATTCATTCATTACAACTCAGCCCTTGAAATCTTACTGTCTTTCACGTTATTCAGTGATTTGGTGCATGTTTCTCTTCCTACCATTCTCGAAAATATTTAATGTGGGATACGGCATCTTATTGAAAATCACATTAATTTCATGAACCAAAAGTGTTGTGTAACGCCGACATGCAACAGTAAGTGGGCAGATTGCATAGAAAGACGGAGGGTTTCTGAGTCACCTGGGGTGTACAGCTTGGTCCCCTGGCTCTCCACGATCCGGATCGTGGCTGGTGCCGTGAGATGGTGAAGCTTCCAGCACATGCGGGCTCCCTGTCTTCTTGGAGCCAGCACCCTCGGCCAATGCTGCTCCACGCCTGGGTCTTGTGCATCCGCCTCGGTGGCCGTGCTGTCAGGACCAGAACTGGCAGTGCCAGGTGGCAGCAAGTCAGCAACGTGGCTGTGGGTGGGGGTCACTGACGATCACTGAGGTGTGGAGGGCAGAGCATGCCACCCCATTAGCTGTGCAAGTCCCTCAGAAGAATGGAGGATTTGATGGGTAAGAATGTATTGGACCCGAGGCCAACTCTGACACCTGTGTGTGTGCACTTGTATGTATGTGTTAATGTGTGTACTTATGTGTGTGTGTGTGGCTTGTGCATGTGTTTGTGTGTAGCTTTGAGCATGTGTGGGGATCTGTGCACACGTGTGTTCCCTGTGTGTCTGTCTGTATGCACATGTGCACCTGGGCATATGTAGACATGGGTGTTGTTTGTGGGGGTATGTGTGTGTTACGTGTACATGTGTTTGCATGTGTGCATGCCCTGGTGGGATGAGGGGAGGTAGAGGCCACTAAGCTGCCCACAGAGTCATATCAAGGGAGAACGAGACTGAGTCCAGACAGGAGATGTGGAGCACAGCTACGGCCTGCTTTGACCTTGAGGACAGACTTCCTTCCACTCAACCTGCAACTAAAGCTCTGTCCCAACACACAGTGGGGCAGGTCACATTCTACAAGCCATTCCTGCTCCAGTCTGCTCCACTCACACCCCTGTGAGCCTCCGAGGCTTCTGTGTAAAGGACACAAAGCCAACGGTATACCCCCACCCATCTGGGTGGACTAACCTTCCGTACCAGTGGTGAGAGACGAGGGCCGGTAGAGGAAGCGGTCCTCTGGCACCCCATCCTGGCACCTCAACCCTTCTCCAGGGGCCCCGATCCCCTTCCCACAGCAAGGTCATCAGGAGGACAAGTAGGGTGGTGTGGATCCCAAACGCTGGGCATCTGTGCTGGCCACCACCACACCACCAGGAGAACGGGAGGGCATGTGTGTGCACGTTCTCCAGCTCACTGAGCCCACCCTAGAGCACGCCTCAGACCCTCAATGCGATGCTGTCCACCCTCCAAACCCACACTCTCTGGTGCTTGCAGAAACGTTACAGCTTAAAGACAATTTCCTTCCTTGGGCCTCATTCTGGCTGAACAAGAGGAATTATTTTCAACTGACCATGTCACATTTGCTTGATTTGGGCTCACATATTTCTTATCTACCAATAACACTTAAAATAAAATTTTCCCCAAACGTGCGTTTCCCCACACCGTCTTCCAAGTACACTCCCACAGGGACATGTGGGTGGCTCAGTGGTTTAGCACCTGCCTATGGCCCAGGGAGTGATCCTGGGGTCCCAGGATCAAGTCCCACATCGGGCTCCCTGGATGGAGTCTGCTTCTCCCTCAGCCTACGTCTCTGCCTCTCTCTCTGTGTGTCTCTCATGAATAAATAAATAAAATCTTAAAAAAAAAAAAAAAACTTACCAAGCACACTCCCCGCAGTATCAACAATAACATATCTCGCATCAGATCTACACAGCAGTGACAGCTCCCCTGGTGGAGACACGCGCTGGACACGCATGGGCATGAGGCTCAGAAGAGTGGCCCAGCCGGTCAGCGCAGAGGCCGGGGCTGGAACTTCGCATAGGCCAGGGGCAAAGTAAGCACTTGGGAGCCCCGAGATCTGCTCATGGTTTCTCATCACAAAGGAGGTGGAGCAAAAGCGGACAACTGTGAAGAACAGGAGATAATAAATGGAACTCTCTGGGCTGATGAGAATAATCACCAGGGTAAAACCCACGCTGCAAAGATTAGTACAGAGCACGCTAACGATGCGCACATTTGGGTTCAGAAGGCTGGACCAGCGAGCAGCAGGAATGGGGTCTCGAGTGCGGATGTGCAAGAGGCTGACTTGACTGGGGAGACCAGCTCCCTCCTGCCTCTTGTCTTTCCTCCACCACCACCACCACCCTTCTCTCCTCCTCTCCCTTTCCCCCTCCTCCCCCTCCTCCCTGTCTTCCTCCCCCCTCCTCCACTTCCTTCCCCTGTCCTCCTCACCAGCATCAAACTTTCAATGCGAAAATCTCTGGCTGCCTGGTTTGTGCCAAACAGTGATGAGGACTCATGTTAGTTTAACTTTGAAATAAATAAATAAATAAATAAATAACTTTGAAGCCCTGTTTCCTGAAAGTTGATTATCTTTTTTTAAGATTTTTTTTGGGGGGGGATCCCTGGGTGGCGCAGCGGTTTGGCGCCTGCCTTTGGCCCAGGGCGGGATCCTGGAGACCCGGGATCAAGTCCCACGTCGGGTTCCCGGTGCATGGAGCCTGCTTCTCCCTCTGCCTGTGTCTCTGCCTCTCTCTCTCTCTCTGTGACTATCATAAACAAATAAAAGTTAAAAAAATTTTAAAAAAAAAGATTTTTTTTTTTAAACTTATGATAGTCACACAGAGAAAGAGAAAGGCAGAGACACAGGCAGAGGGAGAAGCAGGCTCCATGTAGGGAGCCCAATGCAGGACTCGATCCCGGGTCTCCAGGATCACACCCTGGGCCGAAGGTGGCGCTAAACCGCTGAGCCACCCAGGCTGCCCTTTGAAAGTTAATTATCAAGGAGAAGGCACTCACATGTGATCCTGTAGAGCAAGGCATGCTCCCCAAGGGGCCAAGGCCTTCCTGTCTCCCACCTGTGGACGACTGCTCTGTGTCATTTGTAACTCCTGGCAATTAGATTTTTTTGAGATCTTCCCTTAACAGGCTGCTTTCAAAATTAAGGAATAAGTAGGTAAGATGGGACATTACAGTAAAGTCTGATCTTTTAAAAAATATAGGAATATCTATATCCAAGTGATAACTTTGAAAATAGACCCAGGTACTAGTTCCAAGGAACCGCCTATCGTGTGACTTGTTCTTAAATTCCTAACTGCCTCCCCAGCCCCTTGTGTGTTACTAAGATCTTCTTTCTGGTAGCAAACCTTAGTCATTCCAGGGTAAATTTTATTTTGAGGAAGGTTAAGTCTTTTTAAAGGTAAGTGTGGTGAATAAGGAGAGTGATCAAAAATAAGAATTTGTGGGCTTAAAAAAATAAAACGGGCTAAAAACCGAGGTTTGCTTTCTTACATTGTTCAGAAATGGGGGATCCCTGGGTGGCTCAGCGGTTTAGCGCCTGCCTTTGGCCCAGGGCACAATCCTGGAGTCCCGAGATCAAATCTCACATCAGGCTCCCAGCATGGAGCCTGCTTCTCCCTCTGCCTGTGTCTCTGCCTCTCTCTCTCTCTCTCTCTCTCTCTTTCTCTATGTCTATCATAAATTAATTAATTAATTAATCTTAAAGAAAAAAGAAATGGATGCAAACTGCGATTTATTTAAAATATGTATTGGGGTAGGGGATCCCAGGGTGGCTCAGCGGATTGGTGCCTGCCTTTGGCCCAGAGTCCTGGGATCGGGTCCTACGTCTGGCTCCCTGAATGGAGCCTGCTTCTCCCTCTGCCTATGTCTCTGCCTCCCTCTCTTTCTCTCTCCCTCTCTCTCTCATGAATAAATAAATAAAATATTTTATATATATATATATATATATATATATATATATATATATATAAGTGCAAAGACTATAAGGCTGAGGGGGAGATAAAAGTGATGAACACATGGTTTCTCACTAAAATTCCTTGTGGCCTAGTATCTGTTGGGTGATGAGGGTCAGGACACCCGAGAGACAGAGCTGTGGGGACGAGCCCGGGACACATGCCGGCCTGGCTGGCAGGGAGGGAGGGTCCTGTGGAGAAGCAGACGTGTGAAGATCTGAAAGCAATGACGAGCAGCAAAGAAACAACAGAAGGAAAAGGCAACAGAGAAATAGAAACAAAGCAAACCATCTTTGTAATAAGGGCTAACATCCAAAATATGTAAGGAACTTATACAACTTACAGCTAAAACCCAATCTGGGGGCACCTGGGTAGCTCAGTGGTTGAACGTCTGCCTTTGGCTCAGGGTGTGATCCCGGGATCCTGTGTTCAAGTCCCACATCAGGCTCCCCACAGGGAGTTTGCTTCTGTCTCTGCCTCTCTCTGTGTCTCTCATGAATAAATAAATAAAATCTTTAAAATAAATAAATAAAATAAATAAAAAATAAGATAAAAAATAAAACCCAATCTGATTAAAAAATGAGCGGGGGTGGCAACTGAGTTGTTCAGTCTATTAAGACCTTTGGTTCAAGGGACACCTGGATTGCTCAGTGGTTAAATGTCTGCCTTTGGCTCAGGGTGTGATCCTTGAGTCCCGGGATGGAGTCCTGCCTCGGGCTCCCTGCATGGAGCCTGCTTCTCCCTCTGCCTGTGTTTCTGCCTCTCTCTCTCTCTCTTTCTCTCTGTCTCTCATGAATAATAAACAAAATCTTAAAAAAAAAAAAAAAAAAAAAAAAAAAAGACCTTCAGCCCCCAGGTCATGATCCTGGGGTCCTGGGATAGAGTCCTGCATGGGGCTCCCTACTCCACAGGGAGTCTGCTTTTCCCTCTGCCCCTCGCCCCTGCTCATGTTTTCTCCCTCTCTCTCTCTCTCAAATAAAGAAATAAAATCTTTTCAAAAAAAAGGGGAAAAAAGACATTGCCTTTCATAGAGACAGAGACAGAGGTAGAGAGATATAGACAGAGATAGAGAGACATGGAGATAGATGGAGACACAGAGACACAGAAACTTGAATACATATGATTACACACACAGTAATGTACACGCACATATACACACCTACGCACGTACATGAGTGTGAGTTGCGGATGGCGTCCCAGCTTCACAGAACAGTACCAGTTGGGTTCGAGTTCTAGTGACTTCAGTGGATTGAATTTCAGCCAGCTACGAGGAGCAGGAGACAAACCAGCTGCCATTCTAGAAACCACACCTTGTGCATGTTCACAGCTGGAACAGGGTCAGTGTGTGGGCAAAACCAAAGGAGGAACGGAACCCTCAGGCCCAGAGGTCCCTGAGCCCAGGGGGCACAACCACGGCCAGCTCCTCTGCCATTCCCACCCCTGATCCAAGGACTACACTCTCTCCTCCCTGCATATCGTCTGCTATTACCACACGACTATTGAATTGACTCTGTGCTGACAGGGAGATCCATCAGGCAACGGTCAGGATATTTTATCTTGCGATGGGCTGAAGCCAAATTCTAAATGGCTTGGGTGGGATGCCTGGGTGGCTCAGTGGTTGAGCGTCTGCCTTCAGCTCAGAGCATGATCCCGGGGTCCTGGGATCGAGGCCTGCATTGGGCTTCCCTAGCGGGAGCCTGCTTCCTCCCTCTACCTGTGTCTCTGTCTCTCTCTGTGTGTGTCTCTCATGAATAAATAAAATCTTTAATAAATGGCTTAGGCTATGTAATCCCAAAGTCCAGATGTGAACATCAGGCATGGCTTAATCCAGGTGCTCAGTATCATCTGGAAATTTGTCTATCCCCTTCTTTGCTGTCTCTATGTAGGCCGTGTTTCTAAGCTGGCTTTCTTCACATGGCAGCAACAATGACCCCTCGAAGCTTGGGGCTCTCATGATGCTTTGTGAGTAGTACATCAGAAAAAGAGGGGATTTCCCTTGATAACTCCTAGCAGATTGGCCTGAAGTGGAAAAAGGAGCTCAGGGACCAGGTGTTCATCCTGTAAGCAGAGGGAAGTAGAATCTGAGAACATGGAGAGTCAGCCACGCATGTGTCCCAAGCACATGACATCCTGCACCCAGAACAATCCTCTAAGCATAGGCCCTCACCGATGCTGGACAGTAATCTTGGTGAATGAGTTTGAAGAACACTCTTGTAACACAGGATGTGTTTGGCGGGGTGGGAGTGGAGGAGTGATCTGAGGTGGGTCTCTGCCTCCCCTGCAGAAAGTGAGGGACCCTGCACCCACTTGTCCTACATATGGAGACACCTCAGAAAGCACCGGTAAGTCACTGTCACTGCCTTCCCTGGCAACTGGAGTTTCATTTCCAGTAGGTGCACCCAGACTCTGGCCCAGCACCCCACTGCTGACCGCATTTGGGTAAAGGGACCAAAGCCGACCCCGTTGGCCACTGGGGTTCAGCTGGCAGGGAAAGTCTTCCCCAAGGAGGAGTAGATTCCACAAGGAGACCACTGTCGCAGATTCTCCCCAAGCTGAGGGCTGCGATCATAGTTTATGTCCTAGGGCCTCAGTGTCCTCACCCGTATAGTGGGATTCTGGGCTAGCCCGGGGGTCCCACGGAAGGAGAGCAGCCCTCACCTCCCTCAGCTCATGCCCAGGACACACAGAGCTCGCCAGCGACCCCACCCAAGGATGGGCCGCCCTCAGCGGAGGCTCTCAGAAAGGCGAGGATTGGTCTAGAAGCTGCAGAGTTGGCACCTTTTACCCATGTGAGAGGCCCATCTCTTAGAATGCTCATTCTGGGATCACAAGGTCTAAGATGTCCCCCGTGCATTGTGTTATACAGAGAACACGCTTGTGTGGCTGAGAACACGTGCACCCCTCACGCCCTAGAACACCTCCCTCCCTACACAGTCTGGATCTCTCGCTCGAGCACCCTGCACCAAAGAAAGACACTCAGGGCTGTGCATGCTGTTCTATTTCTTTAAGCTTTAAGAATGAGGGTTTGTGGGATCCCTGGGTGGCGCAGCAGTTTGACGCCTGCCTTTGGCCCAGGGTGCGATCCTGGAGACCCTGGATCGAATCCCACATCGGGCTCCCGGTGCATGGAGCCTGCTTCTCCCTCTGCCTGTGTCTCTGCCTCTCTCTCTCTGTCTGTCTCTCTCTCTCTCTCTCTCTCTGTGACTATCATAAATAAATTTTAAAAATTTTTAAAAAAAGAATGAGGGTTTGTAATGGATGATTGTACTACTCTGGCGTTCATTCTGCATATACCACCTGACATGCCGATGTTTGCATTGTACACAAGCTTCTCTCCGCAGAACGTAACCCCGGCGCTTTCTGTGCCCAGTTGGCCCTAAAATCGCCATCCCTATTCAGGCAATGTATCCTCCTCCCACAAACATCACAACTCTCATCAGCACAGAAGAGACTTTTAAATGCAGAAGCGGGGCGAGGGGAACAAAGCTTCCTTTAAAAAATCCACAGTGGTTGGGACCCCTGGGTGGCTCAATGGTTGAGCATCTGGCTTTGGCTCAGGGCATGATCCTGGAGTCCCAGGATCGAGTCCCACATCAGGCTGCCTGCATGGAGCCTGCTTCTCCCTCTGCCTGTGTCTCTGCCTCTCTCTCTGTATCTCTCGTGAATAAATAATCTTTAAAAAATCCACAGTGGCAATGATGACATTAGAACTATTTTGTCTTTTCACCTAAGACCCTTCAATTACCTGACACCTGCATAATTGCTAAGAAACCTTTTTTTTTAAGATTTTATTTATTTCTTCATGAGAGACACACACACAGAGATAGAGAGAGAGAGAAAGAGAGATAGAGAGAGAGAGAGGCAGAGACACAGGCAGAGGGAGAAGTCAGGCTCCATGCAGGGAGCCTGATGTGGGACTCGATCTCGATCCCAGGTCTCCAGGATCAGGCCCCAGGCTGAAGGCTGCACTAAACCACTGAGCCACATGGGCTGCCCGCTAAGAAACCTTTTAAAAATGAACCTCGGGGATCCCTGGGTGGCTCAGTGGTTTAGCGCCTGCCTTTGGCCCAGGGCATGATCCTGAAGTCCCAGGATCGAGTCCCGCATCGGGCTCCCTGCATGGAGCCTGCTTCTCCCTCTGCCTGTGTCTCTGCCTCTCTCTTTCTCTCTATGCCTATTGTGAATAAATGAATAAAATCTTTAAAAAAAATAATATAAAATAAAAAATAAAAATGAACCTCATGCCATTGCATGTTTCCTGTGGCTCAGAGCATGGATTGTTCTAGTTCTTCTTCCTCCAACTGGGCTCCCACCACATCTTGGGACCTCCTGACAGACACCACTGCTGTCCTGACCACCCATCCGCTCTGGGTTCCTCTCTTCATGCATGTCTACCACTCAGGGCCTTGTTTGACTCCCTGTTGTTCCTACAGAACCAGGCTCCAAAGCCTCAGCACACTCCCAGCCTCTTCCACACAGGCCTCTGATGGAGCCTTTTGCCAGCACCTGGTGACAGCATACATCTATCTTCTCTGGGAAGGCCCTCCTACTCCCATCTGTGTGTCTTGTCTGTGAAGACCAGACCAGCTGCTTGCTCGTCCTGGCTGGAACATGTGTGACATGTGCTCTCTCTGCTAGGCCAAGAGTGAGAATTGGCCTGGTGCCTGGCACAGCGATGTGTGGGTTTGTCTCTATTTCCTGTGTGACTTTGCCTCGGCCTCCTCGAGGCAGTTTCCACACCTGTGAAATGGAAAGGATGATGCCAGGATGATGAGATACCCATTTCTCAGTTTGAGGACGAACCCCTCCGAGGTCACAGGTCCAGGTGAAACATGGGCAGCGTGGAATGAACGCTCTGGTTACCCACAGTTTCTCAAGACTGTGACAATGTCTCCCTTTCAAGCACCCTTTGGAGTCATGACGACTGTGTACAAAGGAAGGTGACCAACGTGCTTGCTAAGTGACAGATGGCCTTATCTTTAGGCTCCAAGAACTCCACGTTGAACTTCCAAAGGAAGCAAAGCTCTGCAAGCCCCCACGGGTCACAGGGCGCAGTGCACTGGGTGCAGGGCCTTCCAACGGAGCACGCACGCTGCCTTTCCACCTTCGACAAGAGGACTTGGCCCTGCCTTGCTGCAGGTCTTCTCTGAGGGTGGAGAGGAGTCCAGGGTGGCGGAGGAAGCACCTGAGGACAGAAGAGGAGTCAAGGACTTTCTGTAAAGGCCGAACCGACTCCACAGCAGAGACAGAGCGGCTTAACCAGGACCCAGGAAGCTGGAGATGTGGGCAGAGCCCCCCACCCCACCCTGGGGCCTCTCCTGGATCCTTACCTCCTCTTCTTACCAGAAAGCCCAACCCCTGAGCACCCCTGTCACGGTCCTCCTTCCAAACGTAGTTGCCTTCTGTTGGCGGGTTAGGTCTCAGCCTATGAACTCAGTCCACAACTGTGTCCAAAAGTCTCAGCCTCTCAAAGATGAGTGTGGACGTCCATCAGCACGTGCTGACATAACAAGATGATCTCCGGTGCCCACCTGTTGATGCGCATTATCGGTAAGGTTTACAACCTGGGGTCGTCAGGTTCAGGCTGATGCTGAGTGCGGGCTGACCCATCACCCCAGGAGGGACGGACAGCTTGGCACCTGTGGGGACACCCTAGGAGCTTCCAGGTGCACCTGTGTCCTGTGCGTGTGTGTGCACGTGCATGTGTGCATATGCATACGTGTGTGTGCCCTGGATGCAGCAGTGGTGTCTGGGGAGATGCCCTAGGAGCTTCTGGGTGCACTTGCATCCTGTGAGAGTGCATGTGCACATGTGTGTGTGAACGCATGCACTGGGCAGGTGTGTGGGCGTGTGCATGTGTGTCTGTGAGTGTGTGCACTGGTGGCGCCCCAGATCAAGAAGCAGAGAGGAAGAGAGAAGCCCCAGGGGTGGATGCTGGAATCCCTCCGTCGTTTCCGTGGATTCACCAATACACCCTCACCCACACTTCCGGCTGGGGCCGTGGGCCTCACAGGCACGTCCACAGAGGACAGGGGGCCCCACAGCAGGTCGGAGCCAGGATGTGCTCAGACAACTTGCAGAAGACGGAGCCGTAGTTGGCGCACCTGTAGGAAAGGTCATGCCACCTTCAGAGCTCAGGTGTTCATTCTGCTTTCACTGCATCACATAGAGTCCCCATGTGCCACCTCCTCAGGTGTCTGCTCCTTCTTGATGCCCTGAGATCCGCCCTGAATCAGGGGCCCTGCAGCCCCTTCTGTGGGACCTGCTCCTCTGTCCGCGCTCTTCACCTGTCAGACTCTAACCTTAGGGCATCCTACTTCACCCTCGGAAGCACGGACACAGGAGCTATGTACCCTCCCGGGTACCCCCTCCTATGTACCCCTCCCGCTTCCCCCAGCATGTACCCCTCTTGTGTGCCCCCCTTCTGGGCTCCCCTCTCATGTCCCCCACCCAGGGGCCAGACTGGATCATTATGAGCTTCCAGTGTCCCCCCTTCTGTGTACCCCCACTGTGACCCCGCCTCCCGTGTCCCCTCTCCCATGTCCCCTCTCCCCCACGCAGGGCAGGGCTGGGATGGTGGCCTGGGTGGCGAGTGGGCCCTGAGGAGGGCCTGCTGCAGCCTCACACACGACGCTGTCTGGGCCTGTGGTCCTCTGCAGACCGTCCACTGGGAGAAAACACATCTGCTCAGACCACAAGCTCCTCTGAAGTTGAACCTGAATTTCTCTCCAGAGTTTGCTTTCCAAGCCACCCTTTTGGCATGAAGTGTCACAGCTGTGCTTTTCATGCAATCTGTGCAGCCAGGGAAGCATCTGGCTGAAACCAGCCACCGCACCACATCTCTCGGCAGGGGCGACACCGAGTGCGCTGGGAAGGCTGCCCTGGACCCGGCTCGGCTCTCCCCTGGAGCAGGGACTTCAGGATGGAGTTGATCTGGGTGCAAGACGGATCAACATTTTCCTCCACAGGCTCATCAGCTTAGGCTCACAGAACAGTCCTGGACACAGCTCTGTGCTAGCAAGGTGCGGGGCGCATGGGGCACGAGGGGGTAGGAGTACCTAAGGCCTGGCCCCCGTCACTAGGTGTGTGCACCTGCAGAAGCCCGAAGCCATCTGAGACAGTGGAACGGAACGGGGTGATAGTATTTGATAACAACCATAGTAGGTGGTTCCCCAGCAGTTCAAAGAGGGGCAAACCAGGGGCCCCAAGAACCGTGGCACAAGGTAGAAATAAGAGGATTCCCGCCCATTACTAAACCCCTAGCTGGGCAGCCCCTGTGGCTCAGTGGTTTAGCGCTGCCTTCAGCCCAGGGCATGATCCTGGAGACCCGGGATAGAGTCCCATGTCAGGCTCCCTGCCTGGGGCCTGCTTCTCCCTCTGCCTGTGTCTCTGCCTCTCTCTCTGTGTCTCTCATGAATAAATAAATAAAATCTTTAAAAAATAAAAAGATAAACCCCTAGCTGGCAGAGAATCTCTACATACACCAAGAAAGACTCCATAACCCCATGGCTTTGTTTTTTTTTTTTCTTTCTCTTTGATCGGCCCATAAATATGCAGACCCACTGATCTCTGCCTAAAACCAGAACAGAAATCAGACAAAAGCCCAGCATTCCTCTCTGACGATCACACACCTCCCTCCAAACTCCACTCGCTTTCTGTGACCTCTACCGAACTGTATGTTCTCTCTGGAACTTACCCTAGCTGCTTCCAACCCCAGGGCCCTCATGAAACTGCTCGACAAAGCATCTGTCAGCTTCCCATTGGCAAAACCCCACAAAAAAATTTTTTTATTTTATTTTACTATCTATTTATTCATGAGAGACACAGAGAGAGAGAGAGACAGAGAGTTCAGTTTTCAGTTCAGAGGAACTGAAAACTGGTCAGATTTGGGATTTGGGGGAAGACAGAGTCAACAAGATTGGTGGCTGGATTCAATGTGCCACATAGAAAAGTCAGATTTGCAGAAAGTTCCTAAGGCTAGGGTCTGCGCAGGTGCGATCGATGTCTGCAGTGCTGAAGGGAGCAGGGCAGGATGTCCAGCAGGAGGGGATGCCTGGGTGGCTCAGCGGTTGAGCATCTGCTTCAGCCCAGGGCATGATCCCTGGGTCCTGGGATCGAGTCCCACATCGGACTTTCCGCATGGAGCCTGCTTCTCCCTCTGCCTATGTCTCTGCCTCTCACTGTGTGTGTTTCTCATGAATAAATAAATAAAAACTTAAAAAAAAAAAAAAAGGTGAGAGATGTCCAGCAGGAGGCCCCAGACAACAGTGGAGCACCAACACATTTGTGAATCTGTCAGCATAATGTTCTATTTAAAATCTTGGGATGGATGCAATCACCTGAGTAGTGAGGTATAGAGGAAGATTGTGTGTTGCAGTTCTCCAGCATTTACGGGCTGGAGTAGAGGAAGCGTCAGCCAAGGGGCTCAGGACACAGATGGAAAACCAGAGAGCTGTGGTATCTTGGAAGCCAAGTGTAAAAAATAGTTCAGAGAAAAATCATTTTATTTTTTATTTTATTTTTTTTATGAAAAATCATTTTTAAAATTGCTTTCTGGGGGATTCCCTGGGTGACTCGGCGGTTTAGCGCCTGCCTTTGGCCCAAGGCGCGATCCTGGAGTCCCCAGATCAGTCCCACATCGGGCTCCCTGCATGGAGCCTGCTTCTCCCTCTACCTGTGTCTCTGCCTCTCTCTCTCTCTCTCTGTCTCTCATGAATAAATAAAATCTTTTAAAAATAGGGATCCCTGGGTGGCGCAGCGGTTTGGCGCCTGCCTTTGGCCCAGGGCGTGATCCTGGAGACCCGGGATCGAGTCCCACGTCGGGCTCCCGGTGCATGGAGCCTGCTTCTCCCTCTGCCTGTGTCTCTGC
This sequence comes from Canis aureus, assembly GCF_053574225.1. Lineage (NCBI taxonomy): Eukaryota > Metazoa > Chordata > Mammalia > Carnivora > Canidae > Canis > Canis aureus. Next base: position 38,417,062 of record NC_135634.1, on the reverse strand, counting down.
CTCTCTCTCTCTCTCTGTGACTATCATAAAAAAAAAAAAAAAAAAAAAATGTAAAATCTTTTAAAAATAAATGAATAAATAAATTGAAATATGTGGCATTTACCTTCTTTCTCTAAAAAATTTCTACTTTCAAAAAGTGAACATGAAAAAAAAGTGAACATGATATAAAAAGAAATATATTTTTTTTAATTTAAAGATTTTGGGAAAAAATAAATAAATAAATAAAGATTTTGGGCAGCCTGAGTGGCTCAGCAGTTTAACGCTGCCTTCAGCCCAGGGCGTGATTCTGGAGTCCCAGGATCAAGGCCTTATAGGCTCCCTGCATGGAGCCTGCTTCTCCCTCTGCCTGTGTCTCTGCCTCTCTCTGTCTCTCTCTGTGTCTCTCATGAATCTTAATCATTTATTCATGAGAGACACAGAGAGAAGAGACATAGGCAGAGGGAAAAGCAGGCTCCTTGCAGGGAGCCCGATGCAGGACTTGATCCCTGGGCTGGGATCATGCCCTGAGCTGAAGGCAGATGCTCAATCACTGAGCCACCCAGCCGTCCTGAAAAGAAATAAATTCTTACTCAACATTCAATCAGCCTGGATCATTAGACCGTAGATTACACATGACACCAAAAATCTTTCCAAAACAGCATTTGACTTGAATTAAAACAGAGCGTTGAACCAGTTTGAACAAATTTGAAGGAGTAGTGTCCTTGCTTACACATAAACACACCCAAAATGTAAATAATAATAATTTTTTTTTTTTTAAATAAAATAGGGATCCCTGGGTGGCACAGCGGTTTGGCGCCTGCCTTTGGCCCAGGGCGCGATCCTGGAGACCCGGGATCGAATCCCACATCGGGCTCCCGGTGCATGGAGCCTGCTTCTCCCTCTGCCTGTGTCTCTGCCTCTCTCTCTCTCTCTCTCTGTGACTATCATAAATAAATAAAAATAAAAAATAAAAATAAAATAAAAATAAATAAATAAAGCACAGAGGAGAGAAAGAAGGGGGAAACCACCCACACATTTCTATTTATCGATAGAATGTTTTGTTAAAGGAAGGGAACATTTTACTCAAAACTTCCGTTCTTAAAAAAAAAAAAAAAAAACTTCCGTTCTTTATTATAATGGATAGTCTTTGCAGAAAGCTTCCTTTGCCTGTGGTTACAATCAAGATGCTCTACCTCTCTAACCTAAAGGAGCACCTCATCATTAGCTAAAGTCAAAATACTTAGAGCTTAAAATGTTCCATGTTATGTCTCCTTATGGAAACTCCTTCTCTGGATGTTTGTGAAGGCTTGTGTATCAATGTTCAAGAGGCACACCATCTGCCCTGTGAACAAATATGTGCTACCTCTTCAATTTGCCAGAAAACTTCAATCAAAAATCATCCCTTTAAAAAAAAAAAATCATCCCTTTTTTCCCCCCTAGGAATGTTGGAAAATAATTAAAATTCATAAAGATGACAAGTAAGTATATATGAGAAGATGCTCCACATCACAGTTATCAGAGAAATGCACATCCCAACGCCCAATGGGAACGGCCAAAATTCCCAGCACTGACCATCAAGTACTGGCGAGGACGTGCAGCAGCGGGAGCTCCCACTCACCGCTGGTGGGAGGTGGACTGGGGTGGCCGCTTTGGAAGACGGTTCAGTGGTTTCTCAAAAACTAAACATACTCTTAACTTACAATCCAGCAATCATGCTCTCTCCTGTTTACCCAAAGGATTTGAGAATATATCTACACAAAACCTTCAGTGGATGTTTACAACAGCTTTCTTCATAACTGTCAAAATTCGGAAGTAGCCAAGATATCCTCCAGTAGGTGAATAGATAAGTCAATGGATTCATACAGAAAACAGAATTTATTCAGCTAAAAAGAAATGAGCTATCAGGCCTTGAAAGACATGAGGAAACTTGAATGTCTATCTCCAAGTGAAAAAAGCTAATCTGGGGACACCTGGGTGGCTCAGCAGTTGAGCACCTGCCTTTGGCCCAGGACGTGATCCTGGAGTCCTGGGGTCGAGTCCCGCATCGGTCTCCCTGCGTGGAGCCTGCTTCTCTCTCTGCCTATGTCTCTGCCTCTCTCTCTCTGTGTCTTTCATGAATAAATAAAATCTTTAAAAAAAAGAAAAAAGAAAAAGAGAAAAAAGCTAATCTGGCTTCTTTACATAATAAAACAACAGATTTCTTAATACTTGTTAGATGTATACGACAGGGATGCCTGGGTGGCTCAGTGGTTGGGCGCCTGCCTTCAGCCCAGGGCGTGATCCTGGAGTCCCAGGTTCGAGTCCCACATGGGGCTCCCTACATGGAGCCTGCTTCTCCCTCTGCCTGTGTCTCTGCCTCTCTCTGTGTGTCTCTCATGAATAAATAAATATAATCTTTAAGAAATAAAAAATAAATGTGTAAGACAATGTGGTTGAAAAAAAAAAAAACAGAATTAAACAGAAATGACCTCAGGGGCAAATTCCAGTCAGCTGAGGGTGTGGGTGGCTCAGATTCAGCAGGACCAGCTGGGCAGGTCAGCCTTTCCCCAGGACCCAAAGAACCAGGTGCCCTAGTCCTGAATCCCTGCTGCCTCGTGATGTGGTTCCCCAGAGCACTCTCCTAAGCACCGGTCCCAGGAGAAGGGGCTCAGAGGCAGCACCCCTGCGGGACCGTCCTGCCTGTGCCCCTGGCTCCATCGGGACCACATGCCTGCCAGGCCCACACCAAGCCCTCTGAGTTCTGCCTCTACCCCAGAGCGTGATCCCACGTGGAAGCCCGTAATAGTCTCCTCAGCTGTAACTAGCTGGACTGAAACAGTGACTTCTCTTTCTCCTCGAGATGGGCATGTTCAAATAAGATTCATGTTCAGGCCTCAGCACTGGCACAGATGCAGGGGTGGAGCTGGGGAAGTTCTGCTCTGACCCCTGTGCTCCTTCTGCAAGCCTTCCCATCTTGGCTGGAGTCCCAGGCCTCGGCCCTCTAGCCCCAGGCTCTTTCTCGGGGTGCCTGGGGGCTGAGGCCACAGCATCTCCCAGGCCCAGCGCACCCACAGGGTCATTGTCAGGGGAGGCAGGAGGGTCTGAGTGTAAGAAAGGAGATGCGTGGGGGCAGAGTCCAGAGAAAAGAGATAATACTGCGCAGCTAGCTGTGAAGAGGGAGTGACCACCAGCCAAGGAATCAGTCGACCCAGAAGCCCAACAACTGTCAGGAAACAGACTCTGCCCTGGAGCCTCTGATGGAATTGGCCCTCACTTTAGGTTTCTGATTTCTGGCAGTATAATAAAATCACGTTGTTTTAAGCCAGTAATATTTGTTAGGTTTTGGGGTTGTTGTTTTTTTTTAAGATTTTATTTATTTACTTGAGAAAGAGAGTGAGCCAAAGAGAGAGAAAGAGCACAAGCAGGGGGAGCAGCAGAGGGAGAGGGAGAAGCAGACTCCCCGCTGAGCAGCTGAGGCTGACCCCAGGACTCTGAGGTCTTGCCCTGAGCCTCCCAGGCTCTCCGGTTCAGTTATTTCTTTACAGCAACAACAGAAGCCTGATCCAGGGCACATGTCATTCCAAATTTTCTCACTTGGTGGGGTGTGCTGATCCCTGCGGCCCACTCTACTCTGCAGGAGGGCAGAGCTCCCACTGCAGCCCTGAAACGTTGGAGCTCAGACTTCTAGAGAACTCTGGGTACCAGAGAGTCACACTGAATCAGAATCCAGTGGGTGATGACCGTGTGCCCTAGCGTGAAGCCCGCAGAGGAGCGCGCTCCGGGGGGGGGGGGGGGGGGGGGGGGCAGGTGGACAGGACGCGCGCTCGGCCTTTCCGGTGATGGACCTGGGCGCACGGTTCCCTAGGGAGGTCAGCGTCCCTTAAGGGAAGACTTGGGATTCCCGGGTGGCTCAGGGGTTGAGCACCTGCCTTCTGCCCATGGCGTGATCCTGGGGTCCTGGGATCGAGTCCCACGTCGGGCTCCCTGCATGGAGCCTGCTTCTCCCTCTGCCTGTGTCTCTGCCTCTCTCTCTCTCTCTCTCTCTTTCATGAATAAATAAATAAAATATTTTAATAGGGTGGGGTGGGGGGGTTGCTCGGGGAGATGGTGGCAGGGGCTGTCGCTGTTAATCTCCCAGGAGGAGACACCAGCCTGGTGACCACCCCCACCGGGAGATCCGAGGCCCCAGGACGCGTGCACAGGTGCGCGCAGGGGCCGGGACTGCCTTCCGCCGGCCGCTTGGTGCCCGGGAGCCGCGGTGCGCCCACCCCCACCCCCACCCCCACCCCCGGGAAATTCCGGGAGCCGAACCCACTGCTGGGGGCAGAGGGGGGGGGGGGGCTTCACGGGCCCAGGGCCCTGACCCTCCTGTCCCCTCCTGTCCCCTCCTGCCCGTGTCAGAGACGCCCGAGCCAGCGGTCTTGGGTCAGTCTACACCTGCTCCGTCCAATCCCGGCCAGGAGGCTACAGACCCTCCCGCAAGCAGATGCTTCCTCCCCTCCTCCCGTCCCCCCCTCCACGCACGAAGCCCCCCCCCCCCCCGCGGACCCTCCCCTGCAGCGAGCCCTTGTGTGGGCCCTTCCCCATGCACCGACCGTCCCACCAACCCTGTCCCATCCCCCAGCGAACCCGAGCCCCCTGCACGGATCCTACCCCTGCCCAGGTGCACGGACCCTGCCCCCTCCTCCAGCCGCCCAGCAGAACCCCCCCCCCACAGCGAGCCCTGCTGCGGACCCTACCCCCCAGCGAACCCTCCCCCGCGCAGGGACCCTGCCTCCCCCTCCCAGCGAACTCTCTCCCCCTCCTCCATGCACCGACCCTGACCCCTCCTCCAGCCGCCTGCAGCGAGCCCTCCTGCAGACCCTCCCCCACAGCGAACTCCAACCCCCCCCCCCCCCCCCCCCCCCCCGCCAGCCAACCCTCCCCTGAGCACTGACCCTCCTGCGGGCTCTCTCAGGGACTTTCCCCACCACCAACGAACTTCCCTCTCCCCTCCCCCCCACTTTCCTCCCCTTCCCTCCCCCACCCTCTCGCAGACCCTTACCTGCTCACCAAGCCCCCCCACCAACGATCGCCCCCCGCCAGTACCCTCAGGCAGGGGTGAGTACCCGCGTTCACAGAGCGAGGCCACCTTCTAGCCAGCTCTCCAGCCTGTGTGCAAGGACACTGGCTTCATGCCGGGCTGACCTCAGGACCTCTTCTCCTCCCAAAGGACCCCCGCTGACACCGGCGCCTCCGTGGGAGTTAAGGTTTCAAGGAAGAACTTGGACACAAGGCTTCAGGTTTCCCTGGGCCTGGGAACAGCCCTGCCTGGGGTGGAGGTCACCATGGCCCTCCCTCCCTGCTGGGAGGACCAGTGGGCCCGGCTGGGGGAGGGGGGAGTCTCCTGAGTCCTCACATGGAGAGAAAGGAGCCTCCAGCCATCCTCCTCATTTGCCCAGAAGTCGGGCATAGGGTCAGATTTCCAGGTCTACACAGGAGGTGGTCAGCCCCTGAGATGACCCCCAGGAGCGCTGCCAGTGGGAAGGTAAAAGGCTGACCTTCAGGAGGGAGCAGGGGGACGCATGTGTGACTTGCAGACTAGGAGACTCACCAGACACATCAACCCATCACACCCTCCCATCCAAACAAAGAAAAAGTGTCATTTGGGCTCTTTGGGGAATCCAGAACACTGATTTTTTTTTTTTTTTTTTTTTTTTGCTCCTCTGTTGGTGTGCAACAATGATACCTAGACTTACTGGGCTAAAACAACAAGCTTTCTTTGCTTACGTTTCTGGGCCAGGCTAGCACGGGATGGCTGGTTTTGAGGCGGTGGTGTCTGCAGGGGCTGACCTGCCCAGGTGGCCCCTCCAACCGGCTGAGGGACCCTCCCAATGTGGCTGGAAGCCTCCCCAGGGCGGGGGGGGGAGGGGGGGGTGTCTGAGGACTGGGGCTGTTCCTTTCTTCTTTCCCAAATGGTCTCTCCCTCACTCTGCCCCGTCACAGGGGTGTCAGGCCTGACAAGGGGCAAAGGAGAGGCTGCTGTCCATGACTAAGGCTTAGCCCCCACGGGAGAACCGTCGCTTCTGGCGCACCTACTGGCTAAACAGGACTCAGCAACATCACGAGGACCACAGCTGGGAGCTTTATTTAGCTAAGCAATTACTGTTAACTCTTGCTTGAGGGCAGTGCTACAATCATACTTGTAAAGCATCCCCATCCTTTAGAGATCCTCAGGGTGGATGAAAAGATGCTCTGTCGGGAATTGCCCTGATCCCCCTGGGAGAGAGGGACACGGGGTGAGGACAGACAGATTCACCAAGCTGTGTACCTGTCAAAACTGGCTGGTGGGCACATCTTTCTCTACGTTTGCATGTGTTTGTAAATTTCCATAGTACAAATTTAAAAACCAAATGCTCCCAAAGCCTCAGATTCATTTAAATGAGAGCATGTATGGCCTGGCCCCTCCAGGGCTTCTGTGCGCTGGAGCCACTGCAAGAGTGACCTAAGCCGGACAGGCGTCTGGCGGTGTCCGCTGTGCCGCCATCTGCGGCCTAAAGCACTCAGCGGGTAGGAGGTGGAGGGTGGGGAGGTGCTGGGTCTGGGGACAAAGCTGCAGTGGCGTGGGATGTGTGCCCTGAACTCGCGCTGCAGCCAGCCAGGCCCGCACTGCCAGCCCTCTGCGCCTCCAACCGCCCCCCCAGCTCCCCCTTGGTCACGTGGCACCAGCCTTCTGGGCTTCTCTCTGAACTGCAAAGGAGACAAACCCTCTCCCTCCACGGATCCTAGCTCTGGCTCTTTCCTCTGCCTGGAAGGTCGTGCTCACAGACCTGACGTGACTCCATTCTCTGTGTGGGGTCCGCTGATGAGACGCAGCCCCTCAGGACTCCTGGACCCCACACTCTTCATATGCTCTTCCCCTCCCCCTAAGGACTCACCGCCCTTCCCCTCCTCCTGTGTGCCCCCTGGGAACAGATGCGCCCCGCCTTCTGCTTGGGGGACAGAGCCGGGTGGGGGCAGTGCCGGTAGGAGGGTGGGGAGCATATTCTGGAGTCGGCCCTGCTGCTGCTTCCTTAGGGCAATATTCAGTGAATTCCCCTCCTACAGGAGAGGAGAGAGTTTTCCTTTCTTTTTTTTTCCTTTTTTTTTTTCCTTTTTTTGGAGAACAAGTGTGCAAAGCCTCCATAAGCCAAGGACAGATTCTCCGGTGGATTTTTCGTGTGTGCAAGCCCTTAGAAAGTGCATCAGGGGCAGATACCAGGCAGCCTTCCCTGAGCCTCTGAGTCCATTTGTCAACAACATGAGAAAGGGGAGGTGTGCTGCTGTGGGACAGAGGCCCACTGAGTCACATCGGTGCAACAGGAGCTGAGAAGCAAACACCCCAAAAGCCCGTGGGTCACTCGCAGGCACCCCCTGGCACCTCCTAGCAGCCAGATCCGTGATCTAAGAGCATGCTCTCCCTCCTCCTGACTGTGGCTGGCTGGCAGGAGACAACCTCTCTTCTGAATCCTGGCAATATTGGACCCGAAGGGAGTCTTCACTTGGGAATATATTTAGTTTTCATGGATCAGTCACATGTGTGTTTGCTCACCAGACCCAGCTGCTTGCTGGAACTATCAAAACTGTAGAAAAACCAAGCCCAAAACTCCTGCAGTTATTTCAAGTTAACAACAACAAAAAAAATCACTGGTCTATGTGCATGCTGTTTGCTTTAAGGAAAAGCTTGCTGCCCTTGGCAGAAAAGGTGGCTAGCTATAAATGGGGCCTAGGGGTACAGCAGCCTGAGCAGCGTGGTG